>NW_026782074.1:567500-1140802 GCF_031769215.1 Ylistrum balloti
AATGTGATCGTCGTAGTATATGGGTATTTGGTACATTACAGTGTTGTTACTCTTTGTGTACATTACAGTGTTGTTACCCTTGGTGTACATTACAGTGTTGTTACTCATTGTGTACATTACAGTATTGCTACACTTTGTGTACATTACAGTGTTGTTACCCTTGGTGTACATTACAGAGTTGTTACTCATTGTGTACATTACAGTATTGCTACTCTTTGTGTACATTACAGTGTTGTTACTCTTTGTGTACATTACAATGTTGTTACTCTTTGTGTACATTACAGTAGCTACACTTTGCGTACATTACAGAGTTGTTACTCATTGTGTACATTACAGTATTGCTAATCTTTGTGTACATTACAGTGTTGTTACTCATTGTGTACATTACAGTATTGTTACTCTTTGTGTACATTACAGTAGCTAAACTTTGTGTACATTACAGAGTTGTTACTCATTGTGTACATTACAGTATTGCTACTCTTTGTGTACATTACAGTGTTGTTACTCATTGTGTACATTACAGTATTGTTACTCTTTGTGTACATTACAGTGTTGTTACCCTTGGTGTACATTACAGAGTTGTTACTCATTGTGTACATTACAGTATTGCTACTCTTTGTGTACATTACAGTGTTGTTACTCATTGTGTACATTACAGTATTGTTACTCTTTGTGTACATTACAGTGTTGTTACTCTTTGTGTACATTACGGTGTTGTTACCCTTGGTGTACATTACAGAGTTGTTAATCATTGTGTACATTACAGTATTGTTACTCTTTGTGTATATTACAGTGTTGTTACTCTTTGTGTACATTACAGTGTTGTTACTCTTTATGTACATTACAGTATTGTTACTCTTTGTGTACATTACAGTGTTGTTACTCTTTGTGTACATTACAGTATTGTTACTCTTTGTGTACATTACAGTGTTGTTACACTTTGTGTGCATTGCAGTATTGCTACACTTTGTTTACATTACAGTGTTGTTACTCTTTGTGTACATTACAGTGTTGTTACTCTTTGTGTACATTACAGTATTACTACACTTTGTGTACATTACAGTGTTGTTACTCTTTGTGTACATTACAGTATTGCTACACTCTGTGTACATTACAGTGTTGTTACTCTTTGTGTACATTACAGTGTTGTTACTCTTTGTGTACATTACAGTGTTGTTACCCTTGGTGTACATTACAGTGTTGTTACTCTTTGTGTACATTACAGTAGCTACACTTTGCGTACATTACAGAGTTGTTACTCATTGTGTACATTACAGTATTGCTACTCTTTGTGTACATTACAGTGTTGTTACTCATTGTGTACATTACAGTATTGTTACTCTTTGTGTACATTACAGTAGCTACACTTTGTGTACATTACAGAGTTGTTACTCATTGTGTACATTACAGTATTGCTACTCTTTGTGTACATTACAGTGTTGTTACTCATTGTGTACATTACAGTATTGTTACTCTTTGTGTACATTACAGTGTTGTTACCCTTGGTGTACATTACAGAGTTGTTACTCATTGTGCACATTACAGTATTGCTACTCTTTGTGTACATTACAGTGTTGTTACTCATTGTGTACATTACAGTATTGTTACTCTTTGTGTACATTACAGTGTTGTTACCCTTGGTGTACATTACAGTGTTGTTACACTTTGTGTGCATTGCAGTATTGCTACACTTTGTTTACATTACAGTGTTGTTACTCTTTGTGTACATTACAGTGTTGTTACTCATTGTGTACATTACAGTATTACTACACTTTGTGTACATTACAGTGTTGTTACTCTTTGTGTACATTACAGTATTGATACACTCTGTGTACATTACAGTGTTGTTACTCTTTGTGTACATTACAGTGTTGTTACTCTTTGTGTACATTACAGTGTTGTTACTCTTTGTGTACATTACAGTGTTGTTACACTTTGTGTACATTACAGTGTTGTTACTCTTTGTGTACATTACAGTATTGCTACACTTTGTGTACATTACAGTGTTGTTACTCTTTGTGTACATTACAGTATTGCTACACTTTGTGTACATTACAGTGTTGTTACTCTTTGTGTACATTACAGTATTACTACACTTTGTGTACATTACAGTATTGTTACTCTTTGTGTACATTACAGTATTGCTACACTTTGTGTACATTACAGTGTTGTTAGTCTTTGTGTACATTACAGTATTGCTACACTTTGTGTACATTACAGTGTTTTTACTCTTTGTGTACATTACAATGTTGTTACTCTTTGTGTACATTACAGTGTTGTTACTCTTTGTGTACATTACAGTATTGTTACTCTTTGTGTCCATTACAGTGTTGTTACTTTTTGTGTACATTACAGTGTTGTTACTCTTTGTGTACATTACAGTGTTGCTACACTTTGTGTACATTACAGTATTGCTACACTTTCTGTACATTACAGTGTTGTTTCTCTTTGTGTACATTACAGTGTTGTTACTCTTTGTTTACATTACAGTGTTGTTACTCTTTGTGTACATTACAGTATTGTTACTCTTTGTGTACATTACAGTACCTACTCTTTGTGTACATTACAGTGTTGTTACTCTTTGTGTACATTACAGTGTTGTTACTCTTTGTGTACATTACAGTATTGCTACACTTTGTGTACATTACAGCATTGTTACTCTTTGTGTATATTACAGTGTTGTTACTCTTTGTGTACATTACAGTATTGTTACTCTTTGTGTACATTACAGTGTTGTTATTCTTTGTGTACATTACAGTGTTGTTACCCTTGGTGTACATTACAGTGTTGTTACTCTTTGTGTACATTACAGTGTTGTTACTCTTTGTGTACATTACAGTGTTGTTACTGTTGTTACTCTTTGTGTACATTACAGTGTTGTTACCCTTGGTGTACATTACAGTGTTGTTACTCTTTGTGTACATTACAGTGTTGTTACTCTTGGTGTACATTACAGTATTGTTACTCTTTGTGTACATTACATTGTTGCTACAATTTGTGTATATTACAGTGTTGTTACCCTTTGTGTGCATTGCAGTATTCCTACTCTTTATGTACATTACAGTAGTAGTATATGGGTATTTGGTATAACAGTACTGTGATCGTCGTAGTATATGGGTATTTGGTATAACATAATGTGATCGTCAAAGTATATGGATATTTGGTATACTGTGATCGTCGTAGTATATGGGTATTTGGTATAACATACTGCGATCGTCGTAGTATTTGGGTATTTGGTATAACATAACGTGATCGTCGTAGTATATGGGTATTTGGTATAACATACTGTGATCGTCGTAGTATATGGGTATTTGGTATAACATACTCTGATCGTCGTAGTATATGGATATTTGATATACTGTGATCGTCGTAGTATATGGGTATTTGGTATACTCTGATAGTCGTAGTATATGGGTATTTGGTATAACATACTGTGATCATCGTAGTATATGGGTATTTGGTATAACATACTGTGATCGTCGTAGTATATGGGTATTTGGTATAACATACTGTGATCGTCGTAGTATATGGGTATTTGGTATACTGTGATCTTCGTAGTATATGGGTATTTGGTATAACATACTGTGATCGTCGTAGTATATGGGTATTTGGTATAACATACTGTGATCGTCGTAGTATATGGGTATTTGGTATAACATACTGTGATCGTCGTAGTATATGGGTATTTGGTATAACATACTGTGATCGTCGTAGTATATGGGTATTTGGTATAACATACTGTGATCGTCGTAGTATATGGGTATTTGGTATAACATACTGTGATCGTCGTAGTATATGGGTATTTGGTATAACATACTGTGATCGTCGTAGTATATGGTTATTAAGTATAACATACTGTGATCGTCGTAGTATATGGGTATTTGGTATACTGTGATCGTCGTAGTATATGGGTATTTGGTATAACATACTGTGATCGTTGTAGTATATGGGTATTTGGTATAACATACTGTGATCGTCGTAGTATATGGGTATTTGGTATAACATACTGTGATCGTCGTAGTATATGGGTATTTGGTATAACATACTGTGATCGTCGTAGTATATGGGTATTTGGTATAACATACTGTGATCATTGTAGGTATAACATACTGTATGTATATGGTATTTGGTATAACTTACTGTGATCGTCGTAGTATATGGGTATTTGGTATAACATACTGTGATCGTCGTAGTATATGGGTATTTGGTATAACATACTGTGATCGTCGTAGTATATGGGTATTTGGTATAACAGTACTGTGATCGTCGTAGTATATGGGTATTTGGTATAACATACTGTGATCGTCGTAGTATATGGGTATTTGGTATAACATGTGATCGTCGTAGTATATATGATCGTCGTATTTGGTATAACATAACATACTGTGATCGTCGTAGTATATGGGTATTTGGTATAACATACTGTGATCGTCGTAGTATATGGGTATTTGGTATAACATACTGTGATCGTCGTAGTATATTGGTATTTGGTATAACATAATGTGATCGTCGTAGTATATGGGTATTTGGTCTAACATAATGTGATCGTCGTAGTATATGGGTATTTGGTATAACATACTGTGATCGTCGTAGTATATGGGTATTTGGTATAACATACTGTGATCGTCGTAGTATATGGGTAATTGGTATAACGTACCGTGATCGTCGTAGTATATGAGTATTTTGTATAACAGTACTGTGATCGTCGTAATATATGGGTATTTGGTATAACATACTGTGATCGTCGTAGTATATGGGTATTTGGTATAACATACTGTGACGTACCGTGATCGTCGTAGTATATGGGTATTTGGTATAACATACTGTGATCGTCGTAGTATATGGGTATTTGGTATAACATACTGTGATCGTCGTAGTATATGGGTATTTGGTATAACATACTGTGATCGTCGTAGTATATGGGTATTTGGTATAACATACTGTGATCGTCGTAGTATATGGGTATTTGGTATAACATATATGTGATAACATCTGTGAGTAGTATATGGGTATTTGGTATAACATACTGTGATCGTCGTAGTATATGGGTATTTGGTATAACATACTGTGATCGTTGTAGTATATGGGTATTTGGTATAACATACTGTGATCGTCGTAGTATATGGATATTTGGTATAACAGTACTGTGGTCGTCGTAGTATATGGGTATTTGGTATAACATACTGTGATCGTCGTAGTATATGGGTATTTGGTATAACATACTGTGATCGTCGTAGTATATGGGTATTTGGTATAACATACTGTGATCGTCGTAGTATATGGGTATTTGGTATAACATACTGTGATCGTCGTAGTATATGGGTATTTGGTATAACATACTGTGATCGTCGTAGTATACTGTGATCGTCGTAGTATATGGGTATTTGGTATAACATACTGTGATCGTCGTAGTATATGGGTATCGTCGTAGTATACTGTATATGGTATATGGGTATTTGGTATAACATACTGTGATCGTCGTAGTATATGGGTATTTGGTATAACATACTGTGATCGTCGTAGTATATGGGTATTTGGTATAACATACTGTGATCGTCGTAGTATATGGGTATTTGGTATAACATACTGTGATCGTCGTAGTATATGGGTATTTGGTATAACATACTGTGATCGTCGTAGTATATTGATATTAAGTATAACATACTGTGATCGTCGTAGTATATGGGTATTTGGTATAACATACTGTCTGTGATCGTCGTAGTATATGGGTATTTGGTATAATACTGTGATCGTCGTAGTACTGTGATCGTAGTATATGGGTATTTGGTATACTGTGATCGTCGTAGTATATGGATATTTGGTATACTATGATCGTCGTAGTATATGGGTATTTGGTATAACAGTACTGTGATTGTCGTAGTATATGGGTATTTGGTATAACATACTGTGATCGTCGTAGTATATCGGTAATTGGTATAACATACTGTGATCGTCGTAGTATATGGGTATTTGGTATAACATACTGTGATCGTCGTAGTATATGGGTATTTGGTATAACAGTACTGTGATCGTCGTAGTATATGGGTATTTGGTATAACATACTGTGATCGTCGTAGTATATGGGTATTTGGTATAACATAATGTGATCGTCGTAGTATATGGGTATTTGGTCTAACGTAATGTGATCGTCGTAGCATATGGGTATTTGGTATAACATACTGTGATCGTCGTAGTATATGGGTATTTGGTATAACATACTGTGATCGTCGTAGTATATGGGTATTTGGTATAACATACTGTGATCGTCGTAGTATATGGGTATTTGGTATAACATACTGTGATCGTCGTAGTATATGGGTATTTGGTATACTCTGATCGTCGTAGTATATGGGTATTTGGTATAACGTACTGTGATCGTCGTAGTATATGGGTATTTGGTATAACATACTGTGATCGTCGTAGTATATGGGTATTTGGTATACTGTGATCGTCGTAGTATATGGGTATTTGGTATAACATACTGTGATCGTCGTAGTATATGGGTATTTGGTATAACATACTGTGATCGTCGTAGTATATGGGTATTTGGTATACTGTGATCGTCGTAGTATATGGGTATTTGGAATAACAGTGCTGTGATCGTCGTAGTATATGGGTATTTGATATAACATACTGTGATCGTCGTAGTATATGGGTATTTGGTATAACGGAACTGTGACCGTGGTAGTGTATGGGTAATTGGTATAACGGTCACAATATAAATGTTGTTGAATGTGTACAATAACTGTTTTCCATAGCCTATTAACTCCCGAAATGTATAATCGTTTTCGGGAAACATTCTACCTTATGGAATTTGAAACACCTTTCAATTCTTTGACAGAAATAAACCAGTCGGTACAAAGATCTTTACAGTAATATAAAGGAAAGACGTCGGCTCAAGGGTCTACGTGCATAACTGATGCTTGGTATATTACTGATACTTATCTGTTACGTACAACGCGGTCAATGAAGCGATCGACATGGCGAATTAAGCACTCGTCTTAGTGTTTGATATCCCGTTAAGATGGTCATAAATATGTTCCTTACTCCTAGGTCCTGATTCAAACTCATAAGAGATAGGACACGTTTGTGGTGTCTAGTGGTGATATTACAATTCGATGAAACTTCCAATAACATGATAACACTCCCCTTGTCGTGGAAATCTGCAGCTGTGGCTGACACACTGCCAGCACATCTTAACCTCCATGTCAACTTTGTTACACAGAAAAGATAATATTGAAATATGTGAAATTTGTTTTAAATGGGTGTTCGTATAGAGCTGTGTATTTGCAGCACTGGTCTCACGATGTACAAGTGACAGGTGAAAAGCTCAGAATCATCCGTGTAATTGTTTACCATTGCTATCATAAACATATATATTTCAGTTTTGCCATTAGTGTCAGGATTGTGATTTAGAAAGTGTAATTGATTGCAATCTAATAGTGCTTCTCTATTTTTATTACGGGGAATAAAACCAGCTTCACTTATGTAAAAGAACCTGCTCTGTAAGATCTGCTATTTTACACATCCACTGTCCTGATTTCGTTACGTTGTCTAAGAGATTTTATAGAAGATGAATTGATTATAACTTGGTCTTATAGCCATTACCGCCCTATTTTTGGCTGTGGATTGTAATCTGCATAAATTGGCATACTATCACTACTTGTGATAAATAAAATTGCGCCATACATTTTTTTACCTGTAAGACTCAAAACTAGTGGTAGGACCAAAATAATTCAACAGTATCAATGTTTCGACACAAGGCACCAAGTGCTAAATCCAAAATAGAATGCCAAGCCGCTTAAAAGATGTTGACTAAAATAGAATTAAAAAATCGCGCATGTCACTTTAAATTCGTTTTAATGCATTGTAGCAAATTTCCAACACTTTTTTGACAATAGTCGGGGAAACATCGTTATTGCTAAAAGTTTAAATGTACATACAATGCGTGCCTGGATTTCTTTCTTTTTCGTTATAAAATATCTGTGGCTTGAAATTCATATTGTGAATAGGTTGAAATACATCCTAATAATGGAATAAAAACAAGCAAACTTATATAAATAGCAATATAACATTTGTTGATGAAATGCAAACATTTCTTCAAACCTAATAATTGTTTATTTAACGAAAACAACATGAATCTGTTCAACCATTACAAAATTATATTTCAAGCTTTGATACTGAAATTGTGAAGATAAGACTAGGACAGAGAATTGAAGTGTGATTGGTCTTTTCTAACATGCATGTTTTTGTTAGTTTTGACACATCAGCAAGTATATTGATAACGAGACAGAAGATGAAATGCAGAATCGATAAAATGACAGCAAACACAAGAAAGAAAATAAGCAAACTCTGAAGGAAACTAATAAGATAAGATTTTGCAAAAGGTACACCTTCTTCTGCATCAACAAACATGACATGAATATGTTAATTTGATTTATTGTCAATGCCTAAAACAATGAAACCACAGGGTGCATTTAGATAATTGAACTCACACCAAAAGGATTCGAACGAGAGATGCATGTGGATGAAGACTGTGGGGGTTGTTCAGGATATGAATGACGAACGTCGTCCATGACATAAGAGATGTTTATTCCTTCGGAACACCTTGTCCAATTCTCCTGGTACTTTCATCGACCTTGAGTTTAAATTAATTGTTTTTCATACCTTCGTATTTTCGTGTTGATTTCATATCTAGATGAAATAGGTTTCATTCTTAGGAGAAAACGAGTTCCTCTATTTTGCTCCGAAATGATTACATTCAAATAAATGCCATTACATCAATGACATTGCGACAATTTAAATATCGACGATTGCAAAATCCAGGTTACCGACGTCAGTAGCTGGTGTATCTTCGCTTGTCTCCACCAATAAATTCTGTTAACAATTGAACTTGTTTTCACATGACGAGAATTATAATACAAGCCCAGACAATGGCGTCATTCTCTGGTAACAAGTCTATATATCAAAATTATTTGCGATTGACCCAGGCGATTTCGGACTCGTCGCCACGTGATTCTTATGCTGTTTAGGGCATTCTAAAATCTATAGCCTGTGTGACTGTAAGTTGATTTTGACAATAAATACCATATTTGCCCCCAGGATACAAATTATTTCGCGTACCAAGGGAACGCATATGGAATTGTGTGGGTACAACGATCTTCTTGCAATCAAATGAACGGACAAAGGGGGAATGTGTACAACTATATTGTTGTATTTTTTCTTATTTCAATCCCTAACATGTGAGAGTATAAACCCTATAAAAGTCTTATAACTAGTTACAGATGGTCATAACTGAGTCAAGAGATAATATATCGTTAAAAAGATATATTTCCTTGTTATGCTGGGTTTCGTTTGATGTATCTGAAGCATGTTGATGGCAAACGACCCTAATATGTTCAACCTCTTTCAAATAGTTTTTTTGAAAAACGAAACTTCGAAATTCCGTTTACATACACATAAAGATACAATATTAATGGCCGAGTTTTTTTTAAACAATTGCATTGGTTGTGAAAGGAATGTGAGCTTTACGTAATCGATTATCAGAATTTTTTTTTAAATATTTAATTGTGCTTATCAACTATCTCTTAGAATTAAGATAAATTCAATGCACGGAGAAAGGTTGTCATGCAATTCGACAGAGAAACTCCCGAGATTGTCATGAACGTGCTTCTGTAAACCGAAACAAACGAAACACAGGATTACGTATCGGTGAATTCAAACCATTGCATCAATTTAAAACGTTGTGATGGTTACTGTACAATAAAAGTGGATGATTAAGGTGTTAGAACATCGAATGACAAGCACCCGATAAGGTTCCATCTTGTAATGACAGATAATACGGACTGGTTCGACTTTCAGAAGCCTGTTTTTTTCCTCAAAGGTCAAATATGAAACAATTAAACACATGGAACATGAATATCTTTCCTTGTAGTTTATTCATAGTTATTTTACCATTGTTATTTTTCCATTTTGTTTTCTTTCTTCATCATAGCCTACAGCCAACCAATGTTATATATGCAATATTAGTGATTCAATATTTAGTGTAAAAGCAATCAGTATCTAAAAACGTATTATATGCAAATTGTCTTGGATGAAGAAAGACAAAAGTGCCTACGACTACCCATTTTTGTTTTACTCTCCCGAGTCAAATCGTAACTTATGTTTTATAACATTGAACACGTATTCTATTTAGCCTGAAACTTTTAAAATCAGGTTTTTCATTAGTTTGTTGTTCAGTCATTGTTAACGTCACGTTGACATTATGCAGTGTTTCGCCTGATGACGTACGCCGAAATAATTGTTCCGCGTGAAAATATAGATACAAATTTTTAACAGTTATCACAGAAGTTTAACGGGTTTTCGTACGTTAACGTGTTAATTATTACAACAAACAGTGCAAAGCTCTTATCTAACCATTGATTTATTAAAACGTAATATTTAAGTAAATTACGAAACAGTAATTATGTAGAATGAATACACGTGTAAACGGAAAGGTGTATTCCGACACTGTCGAATACAGCAAACACATACAGGTGTATTCCGACACTGTCGAATACAGCAAACACATACAGGTGTATTCCGACACTGTCGAATACAGCAAACACATGCAGGTGTATTCCGTCACTGTCGAATACAGCAAACACATGCAGGTGTATTCCGTCACTGTCGAATAAAGCAAACACATACAGGTGTATTCCGTCACTGTCGAATACAGCAAACACATACAGGTGTATTCCGTCACTGTCGAATACAGCAAACACATACAGGTGTATTCCGTCACTGTCGAATACAGCAAACACATACAGGTGTATTCCGACACTGTCGAATACAGCAAACACATACAGGTGTTATCCGTCACTTTCGAATACAGCGAACACATGCAGGTGTATTCCGTCACTATCGCATACAGCAAACACATACAGGTGTATTCCGACACTGTCGAATACAGCAAACACATACAGGTGTTATCCGTCACTTTCGAATACAGCGAACACATACAGGTGTATTCCGTCACTGTCGAATACAGCAAACACATACAGGTGTATTCCGTCACTGTCGAATACTGCAAACACATACAGGTGTATTCCGACACTGTCGAATACAGCAAACACATACAGGTGTTATCCGTCACTTTCGAATACAGCGAACACATGCAGGTGTATTCCGTCACTATCGCATACAGCAAACACATACAGGTGTATTCCGACACTGTCGAATACAGCAAACACATACAGGTGTATTCCGACATTTGCAGTGCCAGTTGCAATAACAACAATTGAATGTTTTCCTGAGTTTGCTTAGCGTGTAGATGTATTTCAAACAATTTATCAGGGCTCTATCTCGTAAATATATCCGGAACAGAATAATATTTCAATTGTTTACTTAAGAAAAATCTTCTTCGGGGAGTTTTCCCATAATCTATTAAGCTTGTTACCTACTAAATTGACTATCTTAAATGAAATTGGAAGTGATTATGACTTAGTGAAGGATATAACTCCTAACTAAGGTTCAGTTTTGTTTTCTTTTAATTGTTCTTTTATTTCAGAATATAACGATAATATCTCTTTAGAAATTATCAAATTTACAATTTAAAAGCTTTGAATGCATACATGTGTTTGTTGGCAGAATTATTTCGAAAGTAAAATTATCCAGCAGATCCCAAACTTGAAGGTTCTTTGTTGAAATATTCTGAACTAAACAATGTAGGAAACATGTTTACCGCGACAGTTGGAACAGCAAACCGATTGAAGCTTCCTGGATATCATAAATTGTGCAAATTCAATTAATATTTTCAATATATTTTCATAAAGGATGGTTGATACCAGGAGCAGGAATTATAAACACGTTATCAGCTGAAAAATGAGCGATAGGGGCAGGAAGTCATGCATATCACATGGACGATTACATGAAGTAGGCTTATCTCTAATGTTTAAAGATAATTAATGAATAATTAAGATACTACCAAAATTACTGTCATGGCTCGTTTAACAGGAGAGGTATACTAACATTTGTTTATAACCAAATGCAAATCATCTCCAGCATTTCGGACAACATCATATTTTCATTATCTTTGAATTTCATTAAACAAAGCTACTTTGAACCCGTGAAATCCTCTCCTTTTTATGAAGAATCTCTCTCTTTGTGGTACTAAATATCACTCCCTTTTTTGTGTTTATTGGTTTGTCGTTACACCATCCCTGTTTGTATCTGTCGACCTAATTATCGTCAACGTTGTATGTAGCGTCATAACTAAACAACTCTCTATCAAATGGTTATAAAAATCGATGATATGTTTTTGAGTGCAACAGTATTTTGAAATCCCCCCCCCCAACGCTATTCATTTCGATTATTCAATTCCACGAGGAAATTAACACAATATTTATATGTACAAACACGATCAGTACTTAGTATTTAATTAAATCAGTGTTTGTTTTAATCCTTATGATAAAGAGATCATATCCGCTCTAAAATGTTCGCAATGTTTTCGGCTCAGAACTGCTCCATCGGATTTGATATTAACACGTGTTATAGATGTGTTTTTGACAGGTCTACAGAGAAAAGAAATCGTTTGTGCTAGTGCTTTATAGGGTTTCTGACTGTCAAACATTTCCTTTGAACATGCTTTCAACTAGATTACCCCATCACGTCGGAGGTGTGAATCTGGTAGTACCGCCAAAGGATTAATAACACAAACTGGAAATTATCGCCACAGGGATGCTTCAAATCTGTAATCTTTTCGAACGTTAGATATTAACAGCTCGCACAAATAAATGTATGAAATGTGATATTTCATTACTCTTTACTGATTCGTTATAGCTCATAAATAACCAATTAAGTTTGTCAACTTAAAAATAGATTAATTGTGTTTTTGATAAAAAAAGAGAAGTTCTGCTGTTTTTTAACTTTCTTTGGCATGGTTCAGAATATAGAAAGGTACTTGACGTTCGTCTAGAATTAACAAACATATGAAACTTACTGATTTATTGGGCTAGTTCATCTTCTCGTTTAGATTTTGACATTTCTATCGATCACTTTTGATTTGCTCCAAGTTGTCTCCTCGGTTTAAAATTTAGTCCCTTAGCATTACCAACGAGTCCGAGAAGAAACAAACAGTTGCATGATGCCATTTAATTAATTGCTTTGCTCTACTGTATCTTATCTAGATATTTGTATCACACGTAAAAAATGTTATTTACTTGAAATGTCTTTTGAAAACAATCTTTGCATTGTCCTTGTTGACTCGTTAAATACCCTGCTGTGATTGGTCTAAACGAAGTGCAGTGGTTGTGGGACGACTATTCCTTGGAGGATAGAAGATGATGTCTTTGATATACATTAAAAACACATGAATTAGTATGTATACGTTGTCGTGTTGCTAGAATAAAAATTCTAACGTAAAATTAAGAAAACATCTTGATGAAATATATGAAAAGAATCAGGCAATTACGACAAGGAAAACAGAGTGTAGCGATCATAAAGCAGACATGTTTCTTATGCATGTAGCAGGTGATTGAAACAAGAAACAACCCAGGACACTACCGACAATATATACAGAAATGTCAAGATCGTTCAACGCAAGATACCACCGACAACATATACGGAAATGTCAAGATCGTTCAACCCAATACACTACCGACACTATATACTGAAATATCAAGATCGTTCAACCCAGGATACCACCGACAACATATACGGAAATGTCAAGATCGTTCAACCCAGGATACTACCGACAATATGTACGAAAATGTCAAGATCGTTCAACCCAGGATACCACCGACAACATATACAGAAATATCAAGATCGTTCAACCCAATACACTACCGACACTATATACTGAAATATCAAGATCGTTCAACCCAGGATACCACCGACAACATATACGGAAATGTCAAGATCGTTCAACCCAGGATACCACCGACAATTTATAGGAAGCTTGTGCTGTAATGTCGTTCACCTAAAAGCAAAGAACTGGTATATATGATATACATTTATATACGACCCAATGATTCACATTGGCGTATATTTATTTTTTATTTATCTTTACTTGACGATTTACATTAAATAAAATGGAATATTATTGTAACGGCTATCTATAACAAATGTATTACAAAATCATCGACCGTGACAATCAAATCATACTGATTTTAGATTATGCGCGTGCACTGTCCTGTCTTGTGTTTTATATAAATATGTCAAGCACTTCTACCATACATCTTTGTCTTTATGATATATTAGTATATTGGCTACAAAGATGTACTAAAGGGTATCTAAACCAACGTATATTAACACGTTACTTATCAAATAATCCAAATTCTTCCGTGTAGACTAGACCTAATATTCAGCAATGTATAACGTGTATTTATCTGAGGTAGCCAGTATATCGCATTTAGTTAACAAACAACTAGGTATGACTGGCATTGTGGGCTGAGCATTAAACTCTTCGTACTCAACGTTTACACTCATTAAGTGTACAAGGAAACACTACTGAAGTAGCTCATTAAGTCTGTACGTTTTCTATGTCTTCACTATAATTCACTAGGACGACGACGACGATGATGACGACGATGATGATGACGATAATGATGATGATGACGACGACGACGATGATGTTGATAATAATGACGACGACGACGACGATGATGATCATGATGATGATGATGATGGATTATGACGATGATGGTGATGATGATGATGATGATGATTGCATACAACACTACAGACCACACGAAAACACTATTGTTTTATTTATTGTCCGATTAATAATCGTAGTGTTACATGTACGTTCAATCTGTTATCTAGCTACATATATATGTACATATACACTGTAACATGAACGGCAATGTGAGTTTATATATTTATGTATTGCACCTTACTCACCTTTTTGGCACTTCTGGCCATACTTGTACTTTAGCCTGGCTAAATTTGTGTAAATTGTTCCGGCTGTTCGTGTTTCGTCCCCATTTCCACAAATGAAATTTGCTTTTACGTATGCATTGCTTTCTTATTGATGAGGTAAGACAATGAATGCAACAACACGCTAAGAGTACAAAATGCTGTGAGAATCTTTGATTGTATCTGAGAGTATAATACAGGTCAAAACAAATGATACCGACAGCAATTATTTCTTAATATCTAAAAAGCAAAACACTTCAATGTAACATTTACTTATTACAGAATCTTCAATATTTTCAACCGATTTAAAACCGGCCAGCTAGATTGAAGATCGCCTAGGATAGAATACGACATTCACGATAATATCTGTTACACATGATCACACCAATTTTTTATTGTATACAAATGTATGTAAACGTTTTTCACATTTCACACATATCACATGCATAGCCCTATACATTCATGATCACATAACCAACATGATATATTTACATTAATGTACGTTCATGATCTTACTATGTGAATATTATATAATAGTGTATGATAGATTCTAGTTAGTACATTCGACGGTATGGTCTAATAATCGAACTGGAGCCGAAAATGTATGTACCTAATAAATACAATTATATATTTCTAAAATGTACAGATAGATCACATTATAGGTTCAATTATCCTGTCTATTCCTGACCTTGTACCATTACGAAAACTTGATAAGCCTTGAAAAAGGTTCACTGGCATTTACCTAGAGAGCATTTTGAAAGTTGATATGTAATGTTTGTGTGAGCTTGCTGTTTCGGATGCTCTCTGCTGATACTTCTACTGTAACGTTCAGTGATTCAGTTCCGTACGTGGATTGTAACAGAGCTTAAAACGTGAAATTAATAGAAATTAATATTTTCATAAAAAATCTTGCTTTTCATTTAGAATATATCCAATCAAAGCATTCCTTGCAGGGGTATCGAATTCTTGAAGAGATAAATTGTGTATGAATGAAAAAAATGCATATATATACATTACGATGTCAGAGTTCAGCGGTCAGTTGATCAAACGTTTTGTTGTTCTATAAACATAAACAGCAGGGAATGAACATTTAACAATCAAAGTCACCACTGAATATACGCTTGTAAGTGTTATGTGATATCACGGTCAGGTAATTCATTATTCTCAGGCAGAGACGGAAATAACCTTGCATTGTCGTTTATAAAAGCAAAGGTTCACGCACTTGTTCGTTGAAATGTCAATTTCCGGTGCGTATGATTGTATTTGTCTCTCTTTTTCATATAGATGTTACAAGTTTCAAGTTAACATCACTTCAAGTTAATAAACAAAGCCAATATTTTATCAACTTTCTGATAGCGATACAACCCCGCATTTTCCAGTAATGTTGCAGGATGGACAAACGATAAACTGGTAACAGTTGCCATGGTTACCGGTGTAGTCCAGTTATCAGTTGCATAATAATGTAATCCTAAGCATGAAATAAGCATTGATATAACGGTGACCAATAATGGTTATAGGTATCAACTACTTTGTTAAATTATCAATATTACACTACACTTCAGAACCGTTATCAGTTCAGAGGATTGGCTATGCCACACGCCTACAAACAAACTTTTCTTTGTTGGCAGTAGTCGATAAGACATACATTAACACCGTGTCAAAAGTATCAAGTCTATAGTCCAATTAAGTTAAATACAACGATAGGATTTTTAGTATACCTCATAATGAATGAATATCAATTGTCTCCTTCGTCATCCTAGAGCTCGGCAGACATGGAAGAGGCAAAAACCTGGAAATCTAAATGATGGGATAGGAAAATGAGAATGGTCGAAGTTCATATTGATATATCGACGGGGTGATATACTTACCCCATTATCTACCAAATTATCAAACATGGTACTACTCAAACAGTTTAAACGTGACATGCTGAGTTACAGTAATTACGAGGATCTACCCGTTTTGCTTTCTCTCCGCAATAACAAAGGATTTTATTTCATGAAATAAATACATTTGTGTTAGATGGTTACTTTATATATTAATGTATATATATATATGTATAATTGTCATAATCCTACAGATGTTCTTCACATTATAATGTTATGTAAGTTGGCTCTTGCATGATTTTGTTATTTGGAATAAGATCTTGAACTCTGACCACCTAGTAACTTATAACATTCAAACAAGTATAGGGCTTCGGTGTTGTAATCATTTTTGTGAAAGTTTAACAATGTTTTAACCAGGAAAATGTGATCTTTATTCTAATAATTTTATGTTTATGAAAATACTATTGGATAATAACGTTTTTATCTTGTTTAAAACTTGAAAAATAGAAATTCAGTTTGGTCAGCTTAATCACTAACAACTTTCCAAATTGCATTATAGGTAAATGAAACAAAAAACAAACAAACAAACAAAAAAAAAAAAAAAAAAAAAAAAAAAAGAAAAGAAAAAAACGAAAGAAAACACGCACACACACACACATAAATAATGGAAGAGATAGAAGGCCTTTGTAATTGGACTTTGAAAATCAATAATATATAACCTGTGATCAGATTGCCTTGTTGTTCGCTCAGATTATCATAGACATAATGATGAAACAACGTCATGATCTTTGATTATACGTTCAGAGATGTATAGTCATATCCCCTGGACTTATAAACAAGTTAATAATATTTTGATAAGTTGTTAAACCTTTTGTTTCTACCATACTGCCAAAGGGACTCTTCATAATGAATAAAATATATCAAATCATTTTTACTAACAACGTAAGGATACGTGTCAACACTTTTCGAATCTCAGACGGGAATTATTCATTCTGGTAGTTCACATCCAGGCACAACTCAGACAGCTCATATCTCAGTGTTGCCTTAAAGAAACTTTCCTACTTTGATACATCCATTGATTATTCGGTCGCTATTTAAACCCAGCGTCAGCTTTTGATGAATTGTGTAGGACTAGACATATATTTTGTTGTCGTGATTTTTTTCCATGATATTGCCAAAAAGCATCTAATCATTTCTCACAGGAAATTCTAGACATAGTAATATTTATCTTTATTTCAAATAGTAAAACTTTATTTTTGATAAATTTGATAAATTATACATTTTCAGCGAAAATTATGGACTCATGTTTTTCTTCCCTGTTGATAACAACAGAAAACATGCTATGTGCATTTCGCAGTGTCTGTAGTGAAATCCATGTACAACTCTTACAAAAACGTCTCTTCTGATATATATCATAAAAGATATGGTCCTCACTTTAACCTCATTTGGAGTTTATTTTTCTATGGGGTATTAAGCTTGGTTATAGTAAACCCTCGTTCGTATGTCTTGCTTCTTTCGTTGTTGTAATGATATTCCTCATGAACTTGGATTGACCAAGTTTTCCTCGACGATGTCGTCGATGAAGCGAGATTTCCTCATGTGTTGCTATTGTGTTATCGATTTTGATTTCCAGTTTTGTTAACATGTCGGTATTCTGTACCTGTTTTGATACCTGACCACGTGTTTAACGGAATGTTCATTTAAATCTCCATAGCTCGGTTGAGATTAAAATGCGACGGATATTCAAGCTAGTACAATGGGTATTAGTGACAGTAACATAACAATTTATCTCTGCAAATTCCAATACACGATAAGGATATCGCACGATTGTTAGAAGTATTAAACATATTAAGTATCCAAATTCACTGTCAGTAATTGTCAGTAATACGTTGGTACATTAAAATGATTGAAGCCAAAAGGAAATCGCGCTGTTAATTTCAATCGGTATCACTGGTATGTGTGTTTAGATGCTCACAATGCTCTACAGTCGATATGTGCAATCGCCCATGTATTGCAAAGTGATCACATTGGACTGTTATGCGTTTCCAAAGTAATAGACCGGAAGGAATGTGAGGGCTTTGATAGGTTTTCCGATTACCAATAGTCATCAAAGCGGCACAGCTTAGGGTGACCACTTACATCACCCACAAGCAGCAGCAAACCCAGTTTCTAGAGAAATGTGGTATTGAAAAGGTACGATTGAAGAACATTTGTCAATGTTATGGATTCTTCAGACACTAAAACCAGAAGGAACATGATCAATCATACACACTCCGTAAAGTATCTCAACCATCTACTCTCAATAAGTTCACTCAACAAACACTCCATAATTTTACTCTATCATAAATTCTCCATAACGTCACTATTTCATAAATTTTCCGTAACGTTACTGTTTCATAAACTCTACAAATGTCACTATTTCATAAATACTCCATAACGTCACTATTTCATAAATTCTCCGTAACTCCACTTTTTCATAAATTTTCATTATTATCTTTCAGTCCTAAACTTCCAATAGTGTCACTGTTTCATTAACTATTCATAACGTCAATGTTTCATAAACACATTACATGTTTTATTTCATCATAAACTTTCGATAATGTCACAGTATGATAGACTCTGCGTATTGTCTCTGAATCATAAATTGTCCTTAATGTCAATCAAACATAAACTCTCCAAAGTGTAGCATTATGATAGTAGTTCGATGAAGTATATTTTTAAATTAACAGTCATGCATGGTTTGAGTTTAAAATCTAAAACATTTAACCAATTTGTTTGGCAGCAGTATAAACTATTGTAACATCAAAATATTGTACGCTATGATTACATAACAAATCTACCTGTTGATGGAATAGTTCTAAGGAGGGATAATCATACACCATAGTTAATTGAGATTAATGTACAATGTTTTAAGCTTTACATCGCATTTCTTTCCTTATCGCATTACATAATTATGATTGAATAACTCCAATTGCAATAAACATAATATCACATATATAACTTGCTAACAATAATGAAATAACCAGTGGTGTTTTATGTGGATTTTGGAGTAGAATATGAAGTTGACTAACGTGTGTGTTATACGTACAGCTCGGGGCAAATAAATCATTATACAAAGGGTTAGGTCTGATATGCTGTTCAACAAAATGATGATTTCGTTAGTTCAAGAACTGGTTCTAAAATCTATGTAACCTGCATAGGATTGAAGCCAAGAGTTCCCACAATCAATACGACAATAGTATGTAACATCACATAAATTCAACATAACGAATTATATCGTTATCAACGTGGGCAATGTTGTGATATCTTCATAATAGAAATAGAACATGCCTAATAAAAATCGACATTACCGAGGTGGTTGACATAACGAGAACAACGCATGCAAAGACGTTCATTCAATAGTTTATGTAACTAAAGCAATTACGATGTAGTAAATCATCAATAATGTATGTTATCTGTATCTTTTTAAATCTCATTAATTACCAAATGGAGAAAATAGTTGTCAACGTCAAGCACCGATTTGTCTTATTTAGACCTGTCACACATGACTATTCATGTACAATCAATTGAGAAAAATATGAGAAAAAACAAACAGAGCTTAATTGATGCAATAATGTCCGCTTGGTTGATAATAAGATACAAGTATTGAAGATCTACGAAACAGATATGACTCCTCAACAGAGTGCCACCTGGCCTGTAATGACTCTCCAGTAGATCAAGGCACGATATTGACGAAAGCTTTATTACGAAAGAAAAATTTGCACGTACATTCTTTTCGTTGAAACTCCCCAAACGTTCATATAAACACCAAAACTTCATGTTGGTTAGATAAGAGAGATATTCATTAAGATTTGTTTTCATTACTGGCTAAAATAACCCCTTTCAGATACATTAAAAGGTTCCAAATCAACCATACAGTGTGAGGGCGTGGGACATTGTGTAGTTGAACTAAAACATAATCTGCTCCAGTAATCTTCTCGTCATACCAGCAACTTCTATTGTTCGATCCATCCACGTGTTGCATATAAGTTGACACGATCATTTCTGAATATCGATATATGTTCGACATAAAATAACTTATCTTTAATATCACAACATACAAACATCTTCATAAAAACGTCTTTATTTCCTTTTAGTTTTTTCTACATTTGTCTTAAATGTCAGGAACAAATAAGATATTAATCTATATCATTATTTTTTACAAAAATATATACTTATTTGGCAACCAATAAGGTTTCCATAAAAAATGGGTACTATTATAAACACCGTAATAACGATGTATTTTTTTTTATTTTAGTACACCCACAATATCGTAGGCGGTCTGCATACAGATATACTCCATTTTCGTTTGAATGTTCATTTGTTGGTGGGTGTATT
Source organism: Ylistrum balloti (assembly GCF_031769215.1). Taxonomy (NCBI): domain Eukaryota; kingdom Metazoa; phylum Mollusca; class Bivalvia; order Pectinida; family Pectinidae; genus Ylistrum; species Ylistrum balloti. The sequence goes on from NW_026782074.1 coordinate 588,596, forward strand.
GACGGCTATCAAGATAAAAAAACATACTTGTGCTTAGTGTAATGTTATAACGGTTTTATAGATACAACTGTAGATGTCTGCTTATACAATAGATAGTGGGTATGTTCATTGATGATAGTTGACTGTTTTAGACGAGGAAAACTAACATATTTTCTTTATGTTTAGTCCATTGTTATTGTAGATTTACATCTTTGTGATATGCCTAACGTATTTCATCACAGTTGTCATCAAAGGAGTTGTGTTTCTTTCATGTTATATTGCACAATGTATTTACGTTATATTTTCAACCATTGGACAAATAATGAAATAATGTTGTAATCAGTCCCAAACTCTTGGCGTAATCATATCATTAACATTGTATGGTCCCCAATACCCTATTTTAGGCACCTTTGTGACGGATGGTCCTGAAACACTACTGTAACTAACGTGTGTAAGCGCTTGCGATATCAGCCAAGAGTTACGTTAATGACACTTATGAAATTCTCTTTCTTATCTAAAAAAATCATATCTCTATTTTTAGAAACAACATCTATATTATATCCACCTTGATTTTTGTTGAACACAAAGTTGAATTAAGTAAGAGTAAGAATAGGTCACAGATATATTAAAGTCATTCAAAATCAACTGCAAATGCATGTATACTAGGATTGACAGATAAGGGTTGTGAATTGTACTGGAGGGCTTTATACTAGGGTTGACAGATAAGGGTTGTGGATTGTACTGGAGGGCTTTATACTAGGATTGACAGATAAGGGTTGTGAATTGTACTGGAGGGCTTTATACTAGGGTTGACAGATAAGGGTTGTGAATTGTACTGGAGGGCTTTATACTAGGGTTGACAGATAAGGGTTGTGGATTGTACTGGAGGGCTTTATACTAGGATTGACAGATAAGGGTTGTGGATTGTACTGGAGGGCTTTATACTAGGATTGACAGATAAGGGTTGTGAATTGTACTGGAGGGCTTTATACTAGGGTTGACAGATAAGGGTTGTGAATTGTACTGGAGGGCTTTATACTAGGGTTGACAGATAAGGGTTGTGAATTGTACTGGAGGGCTTTATACTAGGGTTGACAGATAAGGGTTGTGAATTGTACTGGATGGCTTTATACTAGGGTTGACAGATAAGGGTTGTGAATTGTACTGGAGGGCTTTATACTAGGGTTGACAGATAAGGGTTGTGGATTGTACTGGAGGGCTTTATACTAGGGTTGACAGATAAGGGTTGTGGATTGTACTGGAGGGCTTTATACTAGGGTTGACAGATAAGGGTTGTGAATTGTACTGGAGGGCTTTATACTAGGGTTGACAGATAAGGGTTGTGAATTGTACTGGAGGGCTTTATACTAGGGTTGACAGATAAGGGTTGTGAATGGTACTGGAGGGCTTTATACTAGGGTTGACAGATAAGGGTTGTGAATTGTACTGGAGGGCTTTATACTAGGGTTGACAGATAAGGGTTGTGAATTGTACTGGAGGGCTTTATACTAGGGTTGACAGATAAGGGTTGTGAATTGTACTGGAGGGCTTTATACTAGGGTTGACAGATAAGGGTTGTGAATTGTACTGGAGGGCTTTATACTAGGGTTGACAGATAAGGGTTGTGAATTGTACTGGAGGGCTTTATACTAGGGTTGACAGATAAGGGTTGTGAATTGTACTGGAGGGCTTTATACTAGGGTTGACAGATAAGGGTTGTGAATTGTACTGGAGGGCTTTATACTAGGGTTGACAGATAAGGGTTGTGAATTGTACTGGATGGCTTTATACTAGGGTTGACAGATAATGGTTGTGAATTGTACTGGAGGGCTTTATACTAGGGTTGACAGATAAGGGTTGTGAATTGTACTGGAGGGCTTTATACTAGGGTTGACAGATAATGGTTGTGAATTGCACTGGAGGGCTTTACACTAGGGTTGACAGATAAGGGTTGTGAATTGTACTGGAGGGCTTTATACTAGGGTTGACAGATAAGGGTTGTGAATTGTACTGGAGGGCTTTATACTAGGGTTGACAGATAAGGGTTGTGAATTGTACTGGAGGGCTTTATACTAGGGTTGACAGATAAGGGTTGTGAATTGTACTGGAGGGCTTAAGAAGGGGTGTTTATTTTCTATGATTTCTGGACTATTTGTGTTGATGTAAACAACAGAACGCACATTCACCTTTATTATCAATGTCCCCTTCTTGGGTTTAAATATTTAGGCCCTTAATATCACTAACGTGTCCTACAAGAACGAAACAGTTGCATATCGTTTATATCATTACTGTACCTTATTCTAAAGTTGTATTGAAAGGTGCTATTTGTATGTAGTCAGAACAATCTGTTCTTTTTTATTCAGACAATTTCGCGTTTATTTCTTTTAAATTTTTCCATTTGATGCATGTACAGGCAGTAAATAAATGGTTCGTGCATTAACTGATTTTCAATCTCACAGAATAAACACCACTATTAAACTCAAATATATTGCGGCGTATTTTTAGAAACTAGTTTATTATGGTGTGATTGTTCAGTGTTATCGATAAGTTAGTAAATCCAAGTGTGGATCACGTAAATAACGTTATCTTACAAAAATAGAATATTAACACTTTAGATATAAGATATACGTAGAATAAGATGTTCGGTAAGATACGCTTTGATGACGTCTTCTATTGTTGGTGTATTTTGGTTTTTACAGTCAATTTGACATATTGCATGGCACATTACTGTATAAGTCATGTAATTATACTAAATTGATTTCGGAAGCAATAGCAAGCTTGTTTGTAATTGGTGTGACTTCCGATTACAAGAAGGGGTGTGGTTTCTGTAGGCCAACGAGACGAAAGAGCTTATTATATAGAGCAAAAATGATGTTAATCGTTGTCCTTTTTATAGCTTGTTATCAATTCCAAACAAATCAGAATATATCGAAATGTAAACCAGAACTCGTAATGAAAATCGACTATTGAATTAATGAACAATTACTATCACCTGGTCCACCTTGACACCCATTGGGTAAACTCATATCAGAGATATACTATATACTTCCAAAGAAAAGGCACTCGATTTTGTGACAACAAGACCATCTACAAATGAAAATATTTTGAAAGGGTTCTATCAGTATCAACTTGCTCCTGCAACTTTACTTTAATGATTTTTACAAAGAAAGATAGTCATTACATTTCAAAACACAAACAGAAAATGAGAAACAAAATCGACCCTTGCATCCAAGCAATGATGCCACAGTGTATTGCATAATCACGAAATAAAACTTACTTATATCAATGAAAACTCTTTATTCTGATTCATTCGCGCTATTGACATGGGCTTGATGTAGGCGTAAAATCCATATCATCAATAAAGTGTGCACCAAGTTCTACTATATATATTCAATGTAAAACCAAACCCTATATACAATACGAAAGAGGGAAACAACGTCCTGATGATACGTATATAAGAGTAACACAGGCCATTCCCCATGTACCTGAAATGCTATTACGAGTACATCCCAGTACAAACTTTAAATCCGGGTATTTCATGACTTTCCGCCTACTTTCGACAAACTTTTCATGTGTTCTATTGGTAAGTGGGGTTTACACTTATGTATGACGTCACAATTAAATATAGACCCCAGTGGTAATCGCAATAAAGAGATGAATACAAATACAATATCTATGGCAACAGTCAGATAAACTTTTACCTTTCGAAACTTGTTATTCTTGTTTTCATGAGATACACAGGGTTGGAACAGATAATTTCTCCAATGGTAACGTCGTATTTCCACACAGGACACTGATCATTATTAGTCGGTAATGCTAACAGACAACTCTACATCAATCCGCTGCTGTTTGTATGAGAAGACAGTGCTACAAAACTTCATTCAGAATATCCTCCATAGTAAACCATTACAAACGAATGTCACAATACATTTGGAGAATTAATGTATAAGTTAGAACGTTAAACAGTTAGCTCCTGAACTTCCTGGATATTGCTTCAGACTACAAATCTGCATTATGTCTAAACCGTTTCTAAGATAAAATAAAACTAGCAAGTCGTTGATTAAGGATTCTTGTTTTTAAATATACGTTTTTGAATTATGACCTATTGTTCAAAATGCATACTTATTAAAATTTTGTAATCGTTGTCTAATTTTGAAATGTTTCCAAAGAACGTTATGAAGATTTCTTAAAAAATTGAATTGTATGAGCTAATACCATAACTATCAAGGAAAAAACTGTTCATTTGATTGTGTTATTATCATGAGGATCTTAAAACTTATAGGGGACCCTTATATTGTCGAGTTGCACTTTAAACAGCGAAAAACTAATTTCTGTCAAACATGGAGGCTGGTTTTAGCGTTATTAAACTAAACTAAACTCTAGTTTTCTGGGAAAAAAACAACTGGATTTCCTGGTGCGGATGCATCGCGAAATAATACCCGTGATTAGATAACTGTTTGCAAGGACTTAACAGAATATTAATCAACATCACATATAAACAATCATGAAATATATTGTACACAAAAAGTTAGGTATCATATATACATATTGTCATTGCAATAAATTGAGCTTGACACTCCCTGACCAATGTTTTATCACTTGCGGCAAGACATCATGTAACACAGGGTTAAAAACATACTGTCAGTTGTGGTTTAATTGAAAGTCTGTGAGGACTTAACGTCAAATCAATCATCAAATATTGTGTTTCTGCTGAATGTCCTGTCATTTTGCATCCTGTTGTGAACATTTGTTCGCATTAGATATTACATGACAGCTGTAGAGGCTTGCCGAGCAGTCGGGATGCTAGATGACCGGAAACGTCCTAAAAAGACCTGGATCGGGTAGACCACTGCGTACGAAAGCTCACCGGGATAATTATTTAACCGCTTTTACCATGCGAAATCTGTTTCACGTTCCATGACGTCAGGCGACTGGAAGAAGAATATCTTTGCAAACACTGATGAATAGACTTCACAGCTCTGGTTTACGCGTTCACAGACCCTCTGTATGTCCTCGACTTACACACTGTCACCATATATCTCGGTAGTATTGGGCAGCTGGCCATGTGAATTGGCGACTGCGTAACTGATGGCCTATTCATTTTAGGGATGAGTCCAGGTTTTGTGTGAATTTTCGTGATGGCAGGAGAAGTATTCGTCTTGGGGGTGGGTGAGAGGTATGCTGACTGTTGCGTCAAAGAGCATGACCGTTTCGGTGGAGGCTCGGTACTGGTTTGGGGAGAGATCAATTTTGGTGGTCTGATTAACTTGTACTTGATTGCAGGTTGTAGCCTCCCAGGTTAACGGCACCGGGATTAAATCCTTCGTCAAATTTGAAGACCTTTCGCCAGTGGTGTTGACATCGCCATCGGCCGCATCCGCGGCTTCCGTTATTGGGGTCAATGGAGGACATACTCACTACTGTTTGTTTTGAGGTTATGAAATTTTAATGTAATCATTAACGACATTTTTAAATGAAATTGATTCAAAGTGGGTTTTATTTCACTCTAGTATTTTACATTCCAAAAGTTATTGCCTTTTGATACATGTAACTTTCATACAAAAACGTTCTGTAAGTAGCCATATGCGAAACTTACACCTTATCATTTGTTTATAATGATCGTAAAAAGAACACAAATAGATAAGATTGCATATCTCTGTGCAGTAAACAACAAGACGAAAATACCAATATGTCAACATAATCGTAACCAAGACTTTATTTCAATAAAACTGGGACAAACAATGTACAAAGGAATTATTTACACGGAGGCAGTGTCTCGTTCCAAAATGAGAACATGTTAAACAACCACTGAATAACTAGGTGTACTAACATGCATAAAATATTAGTATGACGACTGTAAATCCCCCGAGTTTGAGTTCTCCACATCTTGCATGAAAACCGTGATACGCAGCAATTACAACTGCCACATGTAATCAGCTTAGAGTGTGGATCCAGGTATGTTGCCATCCAGATATAGAAAATTCACAACAAGGGAATTTAAGTGAATTGGTTATTTCCAGATATTTTCACTTCAGTGCCAAACACGAATGGTTAAGCCATTGTTACTTAAACCATGCAGCATTCTGGTTAATTCTGATCACGGTAGTTTTAACACCAGACCTTTAAAGGAATACGACGTTAATTTGTATAACAATTTTCTACACTTTAATTAAGGCGCACTAGTAAAGCTATACGGTGTTTATTACAATACAGTAACAAGGTTAATGTTGTTATGCAAAACCGAATGTTTCTAGAAACACTACATGAATATTTTGGAACATATTGATGTTGTCTTTTCAATATCAATTGAATTACACTCAAGACAGTTTCCCAGCTGAACATTAAACGCGCTGAGGTCTGTGTAACTTTATTCGCATACACCGGTATTCACCTTTGGAATGAGAAACAGAGACAGCTAACCAGAAACGATTATTTCAGCTTCTTTATTGTGAGCATTGATTTATCGTAAGTAGCATCTGTGTTTTTTTTTTTTTTTTTTTTCCTATTGAGGTATTTAATGTGAATTCGGCATTATTTGTTTCTAAATACCAAGACCTTAGTACCAGTCACAGAAACAAATTTATATCACACGGTTACAAAGATACAGGTCAATGGAGACTCGGGAATTGTGATACTATACGGAAAGAATTGGTTTAGGATTATGTTATATTTAAATATTTTTTTTCATGACGTGTCGAGGTCCACTGGAGAAAATGACGTAATCAACAATCAACAAATTATTCCATTGGGGCAAATATGTTACATCTGTGGAAACATGTATGACCTCTAAAACAAATGTTGTATATAATGGGTTATGGGTGGAAAGCACGTGATCTCAATGTAATACATCCTGGTGGACATGTGACACTTTATTCATTTATTCGCTGTCCCATTCATGTTATTTTTGAAAACTTATTATTATCATAAATTTGATATAGATTTTGATGGCACGTGTCGCCATCCATGAAACTGGGGATATTTGTGATATTCAGAGAATCTAATATTGCTCTTGAAGACTTTGTTGAGATGATTCCTACGATAATTATAATTAATATCTATAAGGTCTCCTTATTGTTACATATTTATCTTGCGTTGTTTATTTACTTTCCTGACTATTTTCATTAATTATAACTTTCTTCCCTGAGGAAAAGTAATCAATTTTGCTTTTGATATGTGTATACTATTTTCAGTTACTCAGTAATATGAAATGACAATACAACGCACAAATATACGAGTATATTTATAAGTTGCTCCGTCACGAAGTTTATACGCCTACTCCATCTTCTGTGGCCCCGAGTTTATATAATACATTTTAAATGTAATTTCGTTGTTAGAGCACACATAAACAAAACATACTAGTTTTTATTGTCTTAAATGTTATTATGTGCACGTGTTGAAATGGCAACAAATTTACTTGTGAATTTTTTGGCGTTGATGTTTAACTCTCGCGTTCGCCACCGAACGATTAAGTCATCTCTGACCTTTACTTGATGGTTGTAATATTTACACTGTACCAAACTTAAAATTATAATCGGTAAGGCTGTTGATTATTGATATCCAATAGTTACTCAGTATGTCCCATCGTGTCTAACATTTCTTTTCAGGAGTGACCATGTAAAGCTTTCTTTTTCTCATACTTTGCCCAGATTTCATCGAAATTGATTGAGTCATGTTTCTGTCGACATGACGGCATTTCTTTGTTCTTTCAATAAATTTTGCAGTCCTTAGCTTAATGCATTCTCCTTATTAAACCACATCGAAGTAACTCTTTGTAACAATAGTGTAATAGTTTGTAATTGGTGAAGCAATAAATGAACCCATAATTAAATGAACTCTTTCAGACACTTCGTCTTCTATAGCCAAGAAATATTCGTGTAGAATCGTGCAATCAAATCCACTGAGATGCATTCAATCAGTAACCTGCTCCGAATCGTCTCGAGCAGCTTGTCGCAATATAGTTTATGTCTAAACACTCTTAAATTTTGTTTCCAGCGAATGCGTGTCAGTTTCAGCTGACAAATAAAAACTGACACACAGATATCACTGAAAACATTATGGCGTTGAACCGATCAACATGTCTACTAAAGTCTGATACCATCCACCTTCTAATTCCCAAGCTATTTTCCCTTTTTATTAATAATACTCAATTAAATGTTGGAAGTGGTACTAATGTTTGTTGTTAAGGCGGTTGAAACAACCGTGCCAAGAACGGATACTTTTCTCCATCACTCCCAAGTAAAATTATCGAGATATGATTTTTTGAAATATTGTACGTTGTGTGAAGTTACGAAATGTTATAACGAAAATATATAAGGAAGGATTAGTATTGTCTCAACATTCAGGAGGTCATACCAGCATTGGATTTCATGGAATCTAAATCATGAATAGCAAACGGGAAAATATGCCCAAAAACCCAATGTTGTTATGACCTATCAATGCTGAATCCAAAAAATTATTCCTTAAATAAAAATTCGGAAAATGCATTGCAGCTTGCTCTTAAATATAGTTGGTCGTATTCGGCGACAAACCAGGAAAGGCACAAGAGTACTAAGTTGCTTCTGGACCATACATATAGCTTTTGCCTAAAACCACAGACATTCAAATCTTATTATAACCCATATTGGCATTCGACATGTAATTTAAGTGGATGCGCGTACGTGGTCCTAGGTTTACATAACATGGCAACGCTTCGGTCTACACAAGGAGGGTCTGAAAGCATACAATAACGACTGATTATTAAATAGTCATCCGAGAACCAAACTTGATGTGATATTTTCTAACTCCAGAAAGGGTCTGTAATTTTGACATTTTCATTGTCGTTTCGGGTTATGACTGTTCAGTTGTGCGGGAGACGTATGAGGCGAGATTCTTCCTCACTCACTGCCTAAGACATGGAACACGGTTAAGCGGTATGGTGCAGTGAACCATTACAAAAATGTCGACATTTGCAGTAGGAAATTGTACTGGGACTCGTCAGTGATGCTAAGAGCCTTAATTTCAAACCTTGGAGGCGACTTAGGAAGAAAACGTGATCGAAAGAAATGTCAAAATCTATATAAGGATGTGCACTAGCCCTATATTTCAGTAAAATTCGCAATTTTCATATCTGGGAGGCTTTTAGAAGAACGTGAAGTACGTAGTATCAGTCTTCATAATAGCTGAAATAGCCAAAGAGATGAGCTGGAAACGTCTCGTGTATACGGGTGTATATAGTTTTAGATACGATATATCATATGTACTGCCAACATCACTCATCACCATTTATACAACTAAATGACGAAAACAAAAATAAATGACCTTTAAAACAAATGTCTCATTGCGTGTCTCATAATAAGTCTTCAATTCTCAGCGCAACATTGGACAGGTCTGGTTATTTTCGATCTGATGGCGTCAGCATTGCCGTTATAATGATAACGTTATTTTCGAAGAAAACACGCAAGGTTGTCGAGTTCGGGAAATGTTGCCGAATAAAAATCATCATAGCCTTGACCTAAAATTAATGTATGTGCAAATTGATTACAATTTCTTCCACAACTCTCACGACATCATTTTAATTCACTTTCTTTAGAAAAAAACGGGTTACTAGTCTTCATACCTCGACTTTACTCCATAGAGAAAAAAAAAATATTAAATTGAAATTGAAATTACTTTTTACACTAATATACTGCTATCAGACACTTAGATGTCCGGAGTCCAACACCTTGTTCAGATTGTGATATTCATTCCAAATATTTTCTCTATTTATAACTCAAAATAGTCTACAAGATGCATTTCCAAGAAACGAACCAGTCGTTTTCGTATGGTTCGACCGATTTCCATTCACTAAGACATCATTGGAAGTGTTCGGAACCAACCCAGGTAGACTGATTGTACACGAAGTTATACGTTAATCTCCATGTATCCACAAAACAATTCTATTAAGACATACGCGAGATTCTGTGTTGATTTTAATTCATACCATGATTTATTTGACCTTCTCGATCTAGTACAACAGTCGTTCACAAATAAAGGAGTGACGTGAGTGCTTAATATCTACAAAAGGAGATCGAAAACGAGGCTTTGGGCTATGGTTGGAAAGTGTAACTTCATGCTCGTAACTTTAGCCCCTGCTCTTTAATTTTGTTTATTGTGATTACGTCGTCATGATGTACGTGTATATTGATCTACAAAACGTGGGTTTTATTCCCTTTGTTTTTTAGTTTGTAATTTTAAAACAGATAAAGACCAGGCAATTTATTCAAAAAGATATATATATATATATCAGCTGTATTCTCAGAGCTTTATGTTCGACCTTTACCAAAATCAAATACCAAAAAATGAAAGCATAAACCTTGCGTAATGTCATGAATTTAGTCTTTGACTTATCATTGTGTGCCGTTAAGGGTTAACGAATACATAGGGAACATCTGATAGGATTCAGCAAGTTTTATAAAGTAGCAATATCACATTGCAACTATTTGTATGTATCTGGGATGTGAATATTTTGACCGAAGGTACGTTTCTTAGGGCAGCATATCAATCATCCCGTAAATATACACTTAAATATGTAAACTTTAGCCATATTTGATTAACAAAAATCGGATAAAAGTACAATATACTATAATATACAAGCTTGTGTAGTCACTCATTTCTTCACGAGATGGAGTCAGTTTTTTTATTCACTTTTTTATTGTGACGTCGCTATGTTCTTGGTAAGACATATTAGTTTGTAAAGTTAAAAAAAAGAAGGTAATAGTGATGGGTTGAGTTGAGAAAAATATACAAAGCGAAACGATAGAGACGACTAACAAGCTAAAATGCATCCAACAAGAGAACATTTTTGTCATCCTAATTGCATTATTAGAGTTAAAATAACACTAAAATCAGGAACATACCATTGATATCATAACGAATCACCAGCGGCTTGTTAATTAACGCCAAAGTCTGGGAAACACGAGTATAACTTCAAAGAAGTTGAAATCATCATGCTTCTCATACAGCACAGAGGGAAACTGCCCTTGTTATGTAGTAAGTAACGATCCCGGTAAGCTATTGATTAGGAAGATTTGTCCGATTTTTATATTCAATTGTGAAAATCCGATGGAAATTATCAATGAATATAAACACACAAACGGATAACATACTTTAATACAAAGGAAGAGTTGCATAGAGTATAACCAATTAATGAAGTATGTAGAGCATAACCAGAAAATGAATTATACAGAGTATAACCAGATAATAAATTGTACAGAGTATAACCAATTAATGAACTATACAGGGTATAACGAGATAATGAACTATACAGAGTATAACCAGATAATGAATTGTACACAGTATAACCAGATAATGAAGTATGTAGAGCATAGCGAGATAATGAATTTGATAAATCTAGTCTCGTATGGAAAGAAAGACGAACCAAACGAGGTAGAGAAAAAGTTAAATCCCCGTAAATAGTTTAAAAATCTGTAGCAAAATCTAATATAAGACTTAACATACATATTGTCCAATTAAAAAATAACCATTATTACAACATCAGTACTGTGTTTTATATTAGCATGAGAAGTATAATTCTAGAAACGCTCCAGTGTAATACATAATCGTAAATTGTATCGATGATCGATCAAGGTAAATGTTACCAGAAAATGACAGCTTAAACTGATTTCAAAGTGAGTCCGGTTATGTCCAGATTTTCTTACAGAAGAGATGATTAAACGTTCTTAAAAGACAAAGAAAATGTCGATATATTAATTCAAGCTCCAATTGGATTAAGGCAGGCAAAAGAGATTCCGGAAGACAACAAGAAACAAAAACAAAAAAAAAAAAAAAAAAAAACCAAACAAACAAACAAAACAAATAACAAAACGAATCAAAGTTGATATCGCATAATTATATCAAAAAGAAAATATCCAAATGAGATCATTGGAGGCTTTCCTTTCCTCGTGTGACAATCATTACAGTAACACTCCCACATATCGCTCATCATATGCTAACGATAATTGTCATTTTCATCTTTTCGATGATCCTTCTTGATTTCGTTTTCCAAATATCTACTATACCTTGATTATTGTTAAAGAAGGGAAAACCGATGTTCACAAACGCATCTGAATTACATTTTTAAGAATCGATGTAAGGAGCAGAAACCTTATACGTAAAATATTGAAGACATGAGATGACAATGAAACGATCACTTCACTAGTAAATATAAATGTTAAAACTCTAGCATTTCATCCTAAATGATGTTTAATCACCATATTCATTGTAAAGCGCAGAGAAGAGAGCTGATGTCATGTCATTACCAACCGTAATTGCATTCAAATGACGAAATTTTGTAGATCAAGTACCGCCAATTAACGTGACAGAAACGTTTGCCTTTCACGTCAAAATGTCAAATGACTAGGTCTTTCCTGGAAGTTCATAACCTTTACACGATTCTCCGATGTCTTGAAATATATCATTTTAACGATGAACCTTAAGATGGGATATTTTCATGCTAATGGATGAAGATTAGCATTACCTACTTATTCATGCTTGTACTAGTGAGTATTCTTATTTTCGTTATCTCTTACTTTCGTAGCAAGGCATGCAAAGGTGTTATTAATAAAATCAGATATGGTGCATTCTGTATCTTAAGTAAAAGCAATATTAATACATATACATGTTTTTAGGAGGTAAACATTAATTATCCAAGGTATGTGTAGTGATATGGTTATAAGTCTTATTTAAGTGTATTTTAACAGATTTCCGAAAGTAATTCTAACCTATATTAAGATCGTGTGCGTAGTTTTCTTAATTCAAATATTGTTGGTTAAAGTATAGTTATAAGATTGTTCATAGATAGAATAGATGAATGGATATATTGAAGATGAACATTCGATTATTCAACAAGATACAACAATAAATAGAAGCGAGATGATCGGGGAAAGGTCATGATATCCTTTAATTAATGCAGCTACGTGGACTTTTCCCGTCAAATCGATGAAAATCATCCAACAATGATCTTCATGTAAAATACAACAAACAAGAGTCTTTTATCGTGCAACCAAGAGAAGTGAGTTTCCAAACATTTCATTGTAATGAAATATCTATAAGAATAGAAGTGCTAGCCTATTTCCATCGAGACTTCTAATATAACGATCGAACCTAATATACCATCATTGATGGCATGAGTTACACCTTAATGATGAACATAAGGGGCCGGTCTTTAAGTTCAAAGGGCCAAATGTCGTTATTATGAACACAATTAAAACTACCAAGGGATATGTCTCACGTCATGCTTTGTCTGTGATAATTTTTCCTCACGTGACGCCTCAGAGCAAAATACAGTTTAAAGTGTTCCTATCACCAGCAAATGACTCCCATAAGTAATATAGTTAATACAAAATGCGATATTTTTTTCTTTTAAAGTCACATAAACCAGCATTTATACCAGGATGAAGGACAAAATTAAAAAGTTTTAACATTTCCCAAGTGAGAGCTTGCAATGCTAGTCAACAGGTAATATTATTAAAGCAAATGAGTACAGGAAGAGGAAATTAGATATGCAATAATGACTACATTGTATATTTATCGATCTAGCAAGTAAACAACATGAAATAGAGATCAGAACAAAAGAACAATTTGGAACGTCATGCTATAAAACTATTATCGTGTACCTATTGGCGAAATGGACATCTGTTCAGTAAGGTAATTGTGAAAAGGACATGGATAACAAACAAACGAAAGAGGTTGAGGGACAGTTATTCCACATACCGAGGAAAGATCTTTCATGTCGTACAAGTAGGCATGCCTAGTCTAGTAATGAGTATTCAAGGACACATCGAGGACATTTGGAAAATACCCTGTTTTTCCTATGTGAGCGTAGCGAATTGTCAAACTACAATTGGGACGCTTTTGTATCCATCTTCACGGTACTATTGTGGCAAAAATGGCAATACAAACATATAATGGAAAAAAAGAATACCATTTAAACGCAAAAATCCTAAAGAAAAAAGTAACTCAGGAATCTACACACTGAAACATAATGACATGACGTTGGTGGTCAACATGCTCGTAGTTTAAAGCAATGTTTGCTATTCTATAGAAATAACCACTTCATTGTTTATTTATTATGCAGTCGTCTTTATGTCCCAATGATAGATAAAGTTACAACACATAATGTAGAGTTACTGTAAGAACTGCTGTAACACTTCTAATCATTTATATGTCCACGTCTTGGGTACAAGTTATGTATATTTTACACGAGACGAGTTATAGATTCTTTCTCATATAACCTGAGGCAGGTAGAATGGCGGTTATCACTCACGTTAGCTTGGCAATAAACAAGTAACGCCGACCATACATTTTACTATGAATAACAATCTCCAAAGAGGACCAGGGAACAAAACTTGTTGTCCATTTGGGTTTGTTCATTTGGGTAGTTCTGATGAATTCATTCGGCGTCTTGATAATGTAGAGAAAACGTTATCTCAATAAATGAGAACATCACTTTGGTATTAATTTGCATTTATGTATTAATCCAATTATGTGCATTTCCGTCTATTTGCTGTAGGCAGCTTTTTATATCAAATACTATTGCTTTCATATTGAGATTTGCCTCCAAGCCTAGTTAAATAATAAAAAATAATAAATAATAAAAAGTACATTTCTCCAAATATAAAGCTTTGCCACTGGCTGATAGACATGCTCACAAATCTTAAATCCCCAGACAGTTAATTGGTTCCATTTTTGGTATTGATCTTTGCTCAAATCAACTTAGGTCATTTAAATGGTGGCTAGCATTGAAGGAGATTAATGTATATCTCAGTGTGTACAAACGTTTGAGTGTTCTTGATGAAGTTATATCATATTACACCGCGTAAACTGACAAAATGCAATTAATTAGATGGAATATTGTCAAAGCGGTATTTTCATAGTCATGTCTTCAATTCATTTTCATAGTGAATAATTAATAAGTATTGATAAATATAGAAAACACATTCTATTTTCAAAAAAACACACGTAAATAACAATGATTAGTTTTTGATTAAAAGTTCCAAACATTTTGGATTCGACTCAAAAATGAATACAAATACTTTTAAA
Source organism: Ylistrum balloti (assembly GCF_031769215.1). NCBI lineage: Eukaryota > Metazoa > Mollusca > Bivalvia > Pectinida > Pectinidae > Ylistrum > Ylistrum balloti. The sequence goes on from NW_026782074.1 coordinate 603,632, forward strand.
TGCTGCTTTCCTGTTGGATCAAAATTGTTGTCGTTGTAGGAAATGTGTCTGATGTAGAAGATTCTGTGTTCTTAATGACCAAATCTAGATGGTATAAACGATGGAATATGGCCAATAAGTTACATCATCTGTATATCGAGACATGACATTGAATGCCGTGGGTTCCTATTCGCGGAAATACCTTATCATATAACACAGTAAATCAAATAATTTTAAATGGTTTTACAGTCAAATACTTCGGAAACAAATCTTATGGATGAAATTAATTCATCCTGGACATTTTTTGTCTAGTATCCAGACTGCTTTAGATACTTATATAAGCATTAAAAGAAAATTGTCAAAAGGAAGTTGTTATCGCTTTCGCAACATCTTAAACAGGAAATGCTAATACTTTAAACGGAATTTTATTGTAAAATAGTTTATGATCTGATGTTGAGATTTCCAACAAGCTTGGAATCAATATTTGACATTCGCACTTTGAAAAGGTCATTTTCGAAACACTTATTCTGTCATTAATATCTAAATTTATATGTTATGGATATGAAATTGATGTTAGTTATCAATTTGATGTAGATGGTTTTCATGTTTTAGATATCTTTACGTGATTTCCATCTTTTTGCTTTTCATATCGTTTTCCTAAACGACTTTTTGTGAGAATCATTCTATGTTGTTGTAAATCAATAAAACCAAAAACATCAATAAAAAATAATACCAGTTGCGTTTGATGCTAGGTTACTTACTTGCTATTCTGATATAAGTGTTTTTAAACATAGATTTACGACTTTGGGAGACAAAGAAATACACTAAAAACGAAGTTTCATCGATTCTTCTGCAAGAGGTGATAACATGAACAGCATTATTGTCTTTATAGAGGTGGTAGTTTCCTTGATAGCCTTGCCAAGCAATGCTCGCTATAAAAACCAGCTTTTGTAATGAATTTCTTTCATCCATATTATACCTTTTCTTTAATTTTTAAAAAGATGGTACAGTATGACAAAACCGATTATTGCCCATTTTCTGTAATATTCTTGTACACGCAGTGGATTGCATGTATTTGCACTCTTAATGAAGGGTTTACGTAGCGCATTCCTTTTGAGTTAAGCATAATCTGCATTTGATTACATGAAATCTGTTCTTATGGTCTCTACGGGTGATGCATATCAAAAATATCATGAAAGAAGAGCATGACGTATTTAAATTGTAAGGAATATTTCATGAAATAAATGAAATAACAACTGACTTGTGTATTGGAGTGAAATGCGTTTTTATGATGTTAACGAAAGAGCGATGATACGATGTATTATATGTGTACAAAGTGTAAGAGTAATATAATGTATAGTTGATTAAGATATATACCAAGTTATACAGAGAGCAGAATTTGTTTTACAACATACACATAGAGTAGAATATATACCTAATATATCACTAAATATACTGACGAACATATTACAATGTATACAAAAATTAAGAAAAATACGACATACACAAACATGAATTTTTGTGTGTTTAGGAGGACTACTTTTACACGATGTAAAGAGAATAGGACGTAATACTGACTGCAAAATAAAAGTTATCATTAAAGATTAAAAGGTCTATATGTACATAGCGACATCCCTACTTTACACTTCTTAGATTGGCCAAAACTTACAAGACGGGTGTCTTCGATGAAGCAGAAGACGCTTACCGTTCTGGAACCAATGGTCTTGTTATCCATGCACTTTTACAGTCTCCCTGTCAATCTTGTTTGTTTATATTTCGCCCTAGTTTTATCGAATTTATGTTTGAATCAGAATTAAGTTAATATTTTGATATTCTCTTTGTGTATGTTTCTTTAACCCAAGATACTATCTCTTTGCATACTTAAAAATGCATTTTCTGTTCGCGTTTAGAATGCAAAATATACTATTTCCGTATCTAATCCAGACTTTCTAGCGAGGATATCTAAAAGAAAATTTGATATCCTGCGGTATAAAGGCGGGTAAATAAAATTGTTAAAGAGAATAGTTAAAGAGAATATAAATTACCTCAACGCTATGAACGATGACACAACAAAGACACGTGTATGATAATTGTGGTATTATAATGTCTCGGATAATGTCAAGTAACTGCTGTGCCCACCTAATCAATTGCAGTAAACTATTTAATTTGCCAAATCTGCCTTTGTATTATACTAATGACAATTCTGCTGTAGTCGATAAATTTGATGACAGCTGTATTACATGTTTGATATTAATTCGTTACCAATAAAATTGTGATCACGTGAGTTTTTCTTTCTCTTTCAATTTCATTTTATTAATAAGAATAATATTCAGGAAATAGGCAGTATTGGTTAGAGATATTCAGTTCTCCCGAGGCTCACCATATCTTGCTAAATGTTCTGTTATTGAAAGGAAGTAGACCGAAAGAAAACGATAAACTGTTGAATGAAAATTCAGTTTAGGAACATTGATACCGTACTAAACTTAATGTATGTAGTACAGTAGTAAAGTAGTTTGGTACAATAACACGGATACTTTATTGACTGTGGTAGAATAATACACTAGTTTGGTATAATAATAATGATGCTTGTTTGTCTGTAGCACAGTAATACAGTAGTTTGTTTTAATAATAATGTTTGTTTTATCTGTGATACAGTAATAACGTAGAATGGTATAATAACACGGCTACTTTCTTGTCTATGGTACAGTAATACAGCTGTTTTTGTATAATGATAAGGATACATTTGTCTGTAGTACAGTCATACAACAGTCTGGTATAATAATATGACTACTTTTTGGTCTATGGTACATAATACAGTTGTTTGGTATTATACCACGACTACGTTTATTCGGTTTTGTTTTGTGTAAGAACATTACATAATATTGCCTGCAGTACAGTGATACAGTTCTTTAGTACAAAAAACTCTGCCACTGTTTTGTCTATGGTACAGTAAAACATGTCTACCTTACTTTCTGTGGAACAGTGCTACAGTTGTTTTGTTTAGGAACACGGGTAATGTGTCTTTGACCCAGGAATATAGTTATTTGGTGTAAGAAAGCGGCCATCTTGTTACACATTGCTATTTCCACAGGAAGTTCGGTACTTCCCTGGCACTTCACCTACTACCAGTATTGGAGGTCAACCTCGGCCGTAGTTAGATGACGCGTGTTTGATTAATTGTTGACTTTCCTCAGTCTGGCTAAATGACTGATAGGTCGTGATGACCCCGATATGACTTAATCTAATAAAGGAAATGAATTTGGCAGATATTGACGAAAATCGAATAGATGTCATGGGAGCTGTTGTGTGATAATGCCACACATTTTCAACAGTAAGGATGGAGAAATCAAATGGCGGAATGTCACAAGAAATCAGTCTTAACTGGATACTACCAAACGTAAAATGCGAAGTGTAAGTGCGCATATTTATCTGTCATTGCTTTCCCCCCAATCAGCAACCTTCGACAGGTAGAACAATTGATGAAATAATGAGACATATATATACATTCCACAACTACGGTTATGAATGAAACATAATGAATTGCACTTCTTTAGGAGTCTCCAGGTGCATGTCTTTTGTTTATATTTTTCTCTAGTTTCATCGAATTTGTAATTTGAGTTATATTTTCGGTATTTCAATGTTGTACTTTTATGTCATACATCGTCAAATATTTTGACTCAACCGGCTCATTTACACAAAAAGCCCATTGTTACATAAGGTACTCCAGCATCCAAACCATGGGGATTGTAGACGAAATTATTCAGACAACCGCCTTTAGACAATACCGAGACAGTGTTTACAACCAGATGTGCTAGCTTTTAAACAATGTGATAATCTTTATTTATCAATAAAAATATATTATAGAGTTACCAAAAGTAAGCCAATAAGTTTTCAAAGATTGATGTATTTCATGTAAATGCATGTAATCTGCGTTTTTGATTGAATGAAAACTCCTAGCCGAGATATTCAACGCAGGATACATATACTGTACAATATCACTTCACTTATTGAAATCTAAGCATCGGCTTTTCTTTTAGTTATTTGGATTTACCTCAGTCGCATTCTTCACCTCAAATATTTTGCCCCAGGCATCATTGATTAGTCCTAGAAGAATAAAACATGCAGTTTAATTCATTTTTTGGCTCTACTGTATCTAATTCTAAATTTGTATATAATAGTGCTATTCACGTGTATGTCTTTGTACAATAAGGCATTGGCTTGTAACTGCATTCACATGATTTGTATCTGTCATCGTAAATTTCATATTGATGACAAGATCGAGAGCCGTGGCACGGACAGTTCCATGTTTACAATTCTACAGCTACGGCATCGTTGTTTTTTATGGAATGTTAACTTCACAATAAATAAACAAATAATCGGTATATAGCTTGCTACTTCAGGAAAATGTGGTCGATAAGTTTGTGATGTTTTCAATAGTTATATATAGACTTAAACTGTAAAGTCGATTTTAATAACCATAACACAAAATCTCTACAATATGTCAGATTTGAGTTGTGGACTTTCATTGATGATTAACAACATCCATTTCGGCTAATAACCCTTATGCAACGTCACCACGTGGTCAAATCACCAGAGATAGTCCAAATATATTTGTTTTATATGATGTTTTTATTAAATAATGATTACAACCTTACTTGTATCAAATATTTATATATACTTGAAAAAAAGAAAGAAACGCACAAAGTTCCCCCATGCAGTAAACCTTAGCTGTGAGGAAATAATGGAATATTCGGTGTGGTATTACATTTAGAATGATGCATTTTATTTCATTTTTTGTTTTGGTTCTACTGTATACAAGACAGGGTGATTCGATTGTCGCACTTGCGCAACATACTCAAGACTGCTTTAGAGAGTGCGTCGCATACCTTAGGTACTCATGGCAGACCCATTAGTGCTCAAACTGCCAGGAACCGCTGGCTCGCCGACAGAATCGTTGCGCACCGACCTTATCTCGGGCCACCTCTGACTCCACGTAGGCGGCAATTGCACCTTGACTGAGTGTGCAGACATGTTCCGCACAGGTTTGGGATGCGTCGGTTGAGGCGTGTGATGTTCAGTGATGTTCGCCGACGCATTCGTGGTTCAATGTAAGAGATTCGGCGGGGCTTATATAATGGTTTGTGGAGGCATCTCCCATGGAGTAAAATCCCCCTAAGTGGTCATTGATCAATGCCGTTAGATACAGAAACCAGATCCTCCAAACACATGTCCTTCCACTTCTCAGACGTCATAACCTAATCTATTTTCCAGCAAGACAATGCTCGACCTCTCGTTGGCAGAGCATCTGTGGGATGAGGTGGACAGACGTATTAGGAAACGTCAAACGCCCGCGCTTGTTGGGATCTTTAACGTATGATATATCCAGAATCCAAAACGTTACTACCAAACACAAATTCTACTGGTAATAGCGGGTAACCGCCTTCACTTGAAGTTGCTTTGTTTTAGTATGGCAGTTATGATTTGCTTTTGGGTTAAGATTCCACAGAATCTTGCCATCAACAGCTTACATTTTCTAAAAGTATGATGTATCTTATATATCGTTCTGACAATATTTAGAGCAGTGACACGGTTCCTTATTTAAAATAATACAGTTATGGCGCTGTGAATTTATCACCTGGTTTTTCCACAGTACTGAATTGTAAACGTATGGATAATGCGGTATGTGAATGTACTATACTAATTCAGGAGTAGCCGGTAAGAATCTAGTAGTTTTGAGAAGTGAACCGTAGACGGAAACTTCAGAGTGATTTAGAGGCTAAGCAATACTGATTCTTTGTAACACGCATATTCGTATGATCCCTGTAGCCCCATTTGGTCAGATCCTGTGAGTTATTTAACATGTATTTGAACCAGTTGTTGTATGGTCACATCGGTCATTAACATTATAAGAATTCTTATTTGCTTGTTGAAGAGGAAGTATAATCTGCACTGTATTGCTTTGGTTAAATATTACAGTAGTCTTAGACGAATGCATGCATTCTAATGGTCTATCTATAACTCTTGGCTATAAATAAGAAGAAGAAATTTTACAACAAATATAGATATGCCCATAACTAAATTAATATTGATTTTAAGTCTCACGAACTTAACGAAAACGCACAACATTTTTTACAATAACAATACAACAAAACAAAGTAGATCTAGTTAGTGTTTATTTACGAGTCTACCGTTGGCCTTCTCCCTGATTATATTTTATCGAACCTTCTTCAGACATGATGTATTCCTCTCCGATCCCTTTGTGTGAGCTCACCACAGTCGTTGATGAAGAAACCAAACTCTGCCTTGTGAGCGACAAGGAGAAATGTTTATCAAACACTTCAGCGTTGTGTTTGTTTTTGGAGGTTCGAAATTACGTCGGCGTCGAAGATTATCTCGTCAATGATTTAATCACACGTACTCTGCACCTGATGCCCTGGTTTAATGAACGCACATGCCGACGAATACGTCAACTTCGATATTCAAACATATACACTAGACCACGATTGATCTCATTTACAGCGTGTTCTGAAAAAGGAAAAAAAACAAAAGCAAAAAACAGAAATTTAAAGTTTTCCTAGACTTCATTGATTATATGTGTACACAGATAAAAGTATAAATGTCACAATGTTTAAGATTAGCCTTATACAATGGCCAATTACTACTTATTATAGAACAGAGAACGGACTGCCAGCTGTATTATACTGCATCTTGTATGAGACGACATTTTTTAGGACTCTTTCCCGGGATAAGAGTATTTGTCTTAATGTATCTAAACAGATACCCCAGGGAACTCTAAGCAAGGCATGCACTATCCAGCTGTGTACGATCCTAATCGGTTCCCTTCTGTTTCTGTTACTGAGTTGACATCAAAGAGACTAAACCTGATCCGCTGCCATCAAATGCAACACTTGTGAGCTTTCCTTCAGGCTTGACGACACCAGTTGTCGCTGAATCATTACGATGTGTTGAGTTGATGCATTTCGTTGCGATGATGTTAAACTTTAAAAAAAGCCTTTTGAACTTTATGTAAGTTTATACAACAAAGAGTTTCCCCTAAACCAAATATATATGATTAACATACTAAAACGTTCATATGAGAGCGAGAGAAATTTACGATAAGAAAATTGAAATCATCACACTTGATGAATAGCTGTCCGTGTTGGGTTTCTTGCGGGAAAAATTGAGATGAGCGGCTAATATAGTCTGTTGTATCCTTGACGTCCATTGTTTTGTTGGTTATACGGTAGGCGTGACAATTAGATTTTTTGTCATATTAAGGCAGGACGTCAGATCGCACCAGTTTTTTCTCTGTTTAAAACGCAATCATTAACCCGAATTACCAAACGTTCTCTTTAGCAAAGGAGGAAAACGTATGTAAACCATCTCCTATGATCATGACAAGAGCAATATTCCTACCCATGCCAATGTCATTTTTTATATCTTTGTTCTTGCTGAAGCTTGATCAATTTTCAAAATGTCCCTCATCATCACCAACTGCCGGAATACAAGCATTCACTGATCAAATGTGACAACAGGAAGATCATGTTTTGTTTTGCCACATTTAACAAGTTGTCATATTCTGTTTCAGGAGTAGCTAGCGAATCAATTTGCAGCCTAATTACACATTGTGTGTTCATTTGTAGCACATGACTGATCTTGTATTTGTCTATCAGTTTAGATATTGATATCATTTATGGTTTATTGAACATTGTATACTGATTATTAATAAGAAAATGTTTTGATATAAACGCATATGGGCAAATGCTATCTGTGTTGAATCTCCACCGTTTTGGTATTAGAAATTTTCATCTTAGATGCCTCAATCTTTACTGCAACTGCTAATACGTGATTTAAGTGCCATATGATTATGAATTATTGACAATATCTAAATCTCCTATAATTTGTACTAAATAGTCAAGTTCATAAAGACTTATTCTAATCAATATTAACTTATAATATCCTAGATAGCTTAAAATTCGTGAATGTTTTAGTGTCAAAACGATCCCAAACTCATGAATAACCATACTGTCATGGTTTACCTAAAAGACATTCGTTAGACGCTTACTCTTCGGGAGCACTTGGTCTTAACTTGTACGTTTTCAGGAGTATCCGTGTAAATTATTGTTTTATTTATATTTTGCCCTAGTTTTGTTGAATTTGAGTTTGAATTATGATTATGGTGATAGTCTCTTGCTGTTTGCTTTTCTTATCCATAATCAGTTTCAATTGATTCAGAGTATTCTAACCGTTGTTATTTTATTCGGTATGTTTTGTGAATGTCTAAGGTCATCGTAATGTAGGTTCTTCACCACAAAGATGTTAAGCTTATTTACGATCGTTTTAAATAAGTCAAGTCATCATCAACTGTTTGAAAAAATCAAACCTGCCATTAAAACATAAATATAAGTTTTGTATCTAATTACATTTATTGTTTTGTAAGGAACTGTTTCATTTCCCTGAAGTGTTAATTTACAAGTGATATCTTAAGATGATATTCATATCATTGGCGGAATACGTAAAACAAACAGATGTCATATATGAACGATGTGAGTGGTTATTGGTTGTAAACCTATGCTCAATACAGTTTTTTTTCGTTGGCAGATATGTTATATCAACAGGACTAGCACCTGAAGAGTACCACACATAAGGGATGACTGTCGCAAGTTTCAATTTTGTTTTTACTGATTACAATGCAGTGTTACGCCTGAAGACTTTCCATTGATATTTAAAGCAGCTGGTGACGTAGTACTTAGTTTCGACCGCAGACACACTGAAATTTGTAAGCCATTTCTCACTATTGCGAAAAAACTATGTTTTTATTAAAAAAAACACACAAATAAGAGTAGCATAGGTTTTGAAGTAGGGTTGTTGTTATCCAAAAAATGGAAAATTCACGATTGGAAAACAGCGGTCATCATGCTTGTCATAAAGCATGGAGGAAAGCTGTCTTTGTTGGATTTTAGGTATTGAAAGATATCGGGATTAGCGGCTGATGTAGATGTGGCCGACGTGTGTTTGGTTTCCAGTTATGATGTGTATATTGGTTTTACATGTTAGATAAATGTCTTATTATTGTAAGAAAAAAGTCATCAATTCATCTAAAAGTCAATTCAATCGTATATGAAAACAAAAAAGTCAGCCAATAGAGGAGAGCGTTTAGTCCTCTTGTGTATGGCAGTAACCTGTTGGATAAATTCGTTTTATCGCAGGTATATGCTGTTTAACTTATATTTTCGTTACACCTAAATGTATAACAACGTTAGCATGCCCATTATGATATCGATTGTATTATGTCATGATGGTTAACATATACATAAAAAGTAACGTTTAAATATAGTCGGTACAAGGTTTGAAAACATTAACGAAAATCACCTGAACATAACCGACACATGTCTTGGGAACGGAAACAAAACTCTCCTGAACATAACCGACACATGGCTTGAAAACGTTAACGAAAATACCAGAAAGTAACCGATACATGGTTTGGAAACGTTAAGGAAATCTTTTGATAAGACAGTTTTAGTGACGTGTCAACAACAGGGAATTCAACGGGGGTTCCACCTACTTGTGCGAATATATAGCATTTAATACTTCCACGAGGTCATCGCATATCACGTTTCGATGATAATGAATAATTTTATATGGCAACCATATCATTTTTAAGGCAGCATAATCCTTTTATTGCTGTTTAGTGGTAGGCGAAGGAGATATAACGTCAACACCACTAGGGATATTTAATGTATTTATCAAATACCTGTGACGGAGATGGCGACAATATAGACAAAAAAGATTAGAAAATGTCGGCAATAATTATCGATAAATATTCAATTAGTTAATATGGTTTATTAACAGAGTAATGCGATGATTGTCATAATATAATGTACATGAATATCATATTTGCAAATTAATACCATTACATTTTGAACAATAATGTGATATATGCAGCAGTTGTGTTATATGTGTTAAATGTGTGTAATCCTTTGTTGTCAGTCATACTGACAGGTTCCGTAAATATTGTTCAATAAAATGCACATTTATGTCACCATCCTTTAATTACCATTATCGAATTATGAATATCAAAAACGGGTTATGTCTTTCTACTTTTGTCAATTGTTCAGTTCTATGTATCGTTCCTTGAGATCTAATCCTTACTTCTAAGCCTTACTGGCATATTCCGTAGATATCGATTAGTATTCAAAATTCGTTATTTTAATTACTTAACCATGATTGAATTATGGGAAATAAAACAGATTCTTGTCTTCCTCCTTTCGACGATTGTTTAGTTCTGTTTAAACATCAATGATGTTCACACACATTTTTTGTCTGAATATCTTAAATACTGATTATTTAGCGCACAGTGTATATATACTATCTATAATAGGTGACACTTAAGTTCTACATTGTATGTATGTTTGACACACTTAAGTTCTACATTGTATGTATGTTTGACACACTTAAATTCTATGTTGTATGTATGTTTGACACACTTAAGTTCTACATTGTATGTATGTTTGACACACTTAAGTTCTACATTGTATGTATGTTTGACACACTTAAGTTCTACATTGTATGTATGTTTGACACACTTAAGTTCTACATTATATGTATGTTTGACACACTTAATTTCTACATTGTATGTATGTTTGACACACTTAAGTTCTACATTGTACATATGTTTGACACACTTAAGTTCTATGTTGTATGTATGTTTGACACATATATTACTACAAACCATATATATATATATGGTTTTGGTCTTGGTTGATTATAAACACTTTGCACAGTCTAGTATTTGTTATATATGGAATGTATTATAACATCCTATGCTGCTGAACGTGTCACCAGAACATCATACTCATTTCTAGATTTTCACGGAAGACACATTATGTATGAGGTACTTTTCTAGGACAATTTGAACGCTATACCTTAAACAAAAAGCTGTCATTTTCTGTGGTAATTATTTTAGCTGTAGTGTCTGAAAATATGATCTTGTTTCAATGCTGTTCATTATGCGTATGTACATAGCCGACTTTAAAATGAATATGAAAGACAAGAAGACTAATGGATTTTACTACCATGAAAGTATCCTATTTCGATAAAAGGAAACATGCAGTAATGTTTATCCAATTTCTTTCTTCCTTCAGGGAATGTCGAGTTAGACACGATTTCCAATTTCTCTGTTTTTATTAGATGACAAAATCTTGCTTAAGGGATTAACAAATCACTTTAGAATGAGGTAATATTTGGACGGCGAGGTAGATCAATTTACGCCATTTTTTGTTTGAAGGAAGGCTAAGGCAATCATAGCTGTCACTAATATCCCATTTCGACATGTTATTTCAAGCCAGATAAATGTATTGATATTTTTGACATGTCTCTGATAAAACTTTATCTCAATATACATTTAAGGATGGTGAATATGTAAGGTCAATGTTCACATCGACATTTTAAACAGTGGCTGGAACAGAATGATTTATCAGTCTAAATGACGATTACAACATGGATTATATTTACATCTATATACCAGTCTATCGGCTATGTATTAGACTGTTATAGTTAGGAGGTTGTCTCACCTCTCGGATTTAAATTGAGTTTTAAAAATATATGATCTTGAAAGCTATTGTTCATAGAACAGATGAATCTAATGCTATCCTTCGTTTTAGAGGTAAGGTACATGGTATTGATAGAATCTTAAATGATTGTCTGATTGAGTACAAATTTTTCTGGTCCCAATTCTGACAAAAGTGTTCAGTGACATCTATGAAAATTGACTTGTGTATAATTAGAGAACATTTTTTTATCAAGCTAAGCAAAGTCTTCATAGTACTGTCAATGTCTTCCCGAAATGGGATTTATACAGATTTTTTGTTGATAGTTGTGTTTTACAATTTTATTCGAGAAGATGTCTACCTAAAAAGTCTAGAATGATATACACAGAGTTACGTATGACATCTAATTGTTTAACAGAGAGACAGGAAAATGTAGAAACATTAAAAGATTTCAGAGATTATGTATCTATCGAACAATGAATTTTACAGAAGATATGTCCGTGGTATCCAGCTATAGGAAGTAGATATATTAAAATGTAGTGTTCAGATAGGCAGTCTGTTTTAATGCTAACACAATACATAAGTATTCAAAACATTGAAACAATAAGTAATTTATGAACAGTTTTAGTAGCAGCATTTAAAATTTAAAATTTTGCATGCCCTGTAGACACTCCTTGCATATCACCAATCCCTTGCATGGCCGGTAGACACTCCCTCCATATCACCAATTCTCCTGCATGACCGGAAGAAGACTTCCTCCATATCACCCATTTTCCTGCATGCCCTGTAGACACTTCCTGTATATCACCCATTCTCCTGCATGGCCGGTAGACACTCCCTGCATATCACCAATTCTCCTGTATGACCGGTAGAAGACATCCTCCATATCACCCATTGTCATGCATACCCTGATGACACTCCCTCCATATCACCAATTCTCCTGTATGACCGGTAGAAGACTTCCTCCATATCACCCATTTTCCTGCATGCCCTGTAGACACTTCCTGCATATCACCCATTCTCCTGCATGGCCGGTAGACACTCCCTGCATATCACCAATTCTCCTGTATGACCGGTAGAAGACATCCTCCATATCACCCATTGTCATGCATACCCTGATGACACTCCCTCCATATCACCAATTCTCCTGTATGACCGGTAGAAGACTTCCTCCATATCACCCATTCTCATGCATACCCTGATGACATTCCCTCCATATCACCAATTCTCCTGTATGACCGGTAGAAGACTTCCTCCATATCACCCATTCTCCTGCATGCCCTGTAGATACTCCCTCCATATCACCAGTTCTCCTGTATGACCGGTAGAAGACTTCCTCCATATCACCCATTCTCATGCATGCCCTGTAGACACTCCCTCCATATCACCCATTCTCCTGCATGCCCTGTAGACACTCCCTGCATATCACCCATTCTTCTGCATGCCCTGTAGACACACACTGCATATCACCCATTCTCCTGCATGACAGGTAGAAGACTTCCTCCATATCACCCATTCTCATATATGCCCTGTAGACACTCCCTGCATATCACCCATTCTCATGCATGACCGGTAGAAGACTTCCGCCATATCACCCATTCTCCTGCATGCCCTGTAGACACTCCCTGCATATCACCCATTCTCATGCATGCCCTGTAGACACTCCCTGTATATTACCCATTCTCCTGCATGCCCTGTAGACACTCCCTTTATATCACCCATTCTCTTGCATGCCCTGTAGACACTCCCTTCATATCAACCATTCTCCTGCATGACCGATATACCCTCCCTGTATATACTCCACTCTCCTGCATGCCTTGAAGACAGTCATGCATGTTTTTTTGTATCTTTTATCGTGCTAGTATCTCGATTGGGACCCTCTTGCCTATCAAGTACTAACGTGTAGGTGGCTTATTGACAATCACAACCGGCAAAAAACACAACCACACTCATACCTTGTAGATATTTCATGGATATTTTTACTCTGTAAATATTCTAGTAAAGTGCATGGCCTACGAAAATTTCAGTGTTATGCCAAAACCTTTAAAATAGCCCAGCCGTCCTCTAGTAAAGTCATGCAATCTGGTTTAGATGCAGACACTTCTGTTTTTAGGAGATGGCCGTGTCACTGTCTATTTCATCACACTGCCATTTTAATAGTTCTGTTACCTCTGTTCCGTGAAAGTCGCCCAAACATAGGTTTCATGTAAGTTTCCCATTTACTTTTCTTTTTCACCCACATCGAGCAAACCTTTTTGGCTTTAGTTTTTAGTTCAGTCATGAATGCACATTTTTCCTACCCTCCCGGGATGAATCAAGTTATCGTGGTTTATGTATTACTGAAATAAAACCCATGAAAAGCACTGACATTTCAACAGATTGTTACTTCATATCCTAATTCAATGATACCAGGGCAAATTATGAAGAATAGACAGACTTCCACGGAAACCTCGGAAACATGACTTTATTATGGAATTGGTGATTGGACTGTAACTCAAAAAATAAAACGCTGAAGTGTTGCTCTCCTCAAATAAATGACACTTTGTGACAACTAATGTCTTCAAATCGAGAGATTTTGACGGCAACAACCACTTAAGGTGTGTTAAACAACGCTTTTGCGATTAAGAGAACATTTATGCTACTAAAAAGGATAAGCATTAACACAGTGAACCTTAAGTTCAGTTCAACGAATTTGATGCGTCAATCCAATCGCATCTTTGGGCAGTGAAGAAGTCATATATATATATATATAATATTTGTGACTATGATTATTGGAATATGATGATAAAGGCAAGAGTTTTTTCCTACAATGAAATCAACAAAAATGATTTTACAAGCCGTATGATAAGCATGATGACCACAAGTCCATTATTGTGAATGTACCATTCCTGGAGAGCAATATACCTGTATCACAACATATAATGTTTACATGTCGCAGTCGACTCGAAATTCAACGGTTTGTTCATTATATCATTATTTAGCGCAAATTGTCCACAGTTAACAGCTTACCTCACAACGCAGGATTTCACTAGATGTTGATTGAAGAAAATTATGTTTTACGGTCGTCAGAGTGATATCGTTTGGGAATATTCTGTTTTCGTAAGAAGTTTGACAGGTTTAATGCTCAATAGTATACATGTTCATTCGATTGTTGTTTAATGTGATATTCAGGAACGTTATATTACTTGACGCTTACTTTTCCGGAATACCTGGTCTGATTTTCCATTGTGTGAATATTTCTTTTGTTCCTATTTTGCCCTAGTTTAGTTTTCCTTTATTTTGACTGTAGATTATGGCTCTATATACATGTTGGTACTTTCCTTGTTATTTTCTTATCTGTTTTCGCTGTTTTACGTGTGTTTTGTGTATATCATTTATGTTGGCATACCTTGGTGCAGACAAATTATTGGCTGTTGATGAGCTGGTCACTGATTGGTCAGCTAATGAATAGAACCACGTCTACTTTTTTATCTAACATCCATCTTTGAAAGCATCGAAATATGAATACATATATTAATAAACGAGTAATGTTATTTCCTGTGATAGATAGTGATTTTAAACAATTCCCATTTAAAATGGATGTATTGGTATCATATTCGCTATAGCAGTAATAATATGTATTGTTTGATCTGTTATAAAATGTCACATTGTGCTGATCGTGTTATTTAATCATCATTTAGGTAATAAAACATGAAGTTAATCGGCTTGCATGAATGATCTGAGATAAAGAAACCAGGGAAGACCTCGATTCTCCATTATCAGCAATTCGACACGGTCTTGATTTATAGTTCTGATGTTATATATGGCCAAGGAAAAGGTTTCAAACACATGTATATAGTAATACCTGCTCGAATACATTTAGAAGTAATACTACACAAAAACTACGTTTGTAACCTCCAGAATTCTGATAATAATAATAAAAAATACAAACACACACGTAAATAAGTTAAGGTCCACAGGAGTGTAATTTTCGACTTTCCTCTGTTTTTATTGTTAACATTTGTGAAGACTTTATTCCATTTCAAACCACCGTCACCAGTCATCAATACTGTTCCTGTTCAAAGTCATATTAACCAATGTGTGCAACACCTTAATATGCACCTAGATGATCTCTTTTCAAAGTTGAAGATAACTCAAATCAAAAGTGACGACGCAATTTTATCTTTATCAATTTTTGGACAGCACCATAATTCATTCTGCGAGTATGGACTTTTATGAGATAATTGTTATGAGTGGAATGCGGTTTCAATGAAAAATGGCAAAAGAATTGGCGTCAGGAGTGTGGAGGACTGTATCACTGGTAACGTGTCAAACATCATTCATATCAAATCCCACACTCCCTATTAGGTTCTATTGTGTTCAATTTATATGTTTTGAAATTTAAAAGCTCGCCAAAGCCAGCATAAAGCGATACAGCTTTTCCATAACTATATAATTGTATTGAATCTATTGGATGCGGGTTTTCGGTTGGCGTCCAATGAAATTATTTCATCCTCATTTATTTATAGAATACCGTCCGTATTATTAGAAAATAGATTGAAATAAACAAAGTGGTTTTTTAATAATAAAGAGGTCCTTCAACTATAACTAATGTTTACATCACATTTCAAAGTTGTTCAGCAACGAAAAGCCTTTTAACTGGAAAACGTTCAGGAAACAATTAGCAAATATCAACAAATGTCTTGAACGGAAACCTTGGTATTGAAGGTATTGTTACTGTATCCTCTGTGTATCAGTCAACTGTGCCTGCTGTATTGACCCTCTTTTCATAACCCCTTCCATTAGCTGGAATGTGAATTTCTGTATTGTCGGTCTATACCAGCTATTGGGCGAAACGAAGTTACGCTGCGTTGGAGACTTTTTCAGCTTAGATTGACTTTATCCGACTTATTCTGAAAAGAATTAGCAGTTTGAAATCTAGACTGATAGCACAACTCATTTCTTGGTTCTGATGATTTTTCCACGTTCTTGACTTACATGATAATTATGGGCTTTTTATCTATTGATAAGGTATCATCGATTGCAAAGCAAACATCATTTCATGAAATTTATTAATGTTTTAAATAACTGGCTTGCAAAAGAATGAACCCTACATGAATATTCAAGCTTTTCGAATAAGAAATTAAGCTATTCATGCATTAGATTTACGTTTATTAAGATTGTTTATCAATGATAATGACCAAGACCTGCCTTGTTTATATTGGATTCCTAAACTGTGGAATTTTAATCCTTTGTGCATATGCCTACTATGTCTGTTTCAAAATATGTGCATTGTGTATTTGACAGCTATGCCGGATTTAGTGACCTTCTTCATGTGTCTTGCTTATGTGCTTGTGGCAGACACACATACTGTATACCAGTACGTCGTGCTGTTGTAAAACCTGCTAATGCTTTTTAAATAAAACTACTGTGTTAATGTTATACTTTCTTGTGCAATTTTATTTCTTGAAAACTCCGTGCATATATGGATGTTTGGAAAGTAATATACATACAACAGCAATCATTCTGATTGAAGTATGTATCAAAAATGATTTAGAAAGAAGAAGGTTGATATCTATATTATTTCGTAACAGTTATTTTTTAAGGTATTTGTTTTAATAACAAAAATATCGACTGTTCTAAAACAGTTTGATTCTTTTTACTGGTTTGTCACACTTTTAATGGAACCATCAACATTAAAAAACTGAACATCACATTGTAAATTAAAATACAGCTTGTAAGATAAAAAAAAAACTACAGAACTGTTTAGTGACGTTCATTCAAATCACGCACATTGGTGCTAAATATTTAGTTATTAAAGTATTCCACAAACATTTCTATGTGTACAGTAATATCATTGGCGATAAAGTTACATAAAGATTTCATAAATAAGATGATTATTGTTTTCCATTGAATATTAGCAATTTACCGATACTCCGTTTTATTGTATACGATTTCCATGTTATCGCTGTTGTAAAATCCCTTGCTAAAATGCTGTTTCAAACATTCTTAATAAGACTATGTATAAAGATAGAAATGATATTCGTATAATATTCAATGCAATACCTTGATATTGACGTGGGTGCACTTTGCCGATGTTTGCTTTTACATGAAATTATCATTGAAATTCTTATCCTTTGCATTCTCAAAAACAGCCGCTCATGTGATTGGGACCAGATACCTAGTATGTATGTAAGTGCGTCATCCCCTCACTATACGTAAGAGGAGTCCTTAATATACGCCTACTTACAAAAAACATATATTAACAACTGAACTTTACCAAAAGGTGTGCCTGTTACCTGCACTTGTCTCTAAAATTACACTTTTATCAATATTTGTTTTTCAGCTTTTCGATGCTACACAGCCACAAGCAGCAAAGTATGTAAAAATAGAAACATGATCCTTTATATATTCGTTTCAATAAATGTATGTGAGTGTGTTTGAGGTTTACTTTTGAAAATTTAAATACCCTGTAGTATTAACAGTTCTGTATATACATATTAACGTTATTTCAATATACACAACGTCCAACTAGTCTGAATTCGAAAATTGAATATCAAGCGAATACCATTTACAACCACCGAACATTCTTAGTGCAAAATTGATATTGTACCAATCACAACCACATAACGTTTATAGGCATACACTTAATCTTGTACCAGTCATAACCCTAGAACGTTTTCAGAGTCAAATTAATCTTGTACCAGTCACAACTACAGAGCCTTCTGACGGCCAATGACTCTGGCGCTAGTCACAGCCACAGAACAATCTTAGGACCAAATTAATCTTGTACCAGTCACAACTACAGAACATTCTAAGGGACAAATTAATCTTGTACCAGTCACAATCACAGAGCCTTCTGACGGCCAATGAATCTGATGCTAGTCACAGCCACAGAACAATCTTAGGACCAAATTAATCTTTTACCAGTCGCAACCACAGAACAATCTTAGGACCAAATTAATCTTGCACCAGTCTAAGCCTCAGTAAATTCTTAGGGCTAAATTAATCTTGTACCATTCAAACCCATAGAGCATTGTGACGGCCAGTGATTCTTGTACCAGTCACACCCACAGAACATTCTTTAGAGGCAAAATAATCGTGTAAAAGTCACAACCACAGAACCTTGTGATGTCCAATGAATCTTGTAATAATCACAACCACAGAACATTTTTAGGACCAATAAATCTTCTTCCAGTCACAACTAATAAACCATTTCGCAATTAGTGTCAGCCAATGAACCTCATTTCAGTCATAGCCAAAGAACGTTTTCACGCCCAATGATTTATATTAGTCTCGGACACTGAACCTTTCACAGCCAACAAACAGTTTGCCAGTGGACTATAGAACCTCCTGGAGTCACTAAACCCATTGATTTAAATTTTTCTCCTACAGAATAAGAAAGGTATCGATCATTAAATTTTAACGAATATTGAATCTGTGATTAATAATAACAACACTAAACCTCCTAATGACATTCGCAAGCCTTGTCTCGGTCACAACTACTAAATTCCCAAACAACGGATTCTCCTGCATGCACATCTGAACTTCCTATATTTTCTTATTCCGACACAGTCACTTAACAACGCATCAATCACAAACAATGAACATCTCGGCAAAAACAGCTACTGCCGAACTTACCATGGTCACAATAATTGAATATTTAACCAGTTACAAACGCTGGGTTTTCTACCAGCCACAGCCATTAAAAACCCTTCTATTTACAAACACCAGTCACAAACTTTATGTTTTCTTCAAATCGTAATGATTAAATCTCTTGGCAATCACAGTTATAATTTCTTAATGAATATTAATTACCATTAACAATTTCCAAATAGTTTACTGTCTATTCATTCACCGAACCCCTACAAACACACCAGTTCCATCCACAGAAAGAAATACTACGAGTAAAAATCATTCATTGTGATAACAAATCAGTTACAATCAATTTGATATTCAACAAATCGTACTCGATGCATACATAGCAGTTACTTTGAATATTGAGATAATAGAATGTTAATTGCAAAACGTGAACGTAAATCGTTATATATCGTAAATTTTCGTGTAATCAAATATTTACTGACACTTTGAGAAAACAACGCGATACTGAAGCGATGTATGAGACATGGTCGAGATCCGGAAAACGTAGGCGCTGCACAATGACTTAGCTAAATCAAAAGCATCGTCGACATTACAGTACGCCGAACAAAATAAAATCATTTAAATCATCCCAATAGTTCTTGTCATGGGTACTGATGTTCTAGTGTTATGTTAATATAATGCAGGCGAGAGAAACAATCTGAAATTTGGTTGATAGAAACTTTAAAAGCATAACCTTAAGATAATTCCTTATAAGACATTATCTAGTGCAAAAATTTCAAAATGTTACTTTCGAGTTTGATACAATAGGTGATTAATACATTATGTACTCTTGAGTTTGCCTGCACTTAAGCACTCCCGGTGGAACATGTAGAGACGAAAGGTTGAAATGATTGTTATGATCTCGTTGAACAATTACTGTTGAACATGTTATTTGTATTAAATTCGTTGAGAATTTTGGAGCAATAGTTTGACTTTCATTTTTTCGTTCAGTTGTTCAGATATTTGTTTTTGTTTTGATAATCAGCAAGTTCAAAATTAGTTCTAAAAATAACGGAAATCCTTATTTCTTAAAGATACATGTATATGCATGTGTGTGTAACTTGATTATACATGTTCAAAAGACATCAAGACAATACCAAAATGGTAACATAATGATAATCTTAACTCATATTCCATTCTAGGGCATTCTAGAACAACAGAAAGATTTACACGGATACACATGAAAAGGTACAAAGATAATAAGACCAAGTGTTCTGGAAGAGTAATCGTCTTCTGTTTGAAATAATATTTCGGATTCCTTATTATTGCATCCATGCAATAACTCCATTGTGAAACTTTTTTGAAAATAACAACTGTTTGATGAAGCTAGCAATTGCTTAGAATAAATCTCAGATAGTCCTGATTTGTGTTTTCATTTACATAAAAGGTGATCTTAAAAATAATTATACAAATCCTCAGGTATCATTGTGCTAAAGCTGGGTTCGGAGGTTTAGAAACAAAGTGACTACGTCGGTCACTTTACTCCATGATATGCTATGTTTGCTTTCCACAATAACGCACCATTTCGATATCAAGATTTATCCAGAGATGGCCCCGATTAAATATTATGATCACGAATTTGGTGCACGATGTTGTCAACTGACAGGCAATCTCATAGCATAGGGTTTTACAAGATGATGGCTAATACAAATTATGTGGAAAATTTCAGGTCGTCATGGAGATCTCATTGAGAAATATATGTGAGATATGAAGTGAGACGTGTTTGCCTATGGGCACCGTTGTTGTATACCTTGTTCTCGTCTAAGAACGTGACATCATCTAAATCTATTACTGATACAGTCTGTTTGGTTTTGTCTTGTTTAAGTTTTTCTCTAAAGTAAATTTGTCCATCACGCAGCTAGCTATCATTTTTTCGACTCAATGCCATGAGTAAAGTGATACGAAAGAGCATTGAAGTGTGTGTTATTGTCTGTGGATTCCTTGTCAATATGGTATCTTCATTGTAACAATAAACTTTTACAAGAGTGTGGTATACAGTCGATAAAATTACAATTTAAATACCTGACCATGGCGTCAGTTATGCTAATATTTACATTTAATTTTTATCATCTGAAACAAGAAAGGTACAGTTTGAGGAAAATTATGATGACTTTTGCAGTCCTCGTAGTGATTGCGAAACACCATATTCCTTGGTGAGATATGAAGCTAGACGTGTTTAATGCATCCATGAAGCAGAATACGCTTAATGTTTCGGAACCCCTGGACTTTTTCTACTTTTTATATTTTAGGTGTCCGTGTGTTTTTTTTTTTTTTGGGGGGGGGGGGGGGGGGGTGGTTAATATCATCATTTCTTAAATGGAATTTGCGTTATGTTCATCTTTTGCTGACCGGCGGCCATTTTGGGAGGCATCGAGCTGTATTTTTACACAAACCAAAAGCAACAGTGTGTAGATATAGTGTAATATGTGAGCGTCGAATTTATTAAAATTAATAAAGCAACTCAACACTCCTTATTCGTTATTGTGCTCTCTTTTGTTTCTAGTTTCAACTTTCAATCGAGAAGTTACGATTGTTTTCTGATTATTTCAGATGTAAGCCTCGATGAAGTGCAAAGTATTTAACACTATTACATGAAAGAAGTATCCACTATAAGAAATCATTGACTGCAACTGACGAGTCTTGTGAAATGAAAATGGCAAAATGCTTGCGATGATGACAGAATGTTTTTATATACTTTAAGCAAATCGAGTTTCATTATTATCGCTGTGACCAGAAACCCCCATTTTTGGGCAAAGGAAACGCTAAATTAATATCGATCCACTAATCAATACAGTTCATATCCGTTTTTATGTGCATTGATGTAGAACATATTTATCCTCAAAAATACAACATATATTAAATACAATGTCAATAATTAGGCTTTGGTGTTCAAAGCTGATACCTCTATCTAAACATAAGAATAATGTCATTTAGCGGGAAACAAAACTATAACCTAGACATCGATGACCAAACGACATACATTTCCTATTGATTTAAAGTTCTTTCTGTCAGAGCTGCATACTCCAGTGGACGATGTATGAAACAAGATCGAGAACAGAGTAAATCTCTAATTCCACAAATAGTACTACCTTCAATTTTTCACGAACTCTTTAAGTAAAGTATATCTGTCAAATTAATAGTCGCTTTCCTCAGTTGGGGATTGAGAGCAAAGGCTACCTTTTTAAGAGGGCTTGATTGAGATTAAAATTCAAAACAATTTCCTGTTACTATAAACGTTCTATGGATATTAGATTATCACACAATCATTCGGTAGAAAATGCGAAGTTTAGCTGTATTTGAAATTTAGTTAGTTATTTTATAAATCGTGCTTTGTAGAATATCGAATGACTTTGCACCTCTGTTTGTATGTTGTACTTTTAGTTAAATTCAATTGACACCAATATAGCATATCGTATGACAGCATTGGAACACAGAGTTAGATTTGAATTCAATTTTGAAAGCGTTTCCACTGAAAAACTGTTTTATAGCTTCTTTAAAGCCAGGGAAGAGTCGGTTGGTGACTACCAATGTGCCCGGATAGAGTAAACGTTTTTGGAATATGCGACACGTCTTCATGTCTCCTTTCCAATACGCAAAAGTATGTTAGTCACAAAAGTTCTGTCACACTAGCACATCGGGAATACATCCTCTTCTCACGGAGCATCTCTAATAATGTCTAGATTACATTATATTGCAGCTGGATTAGTTCATTCAATATAATTCTGATCTTTTGAATCCATTGACATCAGCTTCTGAAACAATCATATAGGCTGGAAGTCGTAAAACAGTAGAACATTTAAAAGGTGATATGATACAAAACAAAAATTTAATTTCTTTTATTTGGACGATGTTGGGTTTATTTGAGATACACATTGCTTGCTGAAATCGCGGTGTCCAAATATGAATATGGAAATAATTATGTCATACAAGCTAACCTGATGTCACATTAAATAACAATGACAAAGTCACGTTTGACCATATTGAATCATCACATCCAGTAGTTTTGCCCTATGGACTGATGAGACACATTAGTTTAAGATGTCTGAGGAGAGGTGTAATGACATTCACTAACCACAAAAGAACACGGTTGTAGCTGTATTCCGTATTGGTGTTATCGGTGACAAAGGGCTAATATGATTGCCTTAAGTAGACAAGCGGATCGTAGCCAGAAAGGTGTTGAGTGCCGGAAACGCATTCATTAACACCTTCACTTAGTGCAATTAACCCACTTTTTACTGTTGGCGCAATCGACTTACCTACTTACGACACTTTTTAATGATTTGGATAGTTTTCGTTTCATTTGAATTCGTTTAAACAAGTCTAGACGAGCGAGTGCAGCCTCGGGGATGACACATTTAGGATTCAGGTTTTTTTTATCTTGACACATAATCTCGAATGATATATACAGTGTGTACATGTATGGACCAAATTCGAAGAATCTGTTATTTCTAATTAAACCAAATGAAAGAATAAGTGCAAATTTCGTAGCATGCAACAGCATTGTAATTCAAAAATAAAATCATGTGCTTTACATTACAATAGGCGCAGTTCAGCAAGAACGAATTCTAATAATTAAAAAAAAATATCGTACACAGGAAATTTGTTGAAGGGGATAGGCAAAGCAATTTTGTAACCATTGAAAAGAAAAAAATATTTAGATATTTAAAATGTAATCACAAATAAAAACCTGAGCTCTAAGAACTGTGTTGGCGTCTTTTAAGGAGTGATTCACATAAACGGTAAACGGTGTATGTATGTTATTCATTGATTTTCCTTTGCTCGACGATGTTATTTTAACATCGAGTGTATTGACCTAACCCAACCTGTACATATTCTTCCAAGTAGGGCGCGACCACTGCATATCTCAACATCGTATGAGATCAAGAGGCCTATTAGCATTAACAGACATCTGACATTGAAGACTTATATATGATATAACAGCAGCAGTACAAGTGGGAACAATTATTGAATTATCAAAGCAGTTCAGATTATTTTAGTAGTTAATGTAAAATTCCAGGTAAACTGTGCCATTGACCGTAGAGAATTTTAGATTTAGTTCTTCAAGATGGTCATGGTGGCCATATTGGATTATCGGACCAACCCGAAAAATAATAATTCCTTAGATTTAGCAATATCTCGCTGGCAGATCTTTAGAAGAAGTTTTTAAAAGGCGCATTTCAAGGAAATCATGATTACGCAATCATGTTACATTGGACCATCAAGGCTGCCATATTGAGCTTTCGACGAGACTGACATTTTTACAACACTTTGTAGGTTCCCTTTCCTAAAACATCCTAACCAGTTTACAGCCTAATGACACCACTGCAACCTGCGAGGACGTTTGGTAGTAACAGTGGATTTTGGACTGATCAGAAAAACGTTACAAAATTTCAGGCTAGTTTCTATTTAATTTCACATTTGAGAGAAGTTCAAAATGTAAAACGTTCACGTAAGAAGCACGGAAGACAGTAGACAGCGAATAGCGCACATTGCACGGCGTACAGCGTATGACACACGACGACAGACAAGACACGATGACAATAGGTTATCCTGCGCCTTTGAGTCAGATGACCTAATAAAAACATGTCAGTAAAGATATGGACACAATGATTACATGTTTGTATATTTTCACGGATACCCCAATAGTCTTTTCTATGGTTCATCCTTAATATATTTCTTCTTTGTTTTATAACTTGATGAGTGTTTCCTAATGAAAATACTTTTCACAATGTTATTTCCTTGCAAGATGTCGACAGTTGACAACTCACAACACATGGTATCGATAGATCCAGGGATAATGATAAGTAAGTGAAACTTTTATGGTAATCACGATAATTTCAATGAAGTTTTCCAAGTCGGCGTAAAATTGTATGTATATATAACATCTTTTTGCTTAGATGTCTGAAAATTCATTTTGCTTTGCTGTTTTTCGTATGACCTTACGAATTTGCATTCTCAGTAATGGTCACGAGTAATTCTTGATCTTTGCCTGACTTCCACGAATTCCTGTATTTGATTTTCTTATAATTTATAATGTTCAAGCTTATTTGATTTTTGTCGAATATGATAAATTGACTCTGTGATGTTGTGGTTTATGGTTTTGAAAAGAAAAACAAGAATTTCGTCTTCTTAGAACTTGCTGTAGAGTTACTAGGGACTTTGATAAAGACAGAAAACTGGAAACAACCTCTGATTTCTGGGTTCTTTTTCATAACAAAGGTACAAGTACAATAATGCAAGATGACAGAATTTTCTCAGAAAGACTGCCTTATTTGTTAATACGTTCTACAACTAAAGCGATACTTTGTGTCTGTTAAAGGCTTTAAGGAATGGTTATCCAGTGGTTGAATAAAGAAATCAATTCTAAATACACGTTTCAATGTCATTCTGTTTAGTGAGATAGTGATTCAGCTCTAACATATTTAAAAGATAATGATAGTTGACATACAAATGAATGTTAGAAATCCTTGAGAGTTCGTTTAGCCAGGTAAAATTATGGAATAAACTGTGATTTTATATTGTATTGCTTCATCCATCAGAAGCTTGATTGATATTGCCTTTAAATTATTCTATGTCAAGTAAAATTGAGTGTGTTCTAGATCTTTCTAGAAATCTGGCATGACGTTTAATATGATGGATATGTGGTAGAATGTCCTACTATATACATTCTAATGTTATATTACGTCATTACAAATAGGTTCGAGGAATCATAGCAGGTCTTATTTACGATAAGTATACATACGCATAATTGTTAATTAGGAATCAGTTGGTTTTGATAATTAGCAGCATTGCTTAATTGAATCAAAGTATTGCTATAATTACAATGGGAATCGTATAATTTGGTTTCACACGTTCAGTGGACTTTATAGAAGTTTGGTCGTGGCGCATTATGAGGTTTGGATATTAACTACTTAATCTTCATGTATGTAGAAGATCTCAACTATATATATCAGTTACCAGTCACTTAAGGTTTTGTAAATGTGAACGACGCCGATCGACATGAAATTTTGGTATGTAAAGATATGTATGATGCCTACTAAAATAAACACAAACGTCGATACAGAAATGGAAACCTGGAATCATTGAAGTAAAAATAAATCCATCAAGACCCTATAAAAGGTAACGTGATCAGATATCATGTACTTACTAACTTTTCACTGCCTGTTTAGGTACCACTGAATGAGGATTAAGACCTTTACATAGACTGTATCATCATTAAACGTCTAATCAGTTATCATTTCTTTTATAACATTTAGATCTCTCAGTACAATATTATATATATATAAAGATTGTACAGAACATGCAAATGAAAATCACATGTTCGACAGAATTAAGAACAAATAGTAGAGCCAAAAATGATATAAATTGCATCATTCAGCTGTTTTCTTCCTATTAGACCCACCGGCGATACTGAGGTTCTAAATTGCACAAAAGAAAAAAAAACAAAGCGTGACATTTTTTACACAGGAATTTGAGATAGATACAATACTTGCCAAATAATAAATAAAACTGTTTAATACCGCCGTTTTGGCCTTTAAGTACACTTCATTCATGCAATGGTTCAAAAGTGGAGAAATCTAGCAGCAATGAAGTAAACTCAATTGGTTAAAATGAAGAAATATTGACATGGCCAACTGCTCTTGGTAGCCAGATAATCAGATAGAACTACTTATTTTTTAAAGAATATATTCTACTATTCGCGATAAATAACACGTGACATTCAGGGATTTCGGCTTACCTTGGCAACTGCATATCTCTATCAAAAGCTGTTTCATGATAAGACAAAGTTTTGTCAAGCAATTTTCATAGATATCAGTTATGAAACCATTAAACATATCCCAAAATGTATAAATATATTAAGGTAAAATTTCGTCATTAATGCTTTTTTAGAGGTGATTTACTTATAAAGCTAAAACAAAGTCAGTTTTTTTCATCACTCATCTCAAATATGTTTCATCTTTTTGATACAGGTCAGTATGGAAAGTTCACTATGCTAATCTATATCCCATTTTATTTATACAATTGATTCCTTTGAAGCTGCCCATTCGCATTACCATGTCTACCAGAAAACCATAATATATCATTGGACAATATGGAAAAGAACAACTTCCACTATATAGTGTAATAAGGGTGATGGCTCTATTCCTTTATTGTGATTTCTAAATAGTAACCGTGCTTCTCCTATATAAGGTGTTAAAATCTATATTCAATGACCCGCTAAAAATATTATGATTTTCGTAAACAGATGGCACAAAAACTTACTATAAAGAAATTCATGAGATGCATGTTGGTCAAGACAAATGGAACGTTTTCAAGACATCATTAATATCTTCTATTTGAAAATGTGACATTACTTAGATTGACCAACATTTTCACCCTACCGGTACACTGACATTATTCTGCGTGTATCTTTCTACAGTATCATTAAACTGTCGTCCTGCTGTTTCGTATATTCTCGTCTGTAATTATACTTATAGAGCATCTGTCGACAGTGCAGGGAACTAATATAATAGGTAAAGAGAACAAATGCATTCACGTAGAAGTTACACTGATGAGAATACGTTTGTTATTTGATTTGAGGTTAAAATGTACAGGTAAAACACAAGAACTGTATTTTATTTGTTGTATACGAATAAAAGACTATTTGTATGTGGTTACTGCATAATAGATTGGTTGATAATGTATTAATTATTTGAAGATAATACCTTGCATATTAATGCAAAATGAGTGTTATCATTTTGAACCATATATATGTTGCAGCTGATAAATTGGCAACGCACAACACTGAGGAAAACTGAGTGAAGTTGTATTATCTATATCGTTCTTCAGTCTTTATGGCATGTTTTGTCACGTCTCTGCATCTACAATCTATCTGATCCAATATGAAGACCTTTATATTACTATTTTTGTTCTTGATGTCAATTATTGAGAGGCAAAAATGACCGCTATCTTAAAAAACATTCTATGCTTGTACTCCAGTTTCACATATGTCACAGAGCTGAAATCTTGAGGATATGTTGAGACAGTCATCGAAGTAATACTAGATCAGTGAACACCGCTTGAAAAAAATAAATCCTAATTTTTCATACATTCAGTATTTTGATTTTACCCATTCTGATCCTGAGATATTAAAGTTTTAAAGTTACTTTTACTAACGATAGTCGGCTTCCTCGCTATGTTGCTTAGCAAAACTGTGTGTCCAATTCTTTTCACGGAAACTGACTTTAATTATTGCTGTATTATATATAACAAATAAAGTTTCGTCATCAATAGTATTTCAAGATATTTCCAGAGAATGAAAATGTATTTGCTTGAAAAATATTAATAATTATCAAAGTAACTTTTTATTGTTTTTATTGAGGACAACTCCTTTGTGTCTAGAAAAACTGGCAATAATTTTAACTCTACTTTAGACATCAAAGATACATAGTTGAATAGGTTTAAATATCATTTAACAAATGAAAAATGTTGAGCAATGAGAAATAATATTTAATTTTTTTTTTTTTTTTTGATGAAGCTATTAATCTCTCAAGATATCTATATACTTTGGGGAAAGCTTTTAAGATTACGTTATTGTAAGAACTAACTTCTTGTTTCATAAATGAATTAAAAAAGACTAAACAATTGGATAAAAACATTGCTTTGTTCTTTGATGTTTAATAGTGTATCTTTTGCTATGTGACTAATGCCGCTTCAGCTCCATTAACGCAAATTGTCTTATCATCATTTCCTTTTTTTGACACAAGATAATTTCTTTTTTTCCGTACGAGGGCACTGATAGGCATAAGGGTACTCATACCACACAGAAAAACAGATTTTATCATGTATCACATTCATCTTGATAAGCATATTGTTGTCACGGGGATGATTACCAACACATATTATACATCCATATTTTCATGCTGACACTCAAATTGCATAGTCATGTGTAACAATTCTTATGAGAATAAAACGCTTAATGATGATTCCATGGTCGTGATCAGCAGTATCAATTCATTTGACATTTCTATAACCATTATACATGTATTTTGCATTTTCGTATTCCAGAAGATTGAGTGGTACACGGGAAATAGGAATACTTATTTGTGTGTTTAATAACTTGAGTATAAGCTTTGTTTTTTTTCCTGGTGAATTTGATGCCTTCAGCTTTGATTTAAACCTTTCTGTCTTCCGCAGATGTTACCATATACACGTCAAAAAGTTGTTAATTTGAGAAAAAGAAATGGGTGAACGAGCATTACGTCACTAAAAAAATAAACATTCATTTGATAAAAAAAAATCAGCATTTCGAACTTTGCCA
The DNA here is from genome assembly GCF_031769215.1 of Ylistrum balloti. Lineage (NCBI taxonomy): Eukaryota > Metazoa > Mollusca > Bivalvia > Pectinida > Pectinidae > Ylistrum > Ylistrum balloti. The sequence continues at coordinate 633,080 of NW_026782074.1, forward strand.
ATGTAACTTTAATTATTCTATTTTACTGAAACACACGTCTTAACCTTTTTTTCTAAAGCAACCTTCTATTAGTCATTTCAACGTTAACTTGAAATATTAGATAGCGACAAGGCCAAAAGTGGAGATGCTAGTCTATTGATACAACTAATTGAAAACATGTTAATTATTTTTCTTCTTTCAAACCATGTTTTCCGCATTCGAATCATTTTATATTATCTCGACGACGAATGGCCATCTGACAAGTTTGTTATCCAAATACACAATATGGTATTACGAAGGCCTGTTATGTCGTCATTGTCAAGTCCATCTTCTAGATACATGTCGAAACCCTGCATGTGTTATTTGGAACGGGATAGGGCCGTGGTGTCAGGTGAGGGGAGGGCACTGTTATACATATGTAAGATTTTTTCCAGAGCGAAAGAGCAAACATTAAGTAATAAAGCATGTCGTCCGAATATTACGATGTAATCGATACATCTGAAGAATTTGCATTGCTACTGGTTAATTGAATAAAGAAAAACACCATTGCCAAGGTTCTAAATGGCCAATTAATGAGATTTGCTGTTCCTCTGTTGCTGAATTCTCACAATGTACAGTCTCATTGGAATTGAGCACGGAGGATTATAGCCTGTTGGATACAATGGTGTGACGGAAGAACATCTGCTGTAACTAGGGATAGTCTTTCAAAGTCAATTGCCGACGAGACTATCCTAAAACTCATGACGTTAGCAAATGATCGTTCAAAACTGAGCCATTGAAGAAATAAACTATATTGATGTACAGCTGCACAGCTGTTTCTATCTTGGTACTATTGGCCGTCACCCTTAAATCAACTTTTATATTACAGATGACTTTATATCATTTATTAACTGAATTATGAACTTCTGGTATGGGATTTGGTTGTGTCTCTCTATTTCTAAATGTGTATTACATTTAAACTTAATAAAGGTTTAGAGAGGTATTAAAGCTATGCACTGCAGTTCCATAAATTTTTGTTTAATACATCCATTGGTATCAATTGCCTCGTTATATTGACAGATCTAAGATGTCATTTTGTCTGACATTTGTTCAAGCAAAATGTCTTCTGAAACACGTAGTTCATCTAAAGTTTTTCTGTTGTCGCTTTTATCTAAGCATTATCTCGTTTCGTGTTTCATTAATGCCCACCACAATATTATTTTCGACGTTCATTCATATATTTCCAATGTGTGGATGACAAAAAATATCTTGTAAGCTTTATAGACTTGTCAACTATCAACTTACCTTAACCTACGCCTGTTTCAAGATGCGAAGAAATATAACACTGACAATTTTATCAGTTCCTTATTCTAAGATGAAAATACAGCACAAATAACATATCAACTCCGGAATTGATTTTGTTTTCAGAGACGAGAGCAAATTAAAAAAAAACCTATGCCAAGAAACGAAATGATAACGTGAACGAGTGTTATTAATCGATGTATAAATTTGGCGTTTAAGTATGAAGATTCTTTACTCGGACGTTATAATGTGGAATTACCGTATTCTTCGGGACATCTCTAAAATTACCGAAATGTCAGCAGGATGTTACTTCAAAGTCAAATGCTGGGCTAAATATGAACGATAAATTAATTAATACCAGGAATCCCTGAGAGAGACCAAGGATAATAAGATCAAGGATTCCGGAAGGTTAAGCGTCCACTATCATCGACGACTTGGTATTCCAATACCATGAACATCACAACACTCAGAGGGATTTGCTTACATAATTCGTTAGTTCGTAATTTGCAAAATTTGGTATCCATAAAGAACATATGGTAACCCGCAGCCCCACGACACTGCCAAGGATGCACATAAGGATTCTGGCGAAAGCTCAAAATCCAAAATAAACAAGGCAGGTAGGTTCACATATTTCATCGTTAATCAGAAGCAAGTTATCTTAATAAAGACGCTTGGTTACTTAGTACCCTGCATTAAACATGGGTTCAAAGCCATACTAGGAATTTCAGTCTATACTTCTATATCCTTTAAAGTATGAATAACTCATAACTCACTTAGGTGTTAGTGTGGCACATCATGGGCGCATATACAATAGATGAAATGTACGCTTGTGTATTGATATAAGCATATCATACCATGACAATTAGACGTATCAATGACCCTTCAAAGCAGATAACATATATCCTTACCATTATAGTACTTGATAGTGAGTCAAATTTGAATCAGCAAATCAAATCATTCCACTAAGTGCCATAATGTGTATTTACATGTATATATTTTCGGAAAGTATTCATATTTCAACATTGTGGTCAAGACACGATATTAAAGTTTAATCTGAACGTTCATTGAATGAAATAAGACAAGTACCAATGAGTCATTTATTTCAGAAAACTGACTATGTTTAAGAGTTTCACAAATGTTCAATGACATGATCACGATGACGAAGAACAAATACTACCGAATAACACCTTTCACTAGTGACGAAATGCACTTTTTGGCCTGCTAATTATTATTCTATTTTCTCTTGTTTTGAACATAAAAAAATCACATGAAGGGGCGAAAATGCTGTATTGTGAGTTGACGTAATAGTCGTAGTGGATTACTATACATCTATTAGCAATCAATAATAGTGAAACCGTGCGTGTTTATACAGTGAGGCCTCCCCCCTAGCCAACCAATATCCAATACCTTGTCTCATTGCTCAGTCTGATAAACCGATCCATGATTCCTGACCATCCCTATACTGGGCTAGGTAGTGTCAATGTATGCCGTTCACGGGGGCGGTAAACACTAAAACTACACATTCTTAACCGACACGCGATTGTAGTCGTTAACCAGAAACACTCAATACAAATATCGGTGATTTAAAAAGTTTCACATCAAAGAGGAAAGAATAACGTTTGGCAATACAAGACTCGTTCTTAGATAGCACACCTATAGAAGATCTTCTAAACAGTAGATATTTAAACGCTAAGTTGACAGTTAGCTTTGTTGGAGTTCTCACACACCTGTTGGCCGTTACTTTGGACCTCACAACTAAAGATGAATCACAGGTGTATCTGGTTATTTGCTGCGACATGTTGTGTATATCTATCCGTTAATTTTTCATCTGTATCAGCAGGTAAGTGTTAAAACGTTATATTAATTTTCTCAGAACTTTTACTTTGTGTTGTAGTTTCTGAACTCTTTGTAAAAAGTCCTTGTTTTTGAAATTGTAATATAATACAGATGATCCTGTCATCGAGCATATCCGTAACACGTTTCTTTATGATGATATTGTGATACTATATCTTAAAGATTTGCTATGTGTCGAATATCATATCATGTTTATCAAGACAAACATTCTTTAAGACAAGCAAAATTAGTGTATGATGTACAGAAAAGTAACAGATCAATTGATCAAATTTATGAAGACATCATGTTATCATAACTACCATATCCCTAAAATGTACTGTACTTAAATAACCTAAAGCTCGGTAATTACCGAGGAAAGTTAAAATGTTTAGATGCCAAGTCATAACGTTCACCATTTGCTATGTTCTTTTTAGAAAAAGGAGAAAATCATATTTCATATTAAAAGTACTTGAAATGAATAAACTTCTGCATCAATATTTCGTTTATTCAGACATTATACAACAAATCCACACCATTACCGTTGTATGACAGAACTACAAAGAATACGTATGGACGATAGGATACTAAATAATATTCACACGATGTCTGAAACATTAAGTTCAGTTTAAACTTTCCATAAACTTTAGTAAGCGATGTTTTAGGTTGTCCTTACTATTTTTCACAATTCTGTATTTGTCGAGTGATATTCATCTTCTAAACGATGATAACCTGATTGAGGTTTAATGATGTACAGACACGTTTATATAGAAATTCGAATCCCGGAATGACATAGGTAACAATAGTGATATCGATATATTCTAGTAAGTATGGCGCATTGAAATCGTTTCAAAATGATGGTTTTTTTTAAATATGAATATGAAAAGATGGGAAAAGATGTGTATCCATAATAGAATGAAGTTGTTGGATCGTCAAAATAGCAGCGAAAAGCTGTTCAAAGGTCCGTTATCGACAGCATGGCATTTTACTAGTAAACTAGTTCGAACCTCTCTCATAATTTTATCGGCGATGCTTTATTCTATTAGAGTACATATCATATTAAACTGTCAACCAAACCTGTAAATCTTCGATAGAAAAGAAAATTCGTTATATTCAAATAGGAAAACTCTATTATAAAACAAATTAAACGGCAAAAAAGTGCGCTCCTTTGGGGAATCATTTCCATTGATTCCGGTAATGCTTTGATTGTCCTACTCAAAATTGTTTCGTCGACTTGTGATTTTTTGTGTTATAACCAGATGTCGTTCCAAAATTTGCTCACAAATGAGCAACAACAGTGCAAGTACCACCGAAGCTGCAAGAGATTGTCTCTTATAGGCATTTTATAGTTATCTTCAAAATAAGCTTGCCACGTTTTTCATTTAAATCATATGTGAAAGAAATGATTGGTTACGACAATTTCAATTTCATGGTTATGATATATGTTTAAGTATAAACATTACGATAACCAGTGCAGGAATATGAAATTAATGTTCTCTCTTTACTTGTATCTGGAATCCGCTACAGAAGTTGCTATCATAACGCTATAGACATATACTGGTGTGTTTGTAGGAAAGCATAAAGGCGGTTAAATACAGTATACGTGATAATAAGTCGACTTTGAAAGCTTAGAATATGAGCATATTAATTAGATGGATAAACATACGTTCTAACCATTAAGGAAATTCCATTGCCAGTGGAGTAGACCTTCATATGATCTTTATTTCTTAAATGGTTGATTTCATGTAAATGATTCTCGTCGCTTCCGGATAAAGAGTACGGTATTTGCTGTTGAGTGGAATTGATTTCTGTGTGTTTTATCAGGAATCTATATGGATTAAGGTAAATGCCATTTAAGACTTTCACTCAGGTACGCAGGAATGTCATATGTCAGAAGTACAATATCAGAATATGTGTGAACACAAGTTTTATCTTAAAATTAGCTCAAAAGAAATCGATAATTTATCAATGGTCTATTTTTTCTGTTGAAAGCTATACGAATCATCAAGCTTTGATCATTTAAAGTTCCCTCTGGTCTGATATAAAATATTGCGTCCCAGTATCCATTTTAACTTCCGTACATCTTACGGGATCAGTATTATCTTTATATTAGTTATGCGAATCAAATTAAGGTGCAGGCGTTGTCATTTGATGTTCAGCTACAGTTTTGTAATACGAAAAATATACTGATGCAAAGCATTGTCGGATGACATCTTTGGTATTAGTTATTATCAGGTACCAATGAATTCCTATCTCTCGGTTTAGGCAACCTCGTGTATTATCATTTAATTTTTATGCTTGTTGTAAGATGTTTCATTGTGAGAACGTGCCGCATCTTAAACCACATTATTACGGAAACAAAAGTTTCATAAATTCGATTTTTTATGCATTATTTATATCTTAAGTTTGTAAATTAGATGTTACATGAACAAACCTAATTTACTATTTAATTATTCATTTCATTTTACAGGCTGGAGAGGTATGCATCAGCTAGCACTAATGTTTAGAAATGTAGATATAGATAGATATGTATGTTTAGCAGAGTCTAGTATATATTTATCCAATCATATAAACGTGCACATAAAATATATCTTTACATCGGCAAGATGTTCATGGAATATCAAGTATTCCTGTCTGAAACGTATATGACATGTATGTTGTGCCACTTCACTGAAAGAATACTCATTCTGTTGTACTGCAATCAGTATCAAAGCTTGTTTTTATGAAAACAGTGTAAAACCAACGAACATACTTATTCATAGTTTGGCTATCATCTCGCCATTCGAGTGTTATCTACAAATTAGGATGATTTGGCTTATCTGAATATATGTAAATACCCCAATACGTTAGTTCTGATTATCAACCCTGAACTCCATTTCCGCAGTTTAAAAAATCCTCTTAATCCCGTTTTGATAACAACCATGTAACCATTGTACTCCACCTCCTAATTTGCTGAAACACTACAATGGCACGATGCTGATCACTAGATCTAGGTTACTGCATGCTACTGAATATATAAACAGCCATATGGAACTTTAATACGCGTCGTTCATATCTATGCAATGTTTGATGTTTCAGCCAAATTAGAGTATAATGTAAACTTATTGTAAATGTAGCTAGATAACATAATTAATATACAATATCACAATATACCACTGCAGCACCAATAACACTGCAGCACCATTCTGTTTCAGAGAATTACCTTTAATTATCGTATCACCATACGTTAAATCAACTCCTGTATACTATATATTCTTCGTATATATATGTTAATATGTATTCAATTTGAAGATTGAAAAGTCATTGTCTTTGTGTGAATAGCCAGGGAATATCTGTATTATTATTCTCCTTGATTGTAAAGTTTACTGTTTTAAGCTAAGCAAGATTCACAATATCTATTTAATATATAGTCAGTTAAGCATATACCAATAGTGTATGAATGGTTTCCACATGTAGCGGTACTTTAGCTTGTACTGTACGTTTAGTGGCGATACAGTATTTATGTATTGTCAATTAATGTGCGGTGTACTTAATTGTATTGTACTGAGTCCCCATTCAACCATATCATAATGCATATACATTCGTCCATCTACAAATGTTTTATTCAAACGTTAAAAGTTCATTCTAGTTCAATTCCTATAAAACAGTTTTGTCACTAATCATCAATAGTTTCTGTAATGAGTTGATAAGTGTAGTTAAGGTGAACGTTAACATGTCATTGAAAGTTAAAACAAGGTAGACTTGTAAGGTGTTTGGATTTCGTTTTCTTAGCATCTCTCAAAAATAGCCGATGCGAATGAAACTGAAATGTGTATTGTTTATAGTGTCAATACGAGTTTCCCCTACCAAAATCATAAAACGGGGTTAATATAACATCATATAACGGGGTTAATGTAACATCATATAACAGAGTTAATGTAACATGATATAACGGGGTTAATGCACAACTTATAACGAGGTTAATGTAACATCATATAACGGGGTTAATTTAACATCATATAACGGGGTTAATGCAACAGCATATAACGGGGTTAATTTAACATCATATAACGGGGTTAATGTAACATCATATAACATGGTTATTGTAACATCATATAACGGGGTTAATGTAACATCATATAACGGGGTTAATGCAACATCATATAAAAAGGTTATTGCAACATCATATAACGGGGTTAATGTAACATCATATAACAAGGTTATTGCAACATCATATAACGGGGTTAATGCAACATCTTATAACGAGGTTAATGTAACATCATATAACGGGGTTAATTTAACAGCATATAACGGGGTTCATGTAACATCATATAACGGGGTTAATTTAACATCATATAACGGGGTTAATGTAACATCAATTAAAAGGGTTCATGTAACATCATATAACGAGGTTAATGTAACATCATATAACGGGGTTAATTTAACAGCATATAACGGGGTTCATGTAACATCATATAACGGGGTTCATGTAACATCATATAACGGGGTTAATGCAACATCATATAACGGGGTTATTGCAACATCGTATAACGGGGTTAATGCAACATCTTATAACGAAGTTAATGTAACATCATATAACGGGGTTAATGCAACATCACAAGACATGGAATTCTCGTTCGTTACTTCGAATCTATGACACCCATGAAATCAATATTTGCCGAAAGCCTCATCAGTTAGTGTTGATTTTAATGCCGAATCAACTATATAACCAGCGTAATCACATGGTAGTACATATGTTATCATAACACATTACTAGAAAACAGTACTTGAGGCATGTCACCCGGTGCAGATCATAATCGGGTGTTTAAATAGTGACATTCTTTGGAGACTGTAAACTGTTCATTTCTGATGGCTGCACACAGTCCGTACAGCACATGATATTGTTCAAATGAAGAAAATATATATATATTAGGGAAATGTAATTTTAGGATAACTATTGATTTATTGATAAGTCTTAAAGGCTACGATGTATATAATGGATAACTCTAACATATGCATACATGTAAATGAGTTGTTCTCTATTCTGTTATCGTCCTATGTAAGATTAGAACGATAATCGAACACTGACACCAGCTAGCGTCATTAGTAAAAATCCATTACTTTAATGCCATCTATTTTATAATAATGATAATATTAATTTTGTGGTGACTAGTTGATTTATGCCACAAAGCAATAATATTAGATAATCCTGATTGTAAAATCGTTATACTTCACTGTTATCACGTAGATTATATTTTATTGCACTAGGCCTGGTATATGCTATTATCACATTTATCATAAGCAGCTTCCGATGTGAATAATGAAATACCGTATAGGGGAAAATGCATTTAAGAGAAAAAATAAGGGAAGACAAACAGCAAACCAATGAAACTCTGACCTAACAATTTCATCTTGTTACAATAAAGCTGATATCTTTACTGCAAAAAAAAGACGCCAAAAATTCAATATAATCATGATCCATGCTCAAAGTGTAATATATCATTAAGGCAAAATATAAACAAAAGAAAGATTTACACGCAGATTACTGAAAATGAACAAGGAGAATAAGACCAAGTGTTCCCGAAGAGTAAGCGTCTTCTGCTTTATCGACGACACCCGCCTTGTAAAACTTGGTCAATCCAAGTAAGTAATGTCACATTCTCAAATAAGAACAAGGTATACAACAACAGACAAACTAACGAGCATCAAACTCGTCCAACTTCATGTCGCACAAAGAAGGATAATATTTCTTAAGGAGACCATTTCATGAATCTATATCATTTGAAACCCTGTGTTACGAGTTTATCCATCAGTTGATGATTTCTTGCACGAAAAATCGTGATAATGGGAACAGGGCCTAAAGATGTCCCCATACGCTTTAGAAATGTATATGTTCGATGTTAAGCAAATGAAGATTACATGATGCCAACATTAATAACAGATTTTTACCTCCAACAACGATTCGTGATATACACAATGGGTGTGCAGAACACAAGGGAATTCCATGAATGTTTGTCCATCAAATATTTACAAACAGATCAATTTGAAATACAAATCAAATGAGACAACAACAATCATCGATCTCCGATAAATACAATGTTAGACGAGAAAAAGACATAAACAAACATTTTAAGTGGCATTATAAACACGATGATTCAGCTCTATAGATCGGTATAAATCTGACGGAAAAAACATGTCAGCATTGAACGAACCAGCAAAACAATGTAATGCTATCCGGGTTTGTCGATATGATACCAACTACCAGTAACTACTTGTATACACTGTGTGTATAAAAGGGCCTCTAAGCTATCACTTGGGCGTCTAAGTAATTCGCTCTCAAACAGTACCTAAAACATCATTACAAACAACTTATAACTGACCACAACAATGACTGTAACATGTTGTCAATTACATTCCTTAAATGTAACGGCGAATAAAAAGCAACTCAGTAGGCTTAATTGTTGTTTCTATAAAATCTTTTGATCAAACGGAATAGCTAACATATTTACGTTGAAGAAATTTATTGTATGATATATTTTTTTGACAATATTGACTCTACATTGTTTTCATGTAGAGTAACTTGAAATTTAATTGTTAACGTTATTTCCAGATTCACAAGTAGGAGCAAATAGCATCGAATTTCAACAGTAAAACTAACATTAAAAATATCTTTGATAATTTATTTTTTAATAAATGACAATGAGGTAAGAAAATATAAATGTGTGCTTTCATTTTCACAATTTCTGTCGTGCGTGTTAGGGTGTTAAAGTTCCCTAACCATTTTGTTCTGAATATTTATATATCACATAATCAATAAAGCATAACTATGAGTAACAGATCGTCATGACAGCTTAGTAACTATTTACAAGTAATATTCTGATAGAATTCCCGTTCCGTTGCTAATTTTTAACCAAAAAAGACCAGGTGCAAGGTTATAATACATGTCGCAATAGTATTGTTACCAGACAGAGAAATAACTAAAGTTCCATGTGAATATTGTGCATCCACATGATTCTATTTAACAGACACGTTTATCGCCACTACAAATTTCTTTTGAAACGCTTCGTAAGCAATATGCGATGTGTGTAATTACTTTGATAATAATTTGTATTCAATGTCATAGGCTTTTAAGAAAACGCTTATCAGACAGTCATGAAAGTAGAAATTTATATCATTCCTGACTGTGTCATTATATTGGGCACTCATTTATGACAAGTCTAATAATGAGCGTTGGCCATTTACCACCATAGAAAACAACCACGGGGAAATATATAGTACATTGCGACACAGCGTCGACTCGCCGGACGTATATAACCACCCACTGGCAATAGACGAATGTCTGTCAACGTCAAACATTAACTTCCATCTCTCCTTTTCTACAGGAAATACAATTTTAGTATAAAAGGTAAAGACAAATCAACGTCCGTTTTCCTTATATAAAAATAGACACAATACAAACATTAAAACGAATTCGTCTTCGTTTTTGTCTGGTCATGAATGCTACTGTCTTCAGTAAAAAAATCCGGACTACTTTATACTATGAAGCAAGGAAGTTCTGGACACATCGAAAACAAAAAATGTATAAGCCTTCTTAATGTGTTTGTGCTATAACATGACAGTGGTTTTCCATCATGAAACATTTCGATCACACTCCATGCCTCGTTTGAAGTTCCATCTTCAAAATGTGAGATAGAATATAGAGACGTCTACGAACTATTATAATATGTCTGTTTAAAATCAATTCCAATTTGAACACTTGCCTTATAAAGTATTACATCGGGTCGCTTGGTTTAGCAGTATCCAGGAAGGGACACCTTGGCTGACTGTGTATGTTAATATTTCGTCTATCGAATTTGATTGTGAAATTCTAACATCTCTTTGAACATTTCATGGTGAATTATTTTCAATGAAAGTAGACTTTAAAACACATATACATATTGTGAGTAATGTCTATCTTGATCCGAACTAAAAACATTCGGGATTTTTTTCAGAACTTGGCAGACTAACATATCTATACAAAACAGAGTGGCTTCCAAGGAGTCTTTCACAAGGAAGAAAGAGCTATAGGGCCTTGGAGCGATATATCTGGAACGCAAATTATTGTTTAGAATCGTGCTGAACACTAGTATATGTATAAAGGGACATTTCCTCTCTAAGAATACTCATTTATGATACTAATGGTAGATAATACGGTTCCCCTGCGGCCTATCTTGTCGTCTTGTCTACTTCCTCTATATTACAATGGTGTATGTCTCACTTGAGGTTACCAATAACATCTGAGGTTCACCCTATCCATTATCGCCAAGTTCATGCGATGTAGAGATGTGCAGTCAGTGAGGGACAATATTCTATCTATGCTGCATTAGTTGCATCTCAATACAGGTGGAGGAATCAATTCGGTCTCATCAGAATCACTTTATAACGTGTATTCATTTCCAAAAGTATTATTACATGGGTGTATTAATTACATAACTCACAGTCATCTAGTTACATATACATAAACAAGGAAAAAGTCATTGTGTGTTTAATTCAATGACGATCGTTCTAACTGTTGTAAGATTTCCTCATCTTGCCTACCAAAACCAAACAGCTGATGGTTACACAAAAATGGAACGATTGGTCATTCGAAGCTTGTTGGTATTTGTGTGAATAAACTCACAAAATTGTGCTGAATCAAATTGACAAATAACAATAATCTGTAAAGATCTTTTCTCTGTAAAGTCTACAACATTGAAATATCAAAAGAAAATCGAGTTATTCACAATGCTTATTCTGGAAGTCCTCCTACATCACGATGACCACTGTATTTGTTTGCATTGACTTGTTTTAATCTACATTATCGTCATCACAATCTGGCGACTTTCTATACTAATTATAGGTATCATTATGTGCTATCTTCATTTGTTTTTTCTTCTTACGTATGTCTATTTTCGATCTCCTCTCTACAGCAAGCAGTCATTTACATCTATCTGATCCAGATCGCTAGTATGTTCCAGATGCATCTCAGTTATAGCAGTGATGCAAACGAGTATGCGACTCTGATCAATGATTTCCCCGGTTGCCAGAGATTGCATCCACGGCGATGTTTGTCTATTTTTGATTGAGAATGAATGAAAAATTGTATTCACGAGATAAGCTTTCGGTATACATGGTATTTTGTTGATCAGACTACAACCACGGACTGAGATTGAATGAAATGTGCCTGGGGTTCTCACAGAGTTCATATGACATTTCTATCCAAACCACATTATTATCAAATCAAACAAGTCTTTTACATCTCGATATTTTTATTTCTTTTAACAAATTGAAATTAAGGCTTCTTTTGCAGGTCTACAGAATAAATGTTTGTGATAACCACTTTTCGTTATCAGTTCTTTCAACAACTTTGAATCAACTTTGATTTGATCAATTATCTTTTTAACGAAATAAATCTAACATATTAAAGAACACAAAGCTCAGTTTCTTTGTCTAGTGGTATCATGCCCTCCAACATTTGATATCAGACCTTCGTCTTAGATGTATTATCATTGATTAAACTCAGTGATTAAATTAAATAAACGACAGAAGTTTGCTTTGATAATAACCTCCATAATCAAAGCCAATATATTGTACATGTTAGAGTTCTTGAGATGTGTCTTGCCATTTAAACATTGACGTGTTACGGCATTATTTCTTTCTGTTAAAATCTTTTAGATATGATGAAGATGTTTCATTGTCACCACCGGTCCATCTTGGTTAACCCCTCTTGCACATGTCGTAATATTATCTGTTTTGTTTTTTAACAGGCAAATGCCGAGGGAGATGGTCAATTCACGCATGTTTAGGAGGTAAGTGACAAAGTTTTAGATTACATTTATTATCATTCATGTATAATAAAACGCAATACATAAATTCACAGAAATTCGTATTACATTTGAATTTTATTAAGCTATCACAAACAAGTTGAAAAGAAAGCATTGCACCAAAGGGAGTTTGCTATTTCTTTGAGGATCGATCTGAGAATGGCAATAAAACACCTCCACTTTCGCATTCATCTTGACTCTGTAACTCACCATGTTTTACCCTTTACATCACAACGGTGGTACAAGGTTGTCGTTAAGATGAATTGTTTACTTGATGTTAAATTTTAACGCTGTTCTTGTGCTGGAACATTTCCCAGCACAAACATTATTTTGGCGTCATGTGTATCTGATACTAAACTGACATTGAAAAGATAGTACAAACGACGCACATTGGAATAACACCTCTTGATAAAAAGTTAGGGTTAGACCCAGTGAAGTCAAACATTAAATTAAACTGCAACTTACAGCTATTTCGTCCTTGTAAGATTCGTCGGTGATGCTACGGGCCTAGATAATGAAACTTAGGTGACGACTGAGGAATTTCCAAACTGATCGAAAGAATGTCGAAATCTAGATGGGAAAGTGCAATTGCCCTTAATTTCAATAAATTTCGGTATTTTCATGATCTGATAATTTCAAAAGAAAGCATGTACATGTGTATATTCTGAACTGTGCAACCCTATTTGAGAGCATCTAGATGTGACATGCGGGTGGCGGCAATCCTCTGGGACAAAAAGTCCACTAGAAGTGCCTGCGACTTCGAAGATTGTACAAACAAACACAAATGAATAGCTCTTTTTGTAGAGTAAGACACAATGGTGTGTTTTACATGTATGTCTTTTGTGTAATTCTTACATGTTGTAGGCGTTAGATTCTGAATGTGAACTTCAGACCCATTTGTTAAACACAGCCTTGTATTTAACGATTAAATTCGTATATTGTATATGACGCCATTTTAGAATGATCACATACAATGTAGTTCATGTGCTCTTGTTTGTATAATCAGTTGCCATATGACCACCAGTACTATTTTTTTAATGTATCGAATTCGAAAGCGAAGAAGTAGTATCTGACTTAGTTGCAATGAACACGTCATGGCATCGAGGTTTGAAACCGCTATGATAATTATCAACCACAAAAAAACGTTCGAAAAGAAAATTACAAACTTGTAAATTGTTAAAGCAACATTTTAATGCCCAAAAATAATTCACCGCGGGCCTTAATTTATTCTGACTCAAAATGGCCTTTTTTAATGGTACAGCAACACATGTATACTTTAACGTGGCGACATTAATATATCGCTTATGACCCAGATGATATGCAATGTTTCCATAGACAAATCAAGACGAAATGTGACAAGTCAACACTGAAGCCATGGCTTTATTCTGAGAACTCCATATTTGGATACTGAAACCTCTGTTACAATACGCATTTGTTTTATTAGCCCCGAGCGCGTGTCTAAAACTACTTCTACCAATAAAGTAATTGAAGCCGTCAAAGCCGGCTTCCTTTTTAAAACGAGAATCTAGCAACATCAAATTTGAGTGACAGGACGTCAGACAGTAATCCGCTGACCAATAGCACGTCATTGCAATGTTACGAGTGACTATCAAGGAGGTACAAAAAGGGCATGAGTGTCGTGTATTTCTAAGTTAGAAAATCAGAACTACACAAATCTATAAAATCTGATATTTAAGAGAGACAAAGCGGACAGATATACATTAAGATACAACATTACGTTTCTTATTTTTTATTGTAACTTCCTTGTTTTGAAAACATGAAAAATGCCCAAAATGTCAGAGAGATGGTTTGAGTCATATCAAGATTTAATAATACAAGTTTATGTTAGAGTCGGTTTTCTTTTGTCATTTATTATAGATGTATCAAAGTAAAAATTAAATGTTAGTAGATGTGAAAAACAAAAGAGTTCCGCTTATCACCTTCGACTAATGATACGTATACTAGCTAGTCATTTCAGATGCTCGGCCATATTCATCACAACGTGTTTCACTCTTCATAACATGTCTAGTTAATGTTTTTCTAGTGTCGATCAAAAGTAAGTCTTGCTATTCCGTCAACATAACCTTTTGAAACTATGACTTGAATTGAGTGACGCACAATATTCGGTACATCATAATATTATTGAATATAGTTGATGCTTGGAAGTTTTCAGTATCGAGATGCGCAATCAATAAGGTTCTGTTTAATGTACACATGAAACTCTGCCCATAAGCTGAATACGATTCTGAACGCTCCTTGGAATTCAAAGTAATGCAAACCCTTCCTTATTCATTAACGTATCGTATATTGACTCGTTCATGTATATATCTTTCAATATGTCCGTAATTGAAGCGTAATTGAAATATAATTAATTCCCAAAGCTGAGTCATCAGTCTGACCATTTGAAAAAAAAAACACGCTTGGAAAAAGACTAGTCATGGTACTGTATAGGCAATGAAATTATTCATTTATTTTTAATAAAACAAAACAAAAAGAAATATGTATTCGTCATATTTTCAAGTAACTTTACGGATTAAAAATAGGTGACGTCGTAAGATAGATTTGATCAAGAAAATATCCAGCTATAATTATACCTACTACTTATAGGGGCTGATGTGGCACACGTGTAAAGTAACCTACTCGATCTGTGAATGACTGGGCATTTTCGTTGCTTTATTGTGCGCATGGCGTCATATGCGTTATGACATTACCCTATATGAATCCTAAGTATCGCCAAGTTAGATTTTACACAGTCTATATTTCTCAGGAATGTAAACTTAAGTATCAAAGTTATGTGATAAGCATAAGATTATATCAAGTGTATCTCATGCTTTGCTAGAGACTGTGTTTCAGATATCGCATTTAGATTAACTCAAGTACATGTAAGAGCATTTACTTAATTGAATTTCAGATATTACGGTTTGCCAATATAATCGTATACTTCATTAATGAAAGAACCAACATCTTCAATAAGTACAATAGACCCCATTCCAATCAATTTCAGGGTTTGGCTGAAGTTTTCTTTAAACGATAAAGTAAAAGACCAGTTAAAAAGAACATGGACTCACAAAACACCCATTACTATACTTGTAAATGGCATGCGCATGCCGCAAACAAAAGATCGCACTTAAGATCTATGAAACGATGCCGACCTGTCTCCCAAAGGGATTTTATTTTCTGCGTTGCTATTTTCAAGTTACACCTTTGAATTATAGCCATATGCTTGACATCCATCGCGAGACCAAGCCTTGGCAGAAGGCATTATATCAACACCATCCAGTGTCACTTTCTTCCAGGAAAAGAGTAGAAAGGTTAGTTATGCGTTCTTGTCAGCGGAAACTAAGCTAATAAGCCAACACGTAGCTTCAATCGCATGGGCGTGTTCAGTTAGAATCATTTGATGTGTTCGTGTAATTGATACGTTACCAAGGTAATTGTTACATGCAATGCCCAAAGTACCTTTAATCTTTAACAAAGTGATATATATACATGCAAACTGTGCATTGGACTGTTTCGTAATAATACTTTTTAATCCATGCTGACCGAAGGAACTTCAAGGTACTTGTTAATGATCTTTTAACTGACCTTCTGTCCTTGACCTAACATAGGTCTCGTTTCAGATTATGATCTATACAGTAACATTTTTTATTTGATATTCCTTCATTTCAGTACACATGTGTTCGATATAATTGGTATAAAAAAACAGAAAGTAAAGACTATTTCAACACTGTATCAACGAGACATTTATCGTTATTTTATAGTTATTAAGTTTTAAGGAAGTGATATTGAATATCTGAAGAAACATTTAAAGTTCAGTGACATTTGGTCGCGAAATCTCCTTAACCAAACACCTTTGTTTGAAAGTAGAGATAGAGATCATTTGAGGACAGTTTTTATGAGTTTAAATAATTCATTTTGCTGCTCGAAGTGAAGAGGATGAAGGGGTTGGTGTTTCCAAACTCACCCTATGCCATTGTGATTAATATATACCACTACGTCAAAGACAATGTTATTACCAAGTAGTACAAATCGGAAGGAGTGTTTTATACTGATAGTTAATGGTAACAACCAGAACACAAACATCTACACGTATGATCGACTACCCATTATGTCCACAATGAACCCAGGTTGAAGCATTAATATTGCAATGAACAGAAATAGAACGGTAAAAATAAAAACAGAAAATGTTAAAGTACGTTCCGGATGACTGAACAATATATCCGGATCGTGAGATGGTTTGTTGGGTGTTGTGTAGTAACCTAAATATATAATGATCCCTGCCTTATACGGTCTACAGAATAATAATTCTGTTCAATTAATATAGTAATACTATAAGTGTGTGTGTGTGTTTGTTGGCGTTAAAATAATTCTGACGTGTTGGAATTTAGAGCCATAACTCCCAAGCATCTACGGAATATCTTCCATTAGGGATTAATTATGATACATCTCTAATGGTTTTCTTGATATGTGACTCATCAAAATGAATTGAGAGATAATTAAACCGAGAGAAGTCGTAAATTAGCTAGATTAATATCTATTACATTTTGATTTAATGTAAAGATATTTGACAAAAATTTTAAAGGTAATAACGCTTAATATTTCCCGTAAAACTATTATACCTTAATAGGACTGATAAATCACGAATTATCAGATAAAAGATCATAAAAGACACGTTTGAGATGTCAAGGTAATCTTTTGTTTAGTGTGAAATGAATACCTTTGCAGAAAAAATCGTTAAATGTATAGCATTGATTATTTCTTAATAATGGATTGACAGCAGCAGCAATATGAACAGTTTACTTCACCATAGACCAGTTGTTACTTAATCATAGATCTGTTGTCATTTAACTACAAACCAGTAGGCTATGCGTCATCACCTCCAATCAGAGTTTTCGGCGAATTTTTACTGATTGTTCGAGTTAGTTTCAATTTTAAATATTTCTCTTGGGCGTTGTTTACTTTACTGTGTCCATGGCCCAGAAGGTTAAATTATCTCTTGTAGTTTCTTGTTATATGGACAATCGATTGTAGGCAGAGAGACCGACATGCATTAAGGAGCTCTGAGACACTCCGGATAAAACAAAACGCACGTAAATTATTTAGAGGAAAATATAATCAAAGCGAGGCACCGGAGGTTAAGAAATATATCGTAATTGAATCTGACCCAGATGGGACCTTCCATGACTTGGAGTCGAATTTATCTTTACAGTATTTCTAGAACTCTCCGGTAATGTACATGTGCCGATGATACATTTTTAGACAGGATGACATGGTAACGCGTTAATATGATTACATATAAAAATAGATATCTCGCATTCGGAAATCAAAGTTCGTTTTATATGGAACTAAAGTATTTATTAACTAATTACTGGTCCCATTTTTTTCCATGAGTACAATATCTGTCAATAACATATCACAGACATACAAGGCCATGGGCCTTATACTGAATGTATGGGTATTGGACACATGTGGGAACCACTTGTGACGCGCTAGAAAATGGAATTAATTACCGCATCATGCAGTTTTTATCTTCTACTCAATTCAATGTCTATTTTGAACAGAATGTAATCTTCCTGGCATGTAAACGTGCATAGACATACTATTAAAGAATTGGCAAAAAAAAACTTCTCACTGTTTATCACTCCCTTTCCTGATCAATATGTGAAGTCAATCCCGACAAAGACAATATCACAAAATCTTCACGAATTCGTGTCGTCGCATTTATTTTTTCGTTTTCAATTACATCTCCCTTTGTTCATGTATAACTACATTTTAACATGAAAATAACCAGCAATCCAACCATTGATAAATCCTTTCTGTTTCCTTGGCAACGCAGCCTCACGCAGGATTTGGTTAGCAGTGTTTTGATGGGACTGGATAGTATATGATCATTGTGCTATCACTTACATAATCGTTTGTGCTACATATTTTCATTATGAACATTATTTTGTTGGTCAACATCCTCCCTACAGTAAATGTCAGGGTGGAACCTGTGCTGTTATAATTGTTAAGCTATGAAATACCTAGACTTTTTTGTTCTTTTGTAAGAATATACATAATATACAGCTACGCTTCATACTTTGCCAGACAATGGACTTACCTTTATCATACAGCTCTTTCGTCTTTCAAGTACTCAACAGCTAACAGCAAAAACGTTATAAAACCTAGACGGTGAAAGATGAATACCGAAATTAATTGAAACAAAAATGATAAATTACAGATAATTTTGCATCAAGTCATGAGCGAAAACTGAAATGTCCATTTCGAATTTCTAGGGTAAAAATTTCATATGTAAATGACGTGCACAGAAGAATTAGCTCTCCTGTCTTAGTCAATCTATTCTTTGAGTTCCATTTGCTGTTACCATAATCGTCCACCTGGGCGTTGAACATGGTGTGACATTAATTGTATGTACGTGATAAGAACACGTGTCGGTATGGTAACGTGTAGGTTCTAACATATCCACCGACACTATTCTAGATCGGCTAGTCGGATTAATCACATAAGAAACAGTCATCTAGCTGTTTTCTATTATCTCGGACCTATTTTGGGTTGGAGATGGTACATTATTCTTCGCATTTTCGAATCAAGGAAAGTCAAATTGATCCATCTAGTATAAACGGGCTTGTGCATATGTACACTTTCTGTAAATTCAATTTCGCCTGTTTCCTATCATGTGCTCGATTTTCGTTATAACCTCTAAGGTCAATATATCAAGAAATGTAATTGCATAACAGGTGTACAAAACAAGACGTTGACGTTGTGCACACTCGTCATCACAAACCTCTAAGAAAAGAGCAACCGTATATAAAAAAAGTCGAAAGAGATCTCAAAAATTTCAATGCGTTTTTTTTTTTTTTTTTTTAATGTTTCGACTACTTATAAATCTAACACTGTGAAAAATATACTCCTATATGTTATTAACTAAGCACTTCAATATTCCTTGAACTGATTACGACCCTACTTTCTCCCTCGTTATACAACATCGCAAGGATTACTGAATATTTAGAGGTCGTTACATAATATGTCGATTTCGCACTTATTTTATGTCCGAGAGCCTGATATTAACCCAAGGACTGAGGCCCCAAGGCTGTGAAAGATGATATATCAAAGTAGCCATATCATAATCGGGTTTTTTTTTTTTTTTTTTTTTCATTTTATAATTTTCTCAGACATTTCGGGAAAAACATATTTGGCATTTCTATAAATCTAATATT
Source organism: Ylistrum balloti (assembly GCF_031769215.1). Taxonomy (NCBI): domain Eukaryota; kingdom Metazoa; phylum Mollusca; class Bivalvia; order Pectinida; family Pectinidae; genus Ylistrum; species Ylistrum balloti. The sequence goes on from NW_026782074.1 coordinate 653,208, forward strand.
ATCAATAGTATGAGCTGTAAACTAATTTTTTCGCTTTTTTCTGGACTGCTAGGCATTGTTGTCCTCTGGCGATGTCCTTAACGAAGTGAACAGGAGCGTCGGTTTTATAAGTTTCGGCTCTGATATGACCATACAAACAGCGCATGTATCATAAAGGCAAAATGTACAAATATCCTAAACGAAAATGTGATAAAAGAATTATCAATGCTTAATTGAACAATTAAATCTGCTATTACAACATTACATGGCCTTGACTGCATATTATAAGGTGCGTGTATCCACCTTTGACCGGACAGAATTTCAGGATGTTAGCAAATCGCACGAAACAATTATGATTCAAATCTTTTGAAATTGCTTGATATGTTCATGTAGGGGCTCAAGTGTAAAAGGGTTTAGTGTTTTAAAGAGTAACTCAAGTTATAGGAACGACATTGCAAAGTTGACGTTGAATCGGAAAGTAAAACTCCTTCATTAATCAAAGATAGAGATATGATCGTGAGGTCGTCGCTATTCCTCCTAGTACTACTTATAGTATGTATATCTCCGTGAAATGAACGAGAGGCTATTTCTGGCTGATAGCATATGATTCTTTTAAAGGCCATGGCCTTTGCACTAGCCTTGCCATCTTTAAGGGCGTGTGAAAGCATGGGTTTGAAGTATCAAGCAAAGAACGAGATTAACCATAATCCCCAATGTCTCATTTACACATATCTAAAGCCTTAAGCAAATGACACTACATGATAAAGTTATCACTATAATCCAACAAGTAAACCACCATATCCGATCTGTAAAAAGGTCAGCTTCATTAGAGACTATTTCCAACAAGGTCTAATTAACACCGGAATAACTATGTATATCTTCCATAAGGTCTCGTGAACTTCATTTAATGGTGGGCTTGATCAAACAAAATCTAAGTAACACAGAATGACAGTTGTTACAGTAACACAAATGAGTTCTCAGAAACAATGGTATTTATATTATCTCAGTTTCCAAACATACGCCGATAGAAAAAAATAATAGCTTTCCACAAAAATAGCTTTTTCTACAAGTAATTTTCAAAAACATGACTGAAAGTGACAAGGTACTGAGTTCACTTACACGTGTTCGTTCCATCTCATTTGGATTTCACAACTCATTTCATGTACATTTGACACACATGTCACGCCTGTTTTTCGATGAATGGAATATGCATTACATGTTGAACGTGGTAATGCATTATTTGCCAGTTGTCACTAGCAATTTGTTGGTGGATTGAATTGTTTTTGATGTTATCAGTAACGATACCCTAACGAACATTGTGTCACTCTTTGCTGGTTTATCCAGTATTAGGATTCGCATAGTGACTTTTGTTGAGAAAGGAATTTTTTTCATAACTTCATTTCAAAAATATTGTTATTCTATAATATTAACTTACCTATCGTTTCTTTGTCTTTACATTTGCATGTTAACTTGAACACAATCCTGAGAATACATTGTCATATTTTGAATATTTGACAAAAGCATGCATGACTACGATTTCGTTAGTAGTGGGAGAAATATCTGTTATATTAATCATAACTTGAAACATCAAAAGCTGTACACATGTTCTGTAGCGCTTCCAAAGTGATTGTATTTCTTCTGTTTTATCTGCTTAATTAAGTACATGTCATTTTATAACATGGCTAAAGCAATGATTTTCGTTAATTATATATCAGATTATTCACAGCTGGTCCAATCAGATATGCTTACATAGGATATGTCAAAAATCACACTAAGTGTTAAGTACAAATTGTTATGCTGTAAAACATGAAATATCTAATCAATCCTTCTATATTACTTTTCTGTAATCTAATTAATTATCAAGAATCGATGGCTGGATAGTCGAAGTTATGTCCATGATATGTATACTGTTTATTATCATACAGTAATTATGTGTAGCAAATGTTCTATTTATAGGTAACGGTAAACGGTCAGGGCCCCAATCAGCATTACCCAACAGTGGAGAAAACAGTGGACTTTTCTTAAAAAAGTTACTTTTAAGGAGTGACGACCCCACATCAGGTTCAGACAGTTATAGCGACATGGACAGTTTTTATCCTCCCATCGTACAGGATACAGAAGACGCCATGGATATCCCAATGGTCCTGGACAACCCTGATCTCTCCACGGAACAGCTCCAAAGACTCTCCGATTTGGTGGACGAGTTGGTATGTAGTCTCTGTTGATCACATAGGAAAAATCATCTTATTTTTGTTGGTAATTTTCTGTCCATATCACTGTCAATGTTATGTAGATAAAAATATAGAACTACCGATCACGTGGTCACGTTCTCTAACTATTTCATGGCGATATAAACTATGAAGTAATATGTTTCGCCAAGATTGCTCGAAGTTCACCCATTAAAAGTCATAACTCATTCCCCTGCTATAGGTATGGAATATCTTTCCATGCCGTGACTATAGATATTGTTGTTAAGTTAAAAGCACGTCTATTGTTTTAAGTTTTTGATAAATGTATACATATATAATGTTAAATGGAGGAACTCACCACTGTTTTAATAAGTATACAGTCACGTTATATTGTTTTGATGAAATCACAAGACATACATGTTGAACACCATAAAGCTATGACGTCAAAGTAATCTAATGGACGGGAACCTTCTTAATGTAGCATAAAATGACACACACCTTATGGAAGAAGTGTGGGATTGAAATAAATGCGTCATTTCGTCATTTTGGTCATATTTTGTTTGATTGAGACGGCATTACTATGCTTTAACATCGGGGTAATGAAAAAGGTCGCAAAGTTCACAGTGGCGTATATTATTAAGTCAATTAAAACAGGTGACTATTTACGAATGTGTATTCTGCTAATGAGAATGTACAGCATACTAAACAGGGAAAATTGACATACTGTGTAACTATGAGATCTTCAGTGCGTCATTATAACATCTACCATTAGTATCTTTATGGTGGGAAAAAGGAGACTCCCGTCTCGTATATCATTGTCAATAAAAGTAATTAATGTCACGCTCCAAAACAAGAGCAATGTAAACAACAACGAAACCATCAGTCATACACATGTGCATCAGCTATGTCCAATCATATCGTTCAAGGAAATAGAATAGTTCCCATTGAGATCATCATTATCCGGAAGTAAAATATTTTCTGTCTGAACGTGTTATTTCTCTATTCCTAACAAATGTATGACGCTCCATAATCGATATTCCATACAGCTTCTAATATTTCCAATTAATGACGCTGACATATCAATGACATGTCCTATGTTCATTGATGAAATCGTCATATTACTAATTCTACAATCTACATTTAAGATTTATATATATAAACGTAACACCGTTCAAATATATATTTTGCCAGGCAATACAAATGAAATTGATGTACACATTTTTAAACCGTCAGGAAATCTCGACATAACTTGTGGTTTTGATAGCAATAGCCTGAAAAGCTATCATGGAACCAGATTCATTATCAGTACACCAAGTATTGATGCTGTCAGATAGGAGATAACTGATAGAAAGGATATAAATACAGGCGAGTTCTTCATGGACGCTGAGGTCAATTTGTCCGTCGAGAAAATCACTTCTGGTGTCAGTATTGGCTGTGTATGTCAATATCAGTTTTACGAATCAATAGTCAAGACGTAACAATCTAGATCATAAACAAACATCCATGAGATAAAAGTATAATCATTTTATCCAATAATTTTATATTCATGATGTAAGGTTACTTTCCATAATATAACAACACAATCGATTTCAGCCAATGAAAAGCGCTCCAGGGTATACTACTAAATATTACATGGGTGAATTCAAACCTTTGATTGTATCCCATTTTATATTATATTCAATGCCTTAATAGGTGTACTGCTCAGTTCCACATAACTGAGTTAGAAAAGATAAGAGGCAAATTACGAAACTTCCTACATTTCAAATTTTCTTAAAATGTATTGCAATAATGGTGAATGCATCACTGTATCGGATCATAACCTACAGTATGAAAACTGATTATGCAAACCCTCACACAAAATTTTCTATGTATATCATGTTATTACCAAACATTATAATTGGTATAAGCAGTGCACCCTGTCAGTTTCATAAACATAAACTACTTTGAAATGTATTCTATTTCACAGTAAAATTGAAATGTACAGGTACAGGCTCTTTAAGGTTTTTTCTATTAGTTGATTTTTTATCGTAGTGTAATCCAACAAAAAGGATATTATTACACATTCAAATATGTTGCTTAAATACCAACATGTTAGTTGCTGTCGAAAAGTATGTCATTAACCACAGCCGCATATGCTGTAGGTAACACATTTGCAGAACTCTGAACTATTTCTGAATCGTGTAGGTTTTGGTTAGATAACTTTCCAATTTCGCTAAGGTCACGAAATACAATACCTGTTTTATGTGAAATAGACTTACCTTAAAATAAACGCAATGGTACATCCGCGATAGTATAAATGCATTATCGCGAACAGAATAAAATGACGTTATATTTTTTTTTATAGTCGCATGTTAACTTAAACTGGAAGTATTCAAATGGCATCTCATAAATTAGCCGTTACATTGACACGACATTAATCCCTTAATGGCAATTGGGGTCACAGCTCTGATCAACGATCATAGGTAATTGGTTAATTGGACGTCCCGATTGATCAATGGTATCATTAGTGAAATCTGTGACCTCATTTGTTCACTTGTTGACTTGCTTCGATACGTGATGGGAGTTATTCCATTTGATATCTATGTAATAGTCCAATTCCTTGGTGTGCGTAGATATAAGTTTTCAATTTTATCGTCTTCGACCATGGGATGATAACTATACTGGATCGTTAATAAGAAGACATTTTTAATTCGTTTTGTTTCTTTTTCTCTCACACATGTAGCTTTGGTTCATACATAATCATGAATAATAGTCCCGTGTGCATGAACATTCAAAGGTCGATGCTATCCGTGTATTAAACTTGTACAGACGTCAACATAATCAATCAAGTCGTGACACTAATTAAGAAGCAAATAGAAAGGCGAGATGAAAAATCTTGCTCATTACATCATTAATACCTTTGAAAAACCTTTTACTATGATATCTTTCAAAATATTGATTTCCCTGAATCAATCAGTTTATTGACCCGAGAAAATGGCCCCTTTACAATCATCTTTACTCTGTGGTAGTTATATGAGGAAAACATTTCCATTCATTTCGACTTGGACAAAAGCATGTTTATAATTCCTTGTAATCAACATTACCAATTATAAAGTGATAACATTACAATCTAAGTTCGGATTATTATCAATTCAATTACTGTATCTATTTGATGTCATATTGATCATTTAGAGTATATCGTTAGTGTTTGTATTTATGAACTTCAAATATATAAAATGTATACAAGAGGGATGTCTCCATTTAATGAAATGCAATGCTGTGCTTTAGGACCTCATTATACATCAACAGGAATATCTACATATTCAAGTGACGTTTTACGTGATTTTATACGTGTTACCCTGATTTTAGTTACATTCTGTTTTATTTGACAAAACGTAGAAATCTTTCGCCAGATGCGAGTTGAGGGGAATTTTATCATACATGTTCATTTATCTATTTTCCTTCTTTACTTTTATGTTTGGTGACAGGTGTGTATTGGTATTTCAGAAAGATCGATGACGCTTTCATTCTCTTCTTTTAGGACTGTTTTATTGAAATTCTTATACTGAACGAAGCAATCTTGTTGCAAAATCCAAAACACATTGTTTTGTTATTAGCTAGATTGAAATTTTAATAGCACCATCCAGTAGGAATTCTTTGTGCGGAAATCAGATGCAATGAAATCCTATGGCATCACTAGTAATCCCGTTAATGTTCAAATAATGTGTTCTCTGAATACATGAAATATATAACACCCGAGAGGCCCAATCATATAAACATTTCCATGATCTGAAATTATATCTTGTTTTCTGATCAGTAGAGAGTTTGCGGGTTACGAAAAAAGCATACTTTCAGTGTTTTTGTGCCACTGATCACATACCCTTTTTATAGACGAAGCAGTGTCTATAAGGTTAATGCCATATTGCAATTAGGCATATAATTTTTTGGGATGGGCCTGACATTTGTTGATTACGTAAACTTTTTGTGGGCAACTTCAAACATTAAACTTTATTTACACACTTCACATCAACTGGACTATTTTTATATGTCTATTAAAAGAAGAAAATACGTGTTACTATTTGAAGAAAACGAAAAATTGCAAATGTCGGTATTTGAGCAGTAACCTTTTATGTCAGTTGTATCTAATGTTTTTGTATGATTACTGATATTCGTGTGGTATAACACGTGTCCTGATACTGGTTATAAGTTTCAATTACCAATGTTATTTTAGGTAATGTATACTTTCGTCGTCATTTTCAATGTTTTTTTAGCATTTTCCTTTTAGGTTTCGTTTTCTAAAATAATCCAATGCAGACGTCAAATCAACCTTTAGCTTTTCCTTATATCACACTATATTTCGGGCACTACCCCATTTTTTCTTAATTCTTGGAGTGCTAATTTTAGGTCAACCCTTAGACAGGCTGAAGATGGAATTTAAATTGAATATCTTTTCTTATTTTTCCTGTCAGCTTTGCCTGCTGCATGTTAACTATGTCAGATGTAAAAATAATCAGATACCTGATACAAACATGGTGATATGCAATAGAACCACTTACTTGTATGACATCACTGTATGCGTCATTAATCCATTTGAATAATATCGAAATGATTGTTATTTCTATACGTTATCCTCGTATAAACCATAGTACAAAACTCATCAAAGATCGAAACAGATCCCTGTTGATTTAGAGCTCCGATCAATTGAATCAAGTGTATGAGATATATGATAACATACCAAACTCTGAAATGGTTATTGCAAGGTTGCTTTTTTATATAATATAACTGGTAATGCTTAACCCATTTACTGGAATATCAAATAGATCTGGATTAGAAATCGCTTTGGTTACAAATAATGCTACAAGAAAATTATTTGGGGTATTGTTTTCATTTCAAAACCATTAAAAACGATAATTTACTATGTCCTGACACGACAAAACACCACAAACATCAGATGATATTCACATGAAACTACAAGAAAATACCAGCATGTCAACTAAATCATAATCCAAACAAATTCCATAAAACCAGGGCAAAATATGAACACTTCTAAAAAAGCTGATTTAGAAGAGTCTGTCTTGTCTGTAGTTTCCAACTCTGGAAATAAATAAATAAATATGATGGACGTGGTCAATAGATTTCTTGTTATTTAAAGACAAGATATCATGCTTTTATCTGAAAGTGAAATTAAACGGCTTTACAAGGTCTTTGTGAACTGTTTTGATAAACTCTTCAATATGTTCAATCACGTATGAAAACAAGTCAGTCAACAGAAGAGCGCAGATAGTTCTCATACGTATGCAATATGTCTGTTGGAAGATCATAGCATCATTCAAACATTCGACCTCCGTGTATTTCTTCTTTGATTTAGACATAGTTTCACATACTGTTTATGTTACTTCTTGAGTAAACATTATCACGATAAGACCAAGATTTAACAGTACTTAGAATGAAGGCTAGTGCTTTTGACAAAGACTTGGTTGAACAGCTAGACGAGCAAGCAATACACTGTCTTTTATATGGATTCTCGTAAATGGTAGGAATCCATTATAAACGGGGGAGGTCCATATTCTGATCATTGATAGGCAATCTAAAGGATTGATAAATCAAAGCATGATCAGCTAGTTTTTCGTCTTTTGAAAGATTACATTGTATATAGGTAGAGTTTCCTTCGTTATCAAGCAAGCCCAGTATCTTGAAATTCATATTCCAATTAACGGACGGGGTTTCACGATATTTAGGACCCTTCATGAAAATCTTATCAATTTGAATAATGGTTGAATTACCAGTCACTGTATGCCCAGTTGGGCCATAGTTATAAGCAGAGGTAGAACAAGAACAAACTGACGGAGGACTAGTTCTAAGATCATTTACATTCAGTTGCTGCTGTGATTGTTTGTAGTTGAAAAGTTTGGATAAAATGGCATTGGGTAACTGTAAGAAATTACAGGGATGTTTATGCTATGAACGTATGGTGGAATTTTAGCTTTAACAGACTTCTGGTGTAAAATATTGCTGCTGTTTAAAGCATCCATTCCCTTATTTAAAAACTTTACTCTTTTAATAAATTGCCGAGTTGTTGGAGGATTGGAGCCATCTGTACGGACAGGTGTAAAATGCCTGATTTGCCACGTCATCAGTTATTTTATAAAGTCTCCGGGCACCAGAAGCAATATTAGCTGGAACCACTTGAATTTTTCAACGAGCAGAGAAAGGAAGTTAATATAACGTAGTTTGAACTTGATGGCCACATAATGGTTTCTGTACAATATCCATTAGATTTTCAAACATGGCGGTATATCCGCTAGATTTATTGTAATACCTCTGTCTATGACTACGATTATGTTTAGCTTGAGGAGTGAATAAAGCCATAACGTTAGTATTAATGCATGCGGGACTGAACAAATTTCCACGTGGTCATTGCAGCCAAATGACGCAGCAGTGCCAAGCAGTCTTATGTATTGTTCTTCACGTTGTCTATGGTAGAGTGTATTCAGTTTGTGGTCATTTGCACGGTGGCTTCTAAATTACGAACACTTATCGACGGTAAAGAAAGGTTCGGGAGGTTGACATGTTGATACAAACATTGATTCTCTTAACGGTTGATTCATATTTGAAACGTGTACGCAGGGAAAAGTAATATTCTTTATCCTCAAACTACTCATATCATACAATAGACAAAGTATATATTTATATGTATTTATTTATTGTAGGAAACCCAACAGTATACCCTACAATACAGATACTGTAGAACATCGTAAAACAAAAATATTTATTCTAATAATGCCAAAGGTATTGTAGACAATGACAAATATTGTAACATTAAGTTGTCTTTTAAAAAACGTCGTGTCTAAAGTACCAGAAACGCAAACATAACCTGCATGTTATCCGATCAATATCCATGACAACCCCATCCCATTTAGAGCCTGAGAATGTTTTTATTTTATATTACTTATCGTTTCATAAAGTCAAAACAAGTTATATGTTACAATGAAGCAATTGAAATAAATAGCTGAAAAAATGGTTAGGTGGTTCGAAGATTTCAACATTTGATAAAACTGACTAAAAACGGTATAATGCAAATAGACGTGGTTTTCTTTCCGCTGCCATGTCATCTCAACCTAGTCTGTAGTCAGGAACATATTTTATCGTAGAAATATTGATATTGTTACCAGTTAGATTCACATACAAGCACATTTTTATCAAATAAGAACCTGCCTTTACTGTCTTGTTTTATTTTCGAAATCAATATTTTTGCCTGCTATATATATATTCTGTATTTCATTTGTGGACATGGTTTCAATAGCAATCATTATTTACAGCCTAAGGGTTGCTATATTTATCGAGTCATTGATTCTGTGTATTTAATCAAAGAAAACTGCATTATCTCATTACATTTTATAAGGAAACAGTGGACATTTCAAAAGAAAATTCTCACGCGCTTGATACCTAATACTCCACCTCCTTCCCCAATCTCATCCAAGTCACCTTGCCTAATTTTTATTACATTGTCTTCCATTGCACATGAACCTTGAACTACTTTTGTGTCTTTCTTGGTGCACTTACATGTTATATCTGCGTGTCTTTCATAAAACACCGACCTATCGATTTTTTAAACGTCTTTACACGCGTCACTCCTTAAACACATCTCGTGTATAATTCCTTGTCTCTCTTGACACACCTATTGTATATACTTCCGTGTCGTCCCTAATGTACCTATAATGTTTACTTTCTTGCCGCTCCTCACACACTTACCATCCATACCCCCGCGTCACTCCTAATACATCTATCTTGTATACTTCCTAGTCTCTAAAGAATCACCTTTTGTAAATTTTTCCATCTTTCTCTTGACACACTTATACATTTTCACGTAATATTTTTAGTTTTGACCTTTTGTATACTACCGTTAATATCAATAATATAAAGTTGTGAGTGCAAATGATGAAATGGTGTGTTGTTTTTTTCGCTCTCGACACTGTTCACACCAACACATGCGAAATGCGTAAAATCGTAAAACGGGTGTTGCCAATACAGGTGAGTTTAAACCGAACATGCCCTTTATGAAGTGGTATGTCTCAAAACATTCACTCAGTGGAGTTAGCGCAAATGAAACGAGAGGAATGGTTCTTGAAATTTGCAGGCGAGTACCTTTGCCACTATGGTAGTCAAATGCTTGGGATGTCATGTTAGCAATATCACCAGGCTTGCTGGAAGCTTCCAACAAACGGGTTACGTTTCTGATCATCCCCGTAAGAGGAGATCAAGATTGACAACTCAGGCCCAAGATCCGGGTAACTCACCTTCGTAACCGGACCCAGCCTGCAATCAGAACAGCAGCTGCCATCAGAGTTAGAAGACGCCCAGTGTCCGCCGAGACCGTCCGGCATCGCCTATGTGAACATGGCATTAACTGCCGTACGTCCCCGCGTATGGCCTATTCTCACTCAGTGTCATCACAAGCAACGTCTGCAATGGGCAAGGAATCATCAACGATAGCGTCTTGTTGACTGGCGACGAGTTCTCTTCTCTTTCCCATGCTGGTGGCCAATAAACGAACGTTACGCCGATTTTCGTGTCATACAGGCTAACAGATGGAATGGCGGCAGCGTGATGGTATGGGGAGCCCTCATTTACCACCATCGGACATCTTTCAACGTCTTCCGTCAACGTGTAACATGCATGTTGTACATGGATGACGTTATCAGGCCTTATGTCGTTCCCTTATTTGCTGCACAGCCGCAACTACAGCTTTACCGGCAGGACAATGTCCGTACCCACACTGCTCGAGTACATATGGGTTTCCTTGGCCGTCTATTTTGTATGTGAGGAATGAAATTGGGATAAGAATCGCTGTTGGTGGAGCTCCGTTGACGTTGGCACAGCTGGAACAGAGACTCCTCTGGGAATGGAACAATTTGCCCCAGGTTTTCTACCAGACTCTCTATATTCTCTGTATTCTGATTTCCCCTACATAGAGGTACCTTCATTAAACAGACAATAGACAATCTAACCACATTTTGTTTAATTGCTTTTAACAAACTATTGAATAAATCAATAAGAATTCGGTTCCTGATTTTGATTTCTTACAATAACGTATCTGAATTCAGATTTGCGTTTCTTTTCGGACTCAGTATATCATGTATTCTTCCTTCTCTCTTCACACTAAGCTCTCGTGTTTACTTCCTAGTCTCTTAAAAAAATACAAATACGTTTCATGTGTGTACGTTCATCTCTCACCTTGACACACTTATAGTACATATTTCTTTGTCTCTCCTGACACACCTTTCTCGTACATTTCCTTGTCTGTTCTCATACATATATCATGTGTACTTTCTTGCCAACTGTTAAGGTATTGCAATACGCATTTTCAATCCTTGGAATGTTTATTGCACGATTTTTTTCCAGGGAGAAATTTCCCTTGTGCCTTATCGACCCTTTCTGGATGCGTCTATCTTACTGATTTCCCAGGTGTAAGGTTTAACAATCCCAGGAGTTAACATGCTTTACGCAAACACAGAGCTAGTTATAACGTGTAAGGAGCAATTTGTTTTATAATAATTATCATGATGTCATCTTATCTTAAAAAGCTAGCCACTTTTTGTTTTATAGAACAATGTAGACATGTTTTATTTCATAAATCGCCATGACCATGTCTTCTCGCTTTAGGCTGATCTATACCGAATTTCCAAATACTTGTTTGGTGTAATTAATTAAATGGTGCTGTAAAAAATGAAGATGTTGTCTGTATGGTTGATGCTAAAATCTCGCTGAAGACATTGCTTACGATTTGCTGTCTCCCGGTGACAAGTATCTTTTCGGTTACACTATTGGTACTCATTTATACGGAACACTTTCCAACGAAACTGTTAGGAGTGATGAATGTAGATCGCAAGGTGTTTAAGGAATAAATGTTACCATTAAATTAATTCCAATTAAGAGCAAGACGGTTCCGACTGTTGACAAGAAAGCAAGTATTTATATTTCTTGTCCTTTGAAAGCTTGACTTTACACTCAATAGACAAAACTGGCAGGAATAACTTTAATTTCCCTTATCTATTGCGGTTCAGAACAGTTTGTACATGTGTGTTAACATCCATAACAGGTCCTCCAATGATCTTGTAGAGTGACATTTTGCTTCAAATCCATGCTAATAAAATACAGCGTACCTAATATATCCTCAAGAAAATTAATAATTAGTTAGAGTATTTATTTACCATATTGATCGACGTTGGTCTGATGGAGTCCTATCCCCGCGGAAAAGTTAATAAGCATCGATTGACCATCATATTAGGATATGGGCGGTTGGCATTTACGCATTTGTGAATGGTAAGTTGTTTGTCAATAATGAACAACTTTCATTACTTCTTGTGGAAACGTTCTCAGAAAATCTGACTGAATGAACAGAGTGTGCGTGTGCTTTGACCCATGTAAGACTGATATTTTCACCGATATGGGTTTGAAACACACCACAATTAGAAATCTGCTTTGTATTAGTATTTACTTACATCGATCAGATGCATCATTTTCGACATCGAATGGTTAAGCTATGTTTATCATTTAAGTGACACTGTGATTTCCGAAAAGAATTTTACCTCCAATATAAAGATAGCAATATTAGAGAATAGTTTAAATCAATGTTTAAACTGTGTTTTCTCGTACCATCAACCTTAATCGGTATGCGTTGTACCATTATGGCTACACTTACAATACAGTTGCATTTGATGTTTATTTCTTGCTGACATTGTTATCCTAAACTTTGGATTTGTTGCGTTGCTCTTTAATTGAAACATAGATCACTGAGGCACAAAATCGCCTGAACTATCGTCCCATCAATTATTTGTTGGCGATGTAAACGATAGATGCTATCCAGAAGGCGTCTTTATCATTCAGACGATGGGTTATTACTGTTGTACATTTGAGTAGGAAGCACATGATGAAATGCCACACGCACATCACACTGTTCGCACACACCAAATAACAGCAAGTACGGATAACGGAAATATCAATAATTCTGAAGAAGTCACCGGCTCATTAGTGAGCAAATAGAGATGGTGCCTCGTAAATCAAAGGGATATTTCATCCCGCTGAGTTTTTACAAAGTTTGGTCTAGGAAGATTGAAACTTGTGACATTGGAATCCCAACATGATTCTGAGAAAATTAGAATCGATTATTTCATTATTGATCTAATATATCATCGCTCCTGAGACACAAGAGTCACGATATTATTGGTATTGGCTGTCTGCTTTACTTATATCTATATATATATATATAGATCTATAAATGTATACTCCTTTCCCACAATTATTTCACGTGTTTGCTGTTAATCCTGTTTGGTGGTGACTGTCCATGAATTAAAAGAATACTGCTTTATCGTATTTATCAATAATTCCTTTACTTTTGTGTCTTTATTTTTTTTTTCTTTTTGTATTTTACAGATATACCGGAAGAAGCTCCGCTCTCTGAGTGATGAAGCCGGTCTTGTATAAGACGACGAATGACGGAAGTGCCTGTATTTGGCGCATGACTCCGAATATCTTTTCTACTAAAAGCTCAAAAAAGATGCAGTTTTCCAATGAACCTACTGTTTATTTGAATTTATCCACCTAAATGTTTTTCAAAGGACCAAACTTTAATAGATGTTTTTAATTAATTTACTTATTATTAACAGAATAACGATTTCAAGAGAGAAGTTAAAAAATGATTTGATTTTTTAAAACATTTTTAGATTAGAAAATAAAACATGCATTACTTACATGGAAAAAGACTTGTTTAAGAATATCTTAAATGATACTATCTTTATTCAAGAGAAACTATGGATTGTCACCCGATATATCATAAATGCATACGTATGTAGTCACTAGGTGACCATTTTTTTGTTGTCTATTGTTTTGATCCCTTTTTTAATTATATGTTATTTGATGATACATGTCAATTAATTATCTTTGTTTTATTTAAGATCATATACCTATCAAATATAAAACTCACTTAAGACAAGCACGTAAAACTACATAATATTTACATTATGTATTAGTTCGAAAAATAAGACAAATATCAAAATATACCAATATTTCTATGAATGATTCCTTAAGTATGACGGAGACACAGTTATCATACAGAGCTATCCGTTGTGCTTAGATGTAAATACACTGATATAAATTGCCATATGTCTGTTGTATAAACAAATATTATTTTTCATTTGCACCTATCCTTAAGATGTTGTGTACGTTATAAAATGTGTTTTTATATATTTTCAAATCCCATGTATGGAGCGTTACAGTCCTTACAATGCAGCTTTCAATTTCTCGCCAGATATAAACACTTTTACTAAAATAAACTGAAAATAACCAATCAAAATCTTTTGATCGTAGACAGACGTAAAAATTATCCGAGTCCTTAAAAGTACATTTGACATTCCTGGTGTAAGCGAAAATGTCTAAACATCCTAACGAAAAAAATTAATCGTCACTTCCAGGAATCCAAATCACAAGTCAGCTGATATCCACTGTGATTTTGCCTAAATTTCTTTAACCCTTAGTATGTAATACGAATTTACATTTAGACACTGAAAAATAATAGTTCTATAATGAGTAAATGAGGTAATGATTGCTACAGACCATTATTCATAGCAATGACTTGTAAACTTGAACAGTAATGTTTTGATACATCATAATAATAATATAAAACTTAGTCTATATTTAGAATGATATATTATAAAGCATTCCTGAAGATTGAGAAATATTTTGCTATTTTAAGAAATATTTTCATTATTCTTGTTTTTTCTCTTTGTTCTTGCCGAAGAACTTTGACATACATGACATTAATATATTTCTCTATTTTTCGAATAAAAGCTGTGTCTTGGAAGAGTGTTTCTTTTTATCATGATTTTGTGGAATTGAATAAACACAATGCATGCAATTGATAGCGTTGTATTAGATGGTATACCTAAGGTGAAGAAAGTAGCAAGTGTTCAGTGTGAGGAGTGAAACCAGTCGGCAGTTTCTCTGGAAACGGTGAGCATTTTAAGATCATATTTCGAACCGATGCCGAAATATTCTTTCTAGGCTTTTTCAAATTACCTTTGGAGCTTGCCTCCTCGCCGACGCGTCTAAATTTACATTTAGATACCCCAGTTAACACCTCATTTCTCCCTACATTGTACTTCCATGTCGAAAACTAATCACAAATCGTTGAATGTCTATCTAAAATGTGTGTTTTGGTTTATGTATATTTACTAAATAAATTTATCAAAACTGGTTATAGTATGTAATCCCTTTATAACTAACAGGTAAAGGTCACAGGCTTCAGATAGATTGACAAAATGACACGTGCAAATGATTTACGTAAATATATTGCAAAACAAAATGTTCCAAAGATGTGAATAAATATCCGTATTACCAACGTAAATATGGCTCATTGACGTGAAGTAGAAACTTGACAAAGCAATGCCCGGAAAGTTGACACATGACAGTTGAATGCACAGATACAATCTTCAGAATGTGAAATACGTGTAAATAAAGTATTACTAAAGGACGCATGAAGAAACCATAAATGGCACGAACTTTACCTACCGGATTTACACGTCCATTACCATACAGCCAGTTCCTTAATAAAGATATTGCACGACAAAAACAGTGGCTTCTCGATGTAATAGATAGTGTATGTCTAGTCATATAAAATGCTATTAAAAATATGAAAACGTGTCAAAACATCAATGATCAGGGGATGATCTGCTTTGCCAATATTGTTCTACTGCTGATAATATTTCCATATATATTTCTTTTTCAAATAACGACTGTTATGCGTTATTGAGCTCGTAAAATCTAATGAGTGCTAGCATTTTGGCTTCACTTGTTATTATGCCAGTGTCGTTCAATAACATCGGATAATGATTACTTTTGAGAAAACGTTAGCAAATGCCTGTTTTCAACGCAAAGGAATTTAACATTTCAAAATATACATAATTTGATGTTTGTAGCTTGCAATTCCATCACCTCGGAAACGACTGATTATAAATGATGTCACGAGCACTGAGCAAGGTTAACTATATATCTAAAAGAATGCATAAAACGACACTGTATCTTTGTGTTTTTACAACTTTACATTTACATGAATTAGAATAGAGATAATTATTTTGTATTTTTAAACTTTGTGGCCATGTACCATGATTATAATGCCGCAAATGATCGAAATAAGAAAAAAGACATTCTGTTTTGTTTCTGCAACAACAAAAAACAAGAAAAGAAAGAATGGAATATCAGAAGTATATTCAGTACAAAAGTATTAATTATATACTTACTTTCTTTATGGCTATATTTTTTATGTAACATCAAAATTTCTATAACTAGCATGTCCCTTAAGCACATATTTTCCATTATAATTGTTATTGAATTTTGTTTAGCTATACCTTTCAATATTTCACAAAACACGAGCTTAAGCTCTTGAGAAAAACATAACTCGAGTGAACGAAAAACAATATACAACACATATTCTCTACCTAAAGAAATAATTATCAGTTCCAAATTCAATAGTAATTTGTAACTAGTACTAGCTATATAAGATCGTTTTTATGATATTTCCCTTGTGTGCCAGCAGCAGATTTTGATTTTGTTCTTTTCTTTACAAAGGTCATGACATGACCCTGATGTGTATTACGTTAAAAAGTACCTCTAAGCAATTAAACCTACATGTAAATGTAATTATATTAATGACTGCGGATATCTTTGTTATTACATTCAGCAGTTTCAGGAGATGTATTACACATAGGAAACCAACAACATACTGACATGGTTCACAAATTCTAAATCCGAACAAATCATTAGAAAGAGTGACACACAGTAAAATAAATACTACGTACACTCCTGAAAAAAGTAAAGTGAGAATAAGACTATGTGTGACGGAGATGTAGGCGTCTTCTACTTTGTTGACGACACCAGCGATGTAGATTGTGATTAATGCAAGGAAGGAATTATTTCATTTGAGATCTTTAACAGCAAAAACATATTGGATATTAACAGACATTGAACAAATCTTTCATGTTTTCCTGAACCGCTACATATTTTCTGGTCTATGTGTTAACGACTTTGATATCAACATGCATCCTTACACCTCATTAACAAATCAGATCAAACTAATAGCTAAGTACTTCCATAACATCTCTTCAATTTTCCTCTGGATATTTTCATAGAAAATTTCTTAGTTTTCATCCTCGTTTTATTCTGAGATGATGTTTTATTTTTCAGGCTTATCAGTATTTCTTTTTTTTCTATGGAGGTGTTCCTGTCTTATCACATTATCAAAAGTATTTCAGATATGAAATCCGACGACTTGCTGACAAGCTTTTCACATAGAGAACCGATAGATCTCAAACAGACCGCAAAAGGAACACACTATTCCCTATATCATTCCATAATGTACTTTTGTGGAAATGACGCAGTTCATTGAACTAATATAACTCTCAATATATATGGTTTTTTTTACTTTATACCCCACTTTGTATTATCTTGTTTTCGCAATCCAGGCTCTTAGCATCACTGACGAGTACGAAAAGGGTTACCAAGCCGTATGATGCAACTTAATCCTTAATTGACTCTACTTATCTTATTCTAAATTGTGTCTTTTTTAACAACTTTCGTGATTGAGAATGGTAAGCACTGCTGGTAGACTTTTAACCCCCGAAGTTTACCTTAACCTATATACTACGTTTTAATTGATTAAAATAGTAGCTAGGTTCACCTATATGTTCTTGATTCAAGATTATCAGATATATATTATGAAATTTATTGAATTACTGGGCTGGTGAACCTCCCCGTCTAGATTGTGTCATTTTTTCTACCACTATGCATATTCCTCTATTGCCCTTAGATTTCTCAGTTCAGGTACTAACTTTCAATGAAAAATGTTACCGCTGTATAATGTAAGTTTCATTCATTATTTGGCTCTGCTGTGTCTTATTCTAAATTTGTATTTAAAAGGGTTATTCACCTTGGAGTCTTTTGAACAATGTTCTAAGAAAATAGATCGAGCTATGATAAGATAAATGGACAATCAGGTTTGGAGGTAAAGACCAAAGGAGATGACAATACTAGCTTAGATCCCTTACTGGAACATAGATCGGAGGATCTGATGATTAAACCTCAAACAGTTGAGAAATGTATCTGAAGCAAGAACAAAGAGATTACGAAAGGAAACTAAGTCAACCCAGGGAACACATACGTTGTTTTATTAGAATTAGTATCATACAGTACGATCTCTACATGAGAAGTCCATTCAATAATCTAAAAGTCAGTTACCAAGTGTTTTACTTAACTTAAGCTTTCTAAGCGTTTCATTGGATGGTGTTTCCATTTTTAAAAGTGTTATCAATTCTGTAATGATTCGGTTTTTTTTCTTGAATTATCATATTATTGCGAAAATGTCATCACTGAAGTAAAATTTTATTAGAAATGAAGATCTTTTTGTTTTAATATATTTCATTTTGAAGTAACATGACCATATCAAAATTACTTCTTTATTCAATATTGATTTTGGGTTTATTACGGCAAACTGTATTTTCATCGACGGTAACAAAAATATAACAGGCTGATAAACAACAGCAATGGAACGTTGCTGATGATTGACCAATTTCTTCATCCTTTCAGCGGACCTCGTCAGAGGACAATTACCATGTATTGCGACCACTTGGTTGAAGATTATTAATATAACATAACCGGAATTGCTTTATTAGTCACACAAGCGGCACCCACTTTTTACAAAGTCGACAATAGCCTGAAGCCAACATAATCTGATCATTGGAAATATTTTATCAGCCTTTGGTAACCCTTTCCAGGATTAAATCAAATTGCATCCTTCTAAATTATATCTCATACTGTCATTTCAAATGGCAAATGGTAGAGTTTTCTGTGCTAATTATATCAGTAAGCGTTGATGGAACTACTCGAAAGTGAGGACCGTGCGGCATGCGACACCGGCGTCAGGAACCATCATTTGGCGAGTTAGGTATACGAGGACGAAGCCTGCAATTCAGATTATATAGAGAAAAGTTATTTGAGACTCCATATAAAATCATTATTTTGTAAATCCAAATGAACTTATACATTCTGCGGTTGTTGTTGATGATGATGAGATTGTTAATGTTATGGCCTCGACTTAAACATATATGTAGCTTGACTTCAAAACAACCCGATGCACTGTCATAAAATACCTATAAGGAGCCGAAAACATGGCATGACTGGTATCTATTGGTAACATCCTGCTGTCTGGGCCAAGTGGAACATACTACACGGAAAATCGTCACTTTTTGTGTAAACTTTTAAGTATTATAGAATTCACAAGTATCATTGTTTAAACTGGGGCTGGTAAAAAAAACTTCGATATTTCAGACACATACATATGAACGTAACAATTCAGCAGAATGACAATGGATATTCATGGATGCGTCATGAGACAGATTTGAAAACGCCACACGAACATTTATTTACAACATAGTGCGCTAAACGAGAATAACGTTAGACTCTATATAAAACTTCAGGTTTTTCTAAAACTCGAACTTTTCTAAAACGTAGATATAATATGAAATAGTCGTACGTAATGAAGTAAAATGTTACAATGCATATTGTATCCTGAAAAGTATGCCTAGGTATCGTTATGTATGGATATATTTATATATATATATATATTTTTTTTTTTTTTTTTGGGGGGGGGGGGGGGAGTGAGTGGGGTTTTAAGTAAATTGTGATAACAAATTTTGTCATAAATTAACGTTTGTTGTGATATCTGTCAAATGACGCATCCAGGAACACTCATTGCCATTTGCTTGAGTCGTCAAGAATATGTCTGGATGATCAGTTTCTTTACCAGCCCCTGTGCAAATCATAATACTCGTAAACTCTGTAAGACTGCAGATTTCCCGGGTATCATACCATACCTTTATTGGCTTAGACAACATGAAATTATCTCTCTAAATACTAATTACAATATGTCATCGGCTTCGTTTGGGTATTTGATTTAACTGGTTGTAATATATATACGTCATGAATTTTAACTACATTGTACATATTCAGATCATCAGATAATCAGATAATCAGATAAACATTAACACTTTATGTATCCGAAATATATCGCCGCCTACAAATATAAATTTAGTCCATTTTAACCCATTGTAATTTTTTTACTTAGAGATCCTGGTGCCAAAAGGGGTCAAGACTCATAACATCAACGTAAGTAATTCCTGAATTATACAGACAATTGATTCAAACGGATTTTTGAAATGATGTTTGTTTTAAAAAAGGTACGCCCAATATGAGGTTATAAGAGGGAAAAATATGATTTTTTAAGCGAAATAAATCTAAGAGCGATAAGGAAACGTATTCTTGGCTGACCTTGTTTACAAGGGTTCAACCCGTTTGGATTCACATGTACGTTTAAGGTACACATGTATTTTGCTTCCCAATAAAATGAATTTTGTCCACATATAACCCAGCAAATTAATGACTACATACATATTTTATGAATACCAAGAGACTGAGGACAAAAGCATTTGTCATATATATACTAAACAAAAAAAGAAAGGTAACACTACTTTATTCTGTGATTAATTAACCCCTTCATAAATCCTTACCAATCATGTACGAATAAAGTAATTGATCAGTTCTGATAAAACTGCAGTCATGGTTCATTATAAAACTTTGCGTTCAGTTGATTTCAATCGACTGTAAAGGATGTTGGGGTCAATTTCAAAGGTAACACCATTAGTAACGGGTATGGCCACCATATGTTGTTCCATTCAGCGATCAAGGCTTGGGCCAGCTCCTGCAAATTTGACGGCTGATTTTGACGTTCTCTCATGCGTCGCCCAAGAACGTCCCAGACATGCTCAATCGGTGACAAATCAGGTGATTTAGATAGCAAATCTAACACCTGTACGTTATTCTGCTGCAAGAAAGTTCTGCTGACGCGACTGGTGTGCGCTGGTGCATTATCCTGTTGAAAAAATGGCTCCAACGCCATGGCGTCTTAAGAATGGAAGAACCACTGGTCTTAAAATTTCGTCTCGATATCGAATGCCGGTCAAATTGCCATTTAACACAACAATCCCGGTACAAGTCTCCCCACAAATACCACCCCAAACCATTACACTTCCGCCGCCAAAGCGGTCCCGTTCTGCGACGCACCAGTTCGCAAAACGCTCCCTTCGTCGCCTCCACACTCTGCGCCTTCCGTCACCGTGTTGCAGACAAAACCTGGACTCATCTGAAAACAGAACATTGTTCCATTGTCGTAAGGCCCAACGACGATGAACACGGGTCCAGTTACGCCGATTATTACGGTGACGTCGTAACAAATTGGGTCCAGTGTAGGGACGCCGCACTTTCAATTGGTAGGCCCTCAACCTGTTGCGGACTGTTTGGGGAGACACACGACGCCCAAACAATGTCCTTGTAGTCTTTACTGCGGTAACGAATCGATTGCGCAAGTGTATCAATCGTATACGACGGTCATCCCTGGCGGTCGTTTTACGGGTTCGGCCGCTTCGGGGACGATCGGATGTTGACCCAGTTTGGTTTAAACGACTTACCAACTGGCAAATTGTCTTAACACTGCAACCAAAATGCCGTGCAACTCGACTGCGAGACTCCCCAGCCTGGATCATGCCTACATCCCTTTCTCTCTGTACTTGTGACAGCCGGGGCATTATGATAAAGTTGATAGATAGCAAGATTCGGTGATTTCTAAGTCCTAACGATCTAAGGAACACTTGTCAGTTTGAATGTTTATGAAATTCAAGCGAAGATACAAGTTAGTCGCAGAAAACCTCGTGCAGCTCTATCGCTAATACAGACTTTCACGCTTGAATGATTTTGGTAACACCCTTGGATTTTATAATGTAAAACATTACCATTTTCCAATATTGCACAAACGTCATTTTGTTTTCACTCATTTACAGGTATTCGCAAAGGAAACATGTTAAACTTTCTTTTTTTGTTAAGTATATATATATCATATATTTATATATATATATTAACCTATTTACCACTGTTCAAGATATAACAAAAAAACATCGTAAAGTTCCACAACTCTCTCTTATGTTATTCATGTCTCAATTCTTTTAAAATTTATATGGTATATATGCTTGGAATAAAAAAAATAACCTCCAGTCAGAATGGTGATATCAATACACAATTAGCCTCCTGATTGTCCCCTTGTGACAAATCAGCACAATATCTGTCATATAAACACTATACACAGGTAATGATGATTTAAGACCGGTGTCGCATATAGATAATTACATCCATTGATTAGGTGTGATATCCAGAGCTCAGTTTTACGGTTACCATGGCAACGACGACAAAAGCTTCAAATGTAAGAGAACACTTTGTGACAGGTGAATTTGTTTTATGATATAATTTATTAAAACGGGAAAATGAAGCGAGTGAGATTGTCACATTCTATATACAATGAGATGTTTCACAGACACGATAGCAAGGTGTGATATCATATATCCCTAAGGTCGTAAACACATTGTTGCCTTTTTAAGTTCTCACAGACTTCTACTCAAGATAAAATGATACGTTTCAGCTAATATATATTATTTATCTAATTAATCAAAAGCAATATTATCGCGGCAATTAAAAGCGACACAATTGTTTCTATAGCGATGGATGTGATTGACATCGATCTGTTATCATATAACCAAAACATGTCTCCACCCACGGATCATGTTCGATTATTAAAGAGTTGAAAAGTTTTTACATAAGTTTTTTTTCAGTTTCACTGTGTAATGAATAAAAAAAACTGCGATTACGTTTTTTATAAAGGTCATCAAACAATGCTTGTAATTAAACACGTAGCTGTGAATATTATGCAGGGACCAAAGATAGCAGCGTTAAACATCCGGGATTTGTTATGCTCAGTAGTACCAAACTGCATTTTATCGTTGCCAAACAACATTGATGTAAGGTGGTGGAAATCGCAATCTGGATAACCGGCTTGTTTACGTTGTTTTGGTCCTATTTAGACGAGTTGTATTGTTTAAACATATTTTATTGACAATGACATTGACAATAGGATTAGTCAGTAAGTTTTACCAGCTTATAAATGACTTCTCCTACAACATACACATAAACATTTACATAAATATGGTCACGAGTTGTACAGAAGAATGTAGAACACAAAACTGGTATCGGTGTTCACTAGTATCAAACTGCTTAAGGGCGAGCTCGGGGCCTCTATCATAAGCGAGTACCATCCAAACCACAGCTGACAACAATGTCCGAAATTGCCGTTGAAATAAAAATAGGCGGATTGCATTCTTACACTGTGTCTAATGAGAGTGAATTAGTGTTCTGGTATATGATTTTCAATATTATGACGTATATCTCTATGGTAAGTATGGTACAAAATGCACCGACTTACGGACATTACTAACTAAAGCTGACAAAATCAATTTCTACACAGTATCTGTCTTAACTTAAGTAAACACATTCGCTGGCTTTTATCACTAAATACTATTTATATATGAACTTGTTTAGTTGTATAACTACTCCTTAACACACTATCAGCTTATATGAATCACTCTTGTTGGAAAGGATGGAAGCGCGCGGGTGTCTTACTGTGGGAGGAAACAGGAGTACCCGGGGAAAGCCCATGTGGTCGGGCAGGTGATTCCCATAGCTTTTCACGTCCGTTCTGGGGATCGAACCCCGGAGGACTAGGTGTAAGGCGAGTGCGTTACCACTGCGCCACCTGGCCACCTAACTCTAAGTCATGCAATTAAAGCGTTCCTGCCTTACTGCTCACTGACATGCATCCTATAGATATTCTGTATATATTTATCACTCACCATGAAATAGAATAAATGTCAGCGCTGGTATTTTTCTTTTTTGCTCTTTTGGCAGTTGATATATTCTTTTTACTTGAAAAAAGAAATACAAACAAGATAATTAGATGTAACGTTTTCATTGAATTTTATTTGAATTGGTAAATAAAATCTCTTTTCTGGCTATTTTCATTCATAGCAGCATTTATCAGGTAAATATCTTGTGGTGATTCCGACTCAGCTTAAATAAGTTCCATGGTATTATATATATTTTTTAATTTGATAGAGTTATGACGAAATGCTAAAGAGATTTCAACGTATGAAAACAAAGAAAAAAGGAGGAAGTAGATGTGAACACTCTGACAATAAATAGATCAACACCCTACACACACACCCCATCGCTGCATTAATTCCATAAAACGTAGCCTAAAAAATAATATTGTAGCAAAAAACGAGTTTGTTACAAAACATGGTACAAGGAACATAGAGATGATTTATAGTTCATTTTTTGCTACATTTCAATTGTAGTAAAGAATACAATGACGAGATATTATACAGTTTCCTACTAAAAAAGAGGGAAATGAAAGGTTTGATATAATTTCTATTTGACATCGATCCAGGTGAACAGCCATTTTATTCGTATACTGTATCATAAAAGCAACAGATAAACTGAACAATGACGATCTACGCCCGCTTAGATATGAAGACGTTATAAAACAGGCATAAAACGCTACAAAGCGCCACAAAACTTGTCATAATCCCTCTGTCCTCAGCTGTAAAAAAGTCAGAACAAAATTTATACTCAGTTTACAGTAGGAGGTAATAGTTCCGTCACTTTCATTTTGATTTATTTTATGGTAGTCTGGTATTGTCCTTCAACAAACGACATTTATCAGTAGTAGCACAACAAATATCAAAAATGAAAATCTCAACATGTCTAGGGCACAAAACTGAAATATGTTCTGAGATATGTAAAGATCAGTAAAGTTGAACATTATTCTGTAGTCCAGGAAAGATAACTTGCAAATGGAGCACTTTGTTTATTTTGCAATAAAAGTGAAATATTAAAACATGATATGTCCCAAAAGACAGCACATAAGAAAGCTAGCCTAATTTGTATACAGTGTTTTGTAGAGATCCTTTGGATGGAAACATTGTACAATTTCAATACCTTCGCTCACACCGGTATTACAAGTACATGTAAACAGGTATACCCTTTCTCCCTTTATAGAATTACATTCCGCCAATAACAAATTTTAACCGATTCCATACTAAGTTAACTGTTTAACAGTAGCTGCATGGTTTAGCACCAAGTAAACAGCTAAATTCATTTTGAGTAGGTATATCATTGAGCAGTGAAGAAGCTTTTGGGTATTTCACCGAACAACATACTGGAAACCGATTACTTGTTACATATTCAAAAAAACATTTTGGTGAAGTGTCTTGTCTAAAAGACACAATCATGCAAGCACAGGTAATTCTTTGGTGTGAAAAACAATTTCATCGGACCTCATGTCTCTCATTTTCACCTGAAATATCATTGTCCGCTCTACTGGCTCTATTGAAACATTCAAAACGTATGATGGCGGGTGTATATAAAACCAGTTGTACCTGTAAATACTATCTCGACCAGACACAGTAAAGGTCATCGATAAGGCAAACGCATTCTGGTAACAAGGAACAAAGAGAGACAACTCTTTGTGTTCTTAAATTCTCAGAAATGATGTTTGGGATAATATATCATAACCAACATTTCGCTCTATCCATCATTATAATAGTTTCCGTCTTTCAGAAAGTACTCAATATAAAGTAAATTACAACTTTATTTCGGAGACCTCAGCTTTAACATACTTCTATCTTTTGTGACGCTCTAGTTGACGCAGTAAGTCGGTTAATAGAGTCAACAATGTCTCATGAGTACAAATCTAGAAGTCTTTAAAATATCACCACAAATTAAAGGTTTTATAACACGCGAATCCTGACAGTCACTTCCTATATCCTGGCTGTATATATTTCAGTTTGTTTCCAGATCTAGAACAAACTGGAGAAAATTGCGAAATCCCAATATCATTGTATAAAAGTGTTATTGATTATAACAAAGAATGCCTATTACTGACTCAAAAATATATACAAATAATCAGTGAAAATGAAAATTTTTATATTTCCTTTTTATCATATTTTGACGCCTGTAGCAGAAATTTGGCAATTATGTATCTTATTGTTGTAATCAAATTATTATATAATATCTAAACTCTAAGAAAACCATCACTAAAACAAACATTTGACCTCATTTCGTGAAGTTTGTGTCTTAATTCATATACAATTATCTATCATACTTTTTCAAAGAGTAAAGTTTGTTCTAGTCAATTTTGAACATTCTATGTTGGCTCTTATTTGGATAAACACAAAGGAAAACGATGAAAATATCACGACAACTCGCCACAATCCAGGAGATATGTACATGCATCTGCTTATCGCCGATTTAAGAAAACTAAACATCGTTAACTTTTCTTTCAAAATGTCGGGAAAGGCGACCAGGATATTACAAAATGTTGTTTTGTGCCAAAAAGCTTATCAATGCTATGTTTCAGTAAGAATTTGAAAGTTTAGATTTGTAATAAAGTTGCTCAATTTATATTTAAATGTTGACCTAAATGACAGATCAAGATTTCATAACCTGGTATATTAACTAGAACACCTCGCCTTGATTCCAGTACCTACATCAATGGTTCGGATGTATGAAGCGGATGAATATGTATCAAATCGGTGATTTTCTCCGCTTTACGTACTGTTTAAAACTGACGTATGCTTGATCTTTACTTTTTCATTTATTATCATTATTATTTATTTATTTATTTATTTTTTGTTCTTGAAATGTAAATAATTTAATCTTCGATTGGGTTTTGAAAATTTCATCGATGTAAACCCCGTGATGTAAATGTGGAAATTCTACAACGTACGAGACATGAAACATCAAAGGACAAGCTGTGTTGACAAGGTTGTGGGTACTGTATTTTTACTGTACTGTAGATTTTTCGATTTTTGCATAGTTATTGGGGATACCTTTTAGAGAAGAGAGCCTGTTTCAAAAGGACACGGAAAAATTTACCTACCAATTTTTACCTATATTTCTGAACTAGCCAGGCCATAACTTAGTTTACATTTGGTCCATCTCGTTCATCAAACACTCATTGGAAAGATAAAATATTTCTCTAGACTGCAATGCATGTGTTACTAAGATCCTCAACCCCTAGAATATAAATAAGACATAATTAAAATAAAACAAGTTCAGTATTTCCTTCTCGTGAATTACCCTCTGTCAATATATATGTAGTATAGTGACAAGGGATGCATATATACATTTCCAATTCTGTTGAAATCTATATTTCATAGAATACACTTCTCATACTTATTATTTCTATATATTCCGCCCTCGGGTTTATTTTTTATCATATAAAAAAGACACAACAATTAAATTTGCACGTAACAAAAATATATACAGCATAGTGCCTAAAAAATATCTTCAATTGAAATAAAGGCGAGTTAATTTCCCTCGCATCAGTTATTGCAAGCAATCCCGACGATCACACAGCAATCGTATCTCTTACTGGCCGATTACACCCAATGTGATGATGTCACCATACCGGAAGTGAATATGTCATCTGTCATTAATGAAAAACAGGATATCTCGGCTACATGAGTGTTGATCGAAAGAGGATCCTGAAAGTAATGGCCTGGGGTTGTATTACTTATGATGGAGTGGAACACTTGAATTCGTGGATGGAAACATGAACAGCCAGAAGTACATTGAGGTGATAAATCTTACCTGTTTCAAAAAGACAATGCTCCCCGTCATAAGTGAAACCTGGAGGCCTATAATAGTTTACCAGTGTAACAATAGCCAGCAGAGTCCTGACTTAAGTCTAATTTTAAAAATATTTGGCTCCTTATGAAGAACACATTAAAACTAAGGCTTCCGTATATCATTAACGTTAAAAGTTTCTATTTTTGTGTCGGTCATCTTGGATTTGAATGGGAACATATTTTGGCACGGTGTTTTATATGGTTGCTGCTGAAAATGTTGAATATGAATATGAAAAGTTGCCAATAATTGATTCATACCTCGTACAGAAATGACATATTCAGTTTCATTATAAATCAAATTTATAATACTATGATGTTTATTAAATAAGTTAGATGTGCTATTTTAGATAGGTTTATAGAAGTTGAGTATCTGCCTGTATATATTGTGTCTCCTATTTCTTCGGACATGTAGAAGGGAATATAAGAAGGGAGATAATCAATTTGGATCCAAATCTGGAATGGGTTGGGTCTGTGATATTAAACAATGCCTTATATTTTAAACTTTTTTTCTTTTTAGCACTACTATTAGATATATCATTATGATGTAAAGATGGAAGTGAATGATAACTTAGTTTTAACAAGACTTTCAGATTCAGAAAGAAAGGTGTTTGATTGGACGTTCGGGCTCGTACATTGAAACAATTGTGTGATTTTCTCATTTTCAGTCATAGATGACATATTAAAACGTCCTGGAATAAATGGCACAAATGGTACTGACACATCCACTTGAGAATTACTTCTTATTTTGGTCACATTGACAGCAAAGATCTCTCTTGACTGTGACTGATATACAAATTGTATCTAAATATGGAGTTTATAATCCGCTTTGTTACACCGAGACAGGATTTACTTTCAACAGACATTTTACAGCTATAAGACACAGATCATTGACAGCTTTTATTGAGATTGTTATTTTTAGCATTGGTTACGGCAACCAGCAGTTTAGATTGTATTTGAATTAATAAAGTTAAACTTTTATATATGTTTTCAAGTGTTATATAACAGGTCCGATTTAGATATAATGGTATGTTTCTTTTGGGTGTTCTTTTACTGCCTATGGTCCAATGGAATATAAGCATTCCAATTTCTATTAGAAATTGAAAATTTCACCAAATTTTAGCACTCTTTATTTAGGTCATAATTGTAATGTTATATATATAAATGTCTTTTTAACATACATGTATACGTAAACTATTTCAGTGAAACATCCATTTCAATAATTAAGAAAAAATTGCACCAAAATGAACAGATTCCACGTAGAGTTTTTTAAAATGTCAATCCCTGCTTTATGGCAAGCACATTTATTTATTCAGCAGACATGCTAATATTTCATTGCAGTCAATGAATTGTTGGCAATGTTTTGTTTTGATTTAATAGCTCTTTAAGGTTAATGAGTCGTGTTCTTTATATGAAAAAAATATCTTTTTTTTTTCACCTTTTAAATAGCATCAACTCTATTGAGAGTTTAAAAAACCTTCTTATCACTTTTTATCTTTATTCAGATCATAGACCTACATATGTATCTAGATCATTACATACAATAAGAAAGGTTTGTTTTCGGCTTAAACCATATTTTTATTTAACAAAAGAAACAAATAAATTTACCACATATGCACAAAAATCTTCTAGCCATTCTAACATTGGCATATAAAGTTTACATCAGGAGAAATAAGCGCTTTTTACATTTATAAAATTCATTACATAACCTTAAGAATTTTAGGTAATTATCAGTGTGAACAAAACGAAAAATCAACATTTCATTCACATTTATTGACAATCGATGATTTCGTAGCTTAGCAAGAGATGCTTTCATATCATGATTTGCAAATCTGAATTTTCTTACAGGCGCACCATTAAGTCCAGTTTCACACACACAAAACTGCAATTGTGTCTTTAGATTTCCACAAACTGCCTTGTATTGCGATAAAACTTGTAGCCTCCTTGTGTCAATGTTACAAACAATACACTACTTGATACACACACACGAATTTATAGATGTGACCGTTGTTATGGATACTGCTATTATCAGCTGATTACAGTTACCCCACCTAAAACATGTTATGGCATGCTTCAGTGAAAACTTCAGCACCTTGATTTTAATATAATACAGAATAAGATATCTTACAATTTGTTCAGTATATCTAAAGCATAGCAACCAAGGATACTTATATATACATGAGAGAGAGAGAGAGGAGAGAGAGAGGGAGGAGAGAGAGAGAGGGAGAGAGAGAGAGAGAGAGAGAGAGAGAGAGAGAGAGAGAGAGAGAGAGAGAGAGAGAGAGAGAGAGAAATTACACCGGTGCAAGTGACCATCCTGAACGTAATTCCGCAACATGGAAACTGTCGCCATGCATCCGACGTTAGATGCCTGCAGGAGAATCGGCCGAGGTGTTCTGATATGTGTAAAAAAACACGACGATGGTCATTGTATGTTATTCGGGAATATTCAATTTCTGCATAGCAACACTCCCGCATCCCAAACTAATTATGCAGTGGACTGAGAACATACTGGAAGCATTGTTATATACAACTTTTGTTAGCTGTTTGATATCTGTGATTGTGTCTGTTTACAGCTGGAACTTATATTGGATTTTTTTCTCATACTTCTGGCGTTTCGACTGCTGTAATTTCCGATATATTATAAATGTTGATTGTTTTAATGACATGTCCATGAAATAGCATGGCTTGCTTCAGTATATTTGGATACACGATGCGTGACAACTTAAATAACGTTATTAATTATTGATTGCATTGTTTTTCGTTATGATGAACTGATGTATTGATATTGTTGATAACAATCCGTTCCTGATCCATTTGTATTTAATATATCATTTATTATTTACTTCTTTTATGTGTATGTACATATTTATACAAAAGATAAAAAATACCTATTATCACTCCCATAGCGTTATGTATTGATTACGAACTCTACAGTGAACGTATTTAATGTGTAGTATCATATCTGCTACCTCATCCATCCAACAAGCCAGGCGGAACACCCTTGGCAACCTGAGAAATATGGCGCTACAGATCCTGTAAATAATTCAAAGGTTTATTATAGAGAAGGTAGCAATGATGCCAATCATATTATATTTAGTTATGAATATGAGAACAGCGCCATCTTCCGTATTTTATTTCTGAGACTTGTAATTTATTGATAAACAGAAGTGGGACATATTATAAAGAGTAACGCGGTGGGTAGAAATTGCTTCAAATTTGTTGTTGAAACAGTTATTGATAATCAATATTCTAATATTGATTGCACGGATACAGTCTTATACATAACTTCTGTATATCGGCATCAGATTCTGTAATGCTTATGTATCGTCTTGGAAAAATCGACTCTTTTAAACAGTATATCAGACAAGCACACTCAATGACAAAGGAATTCACGAGTCGTTTCCGCCTACTTACCGGCAGACATCTTCAGCCTTACCGCCATTCACAAGTCATGTGCTTGAACATGATTGGCAAAGACGTCGGCAGGGTGTGACATGCTCTTTCTACTTAATCGCCTCCTCAACACAAGTATGGACCAGCGTAGATCCTGGTCAAACTTTTATGTTACCCTCGACAAAATTACGGAATTGGTCCCTTATGTGGGCCCCCAAGAGAGAGAGAGAGGAATTTCTGTGGTGATCTTCCTACTGTTTACAGAGCGGTCTATCCGTCTCATCTGTCACCCTGTTATACAATGGTGGACAATCCGCACCAAATTTGTTCATAGTTGAATTTTTATCATTAGGTGCTACCAGCATCCGCCGTGTGGTTATAATGACAGTCGATACACTCTCCTGATATGTAGGATTTGGGGAGTTCGGTGTTTGTCATGATCTTTACACAGGTTGTGCGTAGATGCATAGCTGCCTGTGAGTGAGGACCGATGTAAGTTGCACACTGTCGCGATACTCGTAGTAAAATGGGTAATTTATCAGGACTTTAAGCAAAATTGATCCCTCTCTCCAGTACCGATTTCTCAATTTCCCAGCTTAAGTAAGGTTCTTGCCAGAAAAGATGTCAACCCACCTCGACTTGGTGTCCTTTGCAACTTACTCACTCACATCAGTGATTGGTTTAAATTGACGTATTCTAGAAGATGACATTTGTTTGGCACTAATAAATCTGTTGTATTCTTTCACTGGTAAAATGTATGATGTAAGTCCATGTATTCATGAGACTGGCTGCTCTTGCCTTACTTTAAATGATGTTTTATCGTATATGATACATTTGGATAATCTTAACAATTGAGGTTGATCCATTATAAAGAGCATCTTAAACTCTTTAATCATTCGTAGTCCGATATTCTAAACTTCTTAACCTATTGACAGTAGACTGGAAACAACAGGAAAATAACAGCATGTCAGTATTATCATAGGTCAAAGTCAGTTTCAGTAGAACTAGGACGCAAAATGATATATAAATTGCACGGAAACTCCTGAAAAAGTACAAGGAGAGTAAGACCAGGTGAGCTGGAAGAGCAAGCGTTTTCTGCTTTGTTAACGACACCATCCATGTAAACCTTGGTCAATCCAAGCAAGTAATGTCAAACTTTTAAATGAGAACAATGTATATAACAAAGGTATCAACAAACTAACGGCCATCAAACATGCCCTACTTCATATCGTACAAAGAAATAGAATATTTCTCAATGAGATCAATATGACAACCATAAAACTTCCTCATGATTTTCATCAACCTGCATTTTTGGAAACCCTGTGTTACGTGTTTGTCTGTCAGTTGACGACTTCTTGCACTAGAAAATTGTGATCCTGAGATTAGGCTGAAAACATCTCTACTCTGTAAACGGAATAGACAATTTATTTCTGTAATATTTGTTCAAACTTTATTGATTGTACAAAATATTAAATTTATCTTAAATAGGTATTTCGATATGGTACATTCAGTTCAGTTGTCGACGTCACGTTATTGATTATATATTCAGATATATCGTTACTAGACGATAGACTCGGCAAGCTATGCAAATACGAATTAAGAGTTCTAAATGTCTTTCAACACTCTCTTTAAAGTAATTGAATGCTGACAAACTCGTTATGAAAATATTTCCAATGCCAAGGAAGCACTGAAAAACATACTTCGGTGCTAATGTAGAATTGTACCAGCTTATTTCGTCCTATATTGAATACAATAACTTAATGCAACATTACTCAATGGATCTGAATATCTTAATAGTATACATATAATTATTGTTCAACAAATCTCAAAGCTACACTGTTCAATAACCAACACTTCCATGATACAAAGTAACGCTGTTCAATAGCCAGCACTTCCGTGATACAAAGTAACAATTGTTAACAGACAACGCTACCGTTATACAAAGTAAAACTGTTAAACGAATCTCACAAAATAGATACAAAGTTATACAATTCAATATATATATATCACCTCGTTGATACAAATAAACACTGTCAACAACGTACAATGTAGATACAAATAAACACTGACCACAACGTACAATGTAGATACAAATAAACACTGACCACAACGCACAATGTAGATACAAATAAACACTGACCACAACGCACAATGTAGATACAAATATACACAGTTCACAACGTACAATGTAGATACAAATATACACTGACCACAACGTACAATGTAGATACAAATATACACTGTCCACTGAGTACAATGTAGATATAAATATACACTGTCCACTGAGTACAATGTAGATATAAATATACACTGTCCACAACGTGCAATGTAGATACAAATATACACTGTCCACTGAGTACAATGTAGATATAAATATACACTGTCCACTGAGTACAATGTAGATATAAATATACACTGTCCACTGAGTACAATGTAGATACAAATATACACTGTCCACTGAGTACAATGTAGATATAAATATACACTGTCCACAACGTGCAATGTAGATACAAATATACACTGTTCACTGAGTACAATGTAGATATAAATATACACTGTCCACAACGTGCAATGTAGATACAAATATACACTGTCCACTGAGTACAATGTAGATATAAATATACACTGTCCACAACGTGCAATGTAGATACAAATATACACTGTCCACTGAGTACAATGTAGACATAAATATACACTGTCCACAACGTGCAATGTAGATACAAATATACACTGTTCACTGAGTACAATGTAGATATAAATATACACTGTCCACTGAGTACAATGTAGATATAAATATACACTGTCCACTGAGTACAATGTAGATACAAATATACACTGTCCACTGAGTACAATGTAGATATAAATAAACAATGTTCACAACATACAATGTAGATACAAATATACACTGTCCACAACGTGCAATGTAGATACAAATATGCACTGTTCACTGAGTACAATGTAGATATAAATAAACAATGTTCACAACATACAATGTAGATACAAATATACACTGTCCACAACGTGCAATGTAGATACAAATATACACTGTCCACTGAGTACAATGTAGATATAAATAAACACCGTTCACAACGTACAATGTAGATACTAATAAACACTCCAAAAGTAGTCACAAACTCACAATATTTAATATATATCACCTCGTTGATACAAATTAACAATGTCCAATCGATCTCACAACATAGATACAAATCTCAACACCGTTCAATATATCACTACAACGTAGTATTGTTTCATATAGATCATTACCATTACTGACAGCGCATCAGACCTGATCCAACCTGTGATCTGTGATAATAAGACGAAAAAGCTCCGAGAACTCGAGCGCCTCTGATCAATGACAACGAGTCTCTTGAGGTTAAAAGGCAGCGCTCACTTCAATTTTGCATAGATTTCATAACATTTTCTGTGTACAGGGAAAACGAGGTTTTACTTTTACATCAAGAAGAATACATAAAATGAAAGTTAAGTGTAAAACTGCGTGCTTTGCTATTGCAACTGTTATGATTACATACGTTGTGAAGACTGGCCTGCTTTATGTACTAAGTTTTCTCCACAACAAATCGTCTATTGCCTTAGAGAATGGTGAGTACCAAGCACCTACAAGTTATCAATCTGATGATATCCTGTGGACTGAATTTCATGGTAACGGCGTCAATGCGATGTATATGTTTGTATTCTTATAGGAAATAGCATCAAATAAGCACAGTCGTGTACTGTGTTTACAGTACATCGAGACCAGCTGACTGAGGTATGAGTAGTTTTCCTCCAAACCGATTCATACCTATTAACTGTCAATATTTTTACAAGATCATTGTTTTAGTTATTCAACATTTCGGCGATTTTTGCGATAATGTGCTAAATTATTTTTCAATTACAACGTCAGACATGATAATAGATTTATTGTGATCTAAACAACTGCCTCCGACCTCATAAAGGTTCACATATCACTTGTGGTATAATCAAATAAATATAAAGATTCTTTTTATATTCTGTCCCCGTTAACGCAATATACCGATATGTCGAAGGTGTTCTGTCTGGCTAGTTATGTAGGGAAGACAAAAGAAGGTTTGATATTAATAAACACAGCCACAAAGGTGTTTTGTAAAAACAGTTATAGAAATAAGTATATATTAACACTACAATAAGATGATAAAAAGGGCTTCATGCGATTATCCGTGGCAACTTCAATCGTCACTTAAGCACTAGTATTTACCACAACATAACTGACTTTAAACATACAAACGTTCAGTGCGAGGAAGGAGATATCACTTACTACAAATATTGCTATCTCACCAACTCCACACCACAAACGTTCATTGTCAGGAAGCAGATATCACTTATTACTGATATCTATCTCCCCAACTCCACACCACAAACGTTCATTGTCAGGAAGCAGATATCACTTATTACTGATATCTATTTCCCCAACTCCACACCACAAACGTTCATTGTCAGGAAGGAGACACCACTGACAATAAATATCTAACTTATCAACTCCACACCACAAACGTTCATTGTCCTTATTCTTCATTTTCAGGGGAAAAGCACTCAATAACTTCACGTTCTGTTTTGCAGTGAAGGCAGCGTTTTGACATTCCTCTATTAAATCTTCCGGTAACTGACTGGTGATAAGTTGATGTATTACATCTCTGTTTGGTAAAATTAACCTTTTGACAATCATAATAAAGCATTCAACAGGCAATAATGACTAGGATAATTGAAATATGGCAATCTTGTGGAAATGGCAAATTAAAATTTAATTCATTGAACACTAATGAATAATAAACAACTGATCTAAATGACAAATGATTCGAAATTGTTTTTTTTCATTAGTACTAAAACTAACAATAAAATGAAATTAGACAAGACAATGTATCAATTATTAGTAACATTTTAACTGAGCATTATCTGAGCTTTGTCTGCGACATGAAAACTTTGCAATAACGATATCCATAATGTTCCTTACAATCAATACATGCCTGTACAAAATGCCATCCATTTCAGAGAAAAAAATCATTTTCTGTGACGTTCATCTTTGAACACACAGCTTCGATAATTTGCATTCTGTCATTCACTCCTGGATGGTACATCCGGGATCCCATGAGATGCGTGCGCATCGTTAGCAGTCATAGCGTGTTTTGTTAGCAAATAGTACAGAGGGAACTGCGTTCCTCTGACTTTATATCGCCTTTTATACTTTCATTATTTGTTTCACAACCCCAGAGGCTCTCTAGGGTTTACTTGTTGGTTTTCACTGTTCGTGTAAATACTTTTTACATTTCTGAACACTGCCGTCTCGGCATATTTTCACGTTTTCTTGTGAGGAGGGGCTCCCTCTCTGGCGCGCTTTATGGCCGCCATCTTGGAAAAACGTAAAATCGTGAGTGAATTTGATTTTGTTGGGGACATTCTCAACAATATGGAGCCCCGTTATACGGAAAAACCCAACAAAAAAGGCGACAAAGGCAAAAAATCCAATGTTACACATAACACTGGCGGGAAGCCTTCTTCCCAGGGTACTGCCGACAAACATTCGGCACAAGATGTCGGCTCGACCAACCAAGCCTCGGACAACAGGCCACCAGTACTTATGGACACAGAACAGCCATCTCTGCCGGGTCCATCAGGTTTACAACCCTCTACGGGTTTTCAAGATACTCTAACGTCAGTTCTTGCTAACATGCAGAACATGATGGCACAGCAAATGCAAATGTTTGCGGAAATGCGAACATTCGATCAGAGATCGTTATTCACAGGGGAAGGTTCCGACGACGACATGAACGTCGACAACGAATCTGTCGATCTGTGCGATCGGATAGATGCTTTGCTCGGGGACACGCAATCTGACCACGAAGAGAAAAGTGATCAAAGACCCGTCGCGGGTAATAATGACCAAGCTGCTGATCAGGGCGATGAACTGCCCGAGTACATGAAAAGCCTAGCACAAGACCTCTCAAACGTGGACGCCACTGGGCCCGAGCTATCAAATGAAAAACTATCAAGGCTTCTCGGGGATCTGCTAGTTAAACGAATGGCAGACGAGAAAATTAAGGTAAAAATGGACGAATATCCCCGACCTGCAAATGTTGAACTACTCCAGGCACCTAGAACCAACCCGGAGATATGGCGGAAGATTAGTCATAATACAAAGAGCAGAGACCTGCGCATGCAAAGAGCACAGGAAAAAATATTAAAAGGGTTAGTTCCCCTTGCTAGAAATCTCCAGAATATCACTTCCGTAAGGCAAAAAATTACGGATAACAATGTGAACGCGGTTCTGGACGAGTTGATGAAAACTACACTCGACAGCTTTATGCTTATCAGTGCGGGTTCGCAAGAGATAAGTCAGAGAAGACGGGAACTGATCAAGCCTGATTTGAACAACCAGTTCTCGTCATTATGCTCTACAAACAACCCTGTAACAACACAGCTGTTTGGTGATGACCTACATAGGGCCATGAAGGAAATCAGCGAAACAAATCGTGTGGCTTCCAAGGTTTCGTACGGAAACTATTATGGAAAATACAAGGGACAATCAAAATTCTCAAACAGGGGAAAGTTTGGTGGCTACAGGGGTCGTTTCCAGCCATACGAAAACCGTCCATTTAGAAGTTTTCAAGGAAAACCACAAAACGGTTACAACCAACAAAGGCCAAAAAACTTGAAAAAGGGGCAGGACAGGAAGTGAGAAGCCAGTCTAACATTGCCCCAGCTGACACTTTTCCTATCTCTACGGTAAGTGAACATGATTGGAAGTTTTTTCTGAGTAATATCAGATCAGTCTTGTCTGACAAAGTTAAAACCTTCACTGCTGGTAATGTCAGTAAATTTCTTGAGTATTGGAAACGGCTTACATCAGATTTTGTTATTCTGGAAAATATTCAGGGTGTAAAAATAGAATTTATTGGTGAACCTTGTAATGACCAGGTTTATGGGCAGTCGCAAATTAAACAGTACAAATTTAGTGCGAAAGAAAAAGAAACAATTCGAACTGAAATTAGCAAGTTACTAAACAAACAAGTTTTGATTGAAGTAGAGTCATCTGCTGAACATATTATGTCAAATATTTTTACTCGCCCCAAAAAAGATGGAACTGTGCGGCTCATTTTAAATTTGAAAGATGTAAACGAATCTGTGGTTTATCGACATTTTAAGATGGACACTCTACAGAGTGCTCTGAACCTTATTACACCTGGTTGTTACATGGCTTCAATTGATTGGAAGGATGCCTACTATTCTATCCCAGTACACAAACAATTTCAAAGCGTTTTGTGTTTTCAATTTGAGGGTCATACTTACCGTTACACAGCTTTACCTAATGGGCTGTCTTCTGCACCCAGAATTTTTACTAAAGTCACAAAACCATTTTTCTCCACATTGCGCAAACTAGGATATCGCAATACATCATACATTGATGATTCCCTACTCATTGGGGATAGTATTCAAGAATGTAGAGAGAATGTTATGAATACAGTGTTGCTATCCAATCTTACAGGTTTTACAGTCCACCCAGAAAAATCAGTGTTTGTACCTACTCGAGAAATTGAATACTTAGGTTTCATGTTAAATTCAGAAGACATGACAATCAGATTAACTGACAAAAAGAAAGATAAGGTACACAATGTCTGTTCAACCTTGCTTGTGGGTACTAAACATAGTATCCAATCAATAGCTCAATGTATTGGGGTATTAGTGTCAAGTTTTCCAGGGGTGCAGTATGGTCCTTTACATTATAGGTCTCTGGAGGAAGATAAAATTCTTGCACTTAAAGTTGCACATGGTAGTTATATGGCTCATATGTCACTTTCACCACAGAGTAAAGTAGACCTAGAATGGTGGGTGAATAATGTACATGCCGCCCTAAATCCTATTTCCCATGGTACACCCACTGTCATCCTTACCTCGGATGCATCTAAAAAAGGATGGGGTGGCGCATTATTTGATAATGATGGGAAGGTCAAACTTAAAGCAGGTGGACGATGGTCTCTTGAGGAAAGCCTTGATCATATTAATTATCTGGAGTTGAAAGCAGCATGGTTTACATGTCAGGCATTGTGTGGAGACCTACATCATGTACATATTCGACTGAACATTGACAATACAACGGCTATTGCATACATTTCTAACATGGGGGGAAAGACAAAAGCCTGTAATGAGTTGGCTGTTAAAGTCTGGAAATGGGCTATTGATAGGGATATATGGTTATCCGCAGCCCACATTCCAGGTCGTGAAAATGTTGAGGCTGATACAGAAAGTAGACTTGAACATGAAAACACAGAATGGACGTTACATACAAGTATTTTTCAAATCTTGGTAAAAATTTGGGGCAGACCACAAATTGATTTGTTTGCTTCCAGACTAAATGCACAGCTTCCCAAGTATGTATCTTGGAGGCCTGATCCCTTTGCATGTGCAGTTGATGCTTTTACATTAACATGGAACTCTTACAGTTTCATTTTTCCGCCATTCTCTTTATTGGGTAAAATTCTCCAAAAAATATGTGAGGATAAAACACAAGCTTTATTAATAGCACCAATGTGGTCTACTCAGCCATGGTATTCACATCTTCTGAACTGTATTATTGATTGTGTTTTTATTTTACCTACGGTCAACAGAATCCTCAGTCATCCACACCGAGAAACCAGGGACAGGAACAACTTTCCAAAGATGACGTTAATGGCTTGTCGGGTGTCAGGAGATCCCTCCGAATGTTGTCAATTCCGCCAGATGTTGAACACATCATCTTGTCATCATGGCGACCATCAACAGTCAAACAGTACTCAACATTCTTTAAAAAATGGACAACATTTGCGAGTTCGGAACACATTTGTGCCGTGTCACCTGATATCAGAGACATTTTGAGTTTTTTAACATCACTGTACCACAAAGGACTTGGTTATAGTGCCATTAACAGCGCTAGGTCAATGTTGTCCACATTTGTTGTTTTTAATGGCCAAGGATGTGGCACTCATCCCTTGATCAAGAGATTTATGAAAGGAATTTTCAATTTACGACCGGCTTTGCCCAGGAACAATGTTTCATGGGACCCTGAGCAAGTGTTAACATTTTTAAAGACTATGGACTGTGGGACATTAAAATCTTTAACACTAAAGCTGGTTACTATGTTGGCACTATTAACAGGCCAACGACTACAATCCCTTCACTTGTTGGATATAAAGAACATTTCTCTAACAGATTCTAGTCTGAAACTTAGATTTGGAGATGCACTAAAACAGACTCGTCCAGGTTTCCATCAAAGGGAGATAACCCTTCAGCAGTTTGAGGACAAACAGCTTTGTGTTGTGTCAATATGTAAAGACTACCTAACAAGAACTGAACCTCTTAGAGGACAACACTCAAAACTGTTTTTGGGGTTTCAAAAGCCTTACAAACCAGTGTCTAAAGCAACATTAGCAAGATGGATTAAGACAACGTTGGCTAGTGCTGGGATAGATATGAATATCTTTACACCGCATAGCACAAGAGCAGCATCAGTTTCTGCAGCATCTAGGCTGCAGGTACCAATAACATCAATACTTAGTACAGCTGGATGGAGCAATACCAGCACCTTTGCAAAGTTTTACAAAAAACCTTTTGTGGATTCCAGCACGGTATTCAAGATTCATTGACATTTATACATGTGATATTAGAACTTTGTGATCTTTCTGTATTGACATGATGGAGTACTCGTGAGATGGTACAGCAGAGACAAATACTTTTAGTGAATGACATTTAATGGAATTATCTTAATTGAGTGGTTAAGAATAAGATTGTGTGTCCATCATCATACTAGTGGAAGCTGCGTACTATGGAACTATGTTCATTACATTTGGTATATATTATTAACTTTGTGGTTTTCATACATGTGCCAAAGGAAATAGG
The DNA here is from genome assembly GCF_031769215.1 of Ylistrum balloti. Lineage (NCBI taxonomy): Eukaryota > Metazoa > Mollusca > Bivalvia > Pectinida > Pectinidae > Ylistrum > Ylistrum balloti. Next base: position 694,327 of record NW_026782074.1, read on the forward strand.
ACTCAAGGAACTGATCTCTAGTCACTGATCATCTTTTGAAGACTTAGCAACGATATTGATAATTTTACGTTTCATTAGCTTAGACAAGTGCGAGTAGTTTGTAGACTCTTTCCTTGTGTGCAACAGATTTTATGACTTTATTATCTTGAGTGATACAGCTTTTAGCTGATATTTCTTCTGATCTTAACTTCATGTTTCCAGTTATATGCACACATATATATGTTCTTGTATGTACATATGTTTGAGTTGTTCAATATAACATTTAATTCTATACCTTGCATTACTTATTTGTTCGTGAACACTCTCTTTGAACATCTCATGGGATCCCGGATGTACCATCCAGGAGTGAATGACAGAATTTAAGAATTAAATGAGACTTACCTGTAAGTTGAAATTTGATTGTAATTCTGTCTTCACTCCTGGAGGTGCATCGGGATCACATGCCCTCCCTTTTTACCCGTCCCCTTCTTGGAATATCTTGGAACTTAGTGTTTTTATAGTTGGTTCCTATACCTCATCAAGTTACTACTTGGTAGTGTTCACTCACATCTTTGAAGAATGACTGCTAACGATGCGCACGCATCTCATGTGATCCCGATGCACCTCCAGGAGTGAAGACAGAATTACAATCAAATTTCAACTTACAGGTAAGTCTCATTTAATTCTTAAATTATAGTTTATCATAGTAGATGTAACAAATGCCCAATATATTCAAGCGTACAAAAATTATCTATTGTTGAAAAAATTACATCTTATATATTTACTATAGGTTCCCAAAGACCTTGAACTTAAACCAAACTATCATCATATCATTCTATAACAATGATCCTCATATAATGCCTAAACAATGTCATTGATTTGTGGGGAGAAAATCTGTTTCCTTAGGCAACTTGGTATTATCCCATGATACTGAAAATTTGTGATGTACAAAAAACCATACATTGTTAAGAATAACAACATTTGCTGTTGAGAATAGTGACAGTTCCACATTACTTTCAATACCTTCAACCATATGACTTAGAGGTTTTGTTAAAATATCATACATAACCGATAAAATTTATCACATATCTTTATACAAATTTCCTTCATTTAAATAAAATATAATTGCCTTTCCCAATAGGATAACTGAAATAAATTCAATAATTCAAGAGAAGAAGCATTTGGTAGAATGCCCGAAACGGCTCCTTTTGGGAGCTTGTTTTGATGATGTCAGAGACTTTTTCAAAACCTTTTTCTTTAAGGTATAATGAATGCATCCAAATAATTGTCGTTGCAACTAGATACAAAATGCAGAGAGCAGAAACTTGATAGATATTCATCAGGTTCTTTATCATGACAAAAGCTCAAAGATTCTTAATGTTAAATTGAGATAAAAAGAACCATGAAGGTAAAATAATTGCATTTGTAGTGATTTCTCACAACCATGGAAGAAGGTACAGAAACTGCTAGTTTTTTTTTTACATATTTATCAACTGGACAGGTTATTACTCACAAATTAAGTTCACCAGATATACTGGTACTATTTATCCCAGTGTCATTTCCTATTTTGACAGCTGTTAAAGAGATATAATGATAAATGGACCAAAATGATGGGAACTAACATATATTATGGTATACATTTTTGGTCCATAGATATAAAACAGTAGCCCAAATATGTTCCAGAAAGTTACAAATATACATACTCTACTTCATATCTAAGTCAAGGTCAAATGTCGTATTGAGATCATATCATCTAACTGTACAATAAACTTTGTGCCCAGAATATACCTATAGGGAAGACCTCAATTTTCTAAAAAAAAAAAAAAAAAAAACACTCAACGAAATAATACTAAAACCTTTCAGAGGGATTCAATTTCTACATTCTACCCCTCAGTTACCTCTTACTTTCTTATGTTTTTCATTTATGCACAACTTTGAATTACTATCATCCCTATTGGATATTGTCAAATTCTAAAGAGAAATCTTATAGCAATCAACGAAATATTAAAACGCAATTGCGGCCATTTTTTTTATATAAAATTGTGTTTGTTGAAGACCTTTATAAGTGGTAGTAATCAAAGAAAGGGGAGGGAGTTCATAAGTTTGTGTTAGTCGAAATTAAAAACGTAACTCTGTTGTTTATTTTACAATAAACACTATCGTAGGAACACAATAAGAACACTAATTTTGTCGAATCTAAAATGTTTCTTTTTGCCTTTAAAGTGCAGTACATGCTGAGAAATATTTATTTCTTTACAACACACCACATGAAGAAATTTAACACGGAAATTAGCTACAGTACATTGTTATCATCTGGTTTTTTATTTGCAATTTCATAAAAAATTTTAGTTACCTATGGACAGTGACAGGCGTGTCCGTTCACCTTGACCGCCATTTCCATCATCACGTATCTAAATTTGATTCTGGCCATCATCAGTGCAGCTTGAAATTGATTGCTAACAAACACAGAAATGAAATTGATATGTGGGGGTCAAATTAGCAAACTTTTATGGTATTAATGAATGGAAACCATGTACTTCTAATTGCGGTCATAACCATACATGGAATATGCTTATATACATGAATGGCCATCTCAACACATATTTTAGATTCTAATTTTCACCTACAGGTGACTGAAAAAGATGTGATTCTAATCGCTTTACTAAATTTTAAGTAAAAACACAATATTTTCTTATGACGAGTTCATTCAAAGAGATAACATCCATACTGATTTTCTGAAATATATGAATGAATAGTCTCAGCAATTAGGGAATCTATACAAAACTATGCTATTACTGAGCATGAACTTTACCTGCTCTGCTCTACAATAATCAGTCAACCATGATTTAATAAAAACGACTATAGGTTCAAAAGTATTTTATTACTTGTTAAACAGCCAGAAATTCAAATAATAGCTCAGGAAATTAAAACGACAGGGAAAACTTTCTGGTCTTAATGACTTTGATCATTTCCAAAATCTAATTCAAAGACTTGATATGTTGTGGATTTATTCATGCATTTAACTAAGTAAACAAACATTCCATTTAGTACATGTAATTAACAACAACATTCCAAAGTAAAAAGTTGACATTACATATTCATTCATTCCTATATCTATACATCTATCTATTTACTGAATGGGTTTACCATCCGCTATAACGCCCTTTCCGCCTTTCGTCCAGTCTTTCAGTAGACGAGATAGAGTTGACAACTATGTTATTTTGCGTAAAAGTCCAAAGTTGTAGTAAAGGGGAGATGTCCACAGTCAAATTTGTATACGAATGGGAGAAACCGGAGGAAAACTAATACAACGTACATAGTAATACATAGTATTTATATAGATAGTAAGTTATATTACCTACGAATATATAATGATAAAACACAGGCAACAGATTTGTTTATTTCAACTTAAATTCATCACTCTTGATATAAGCGCGCGGGAGATCTTACTGTGGGAGGAAACTAGAGCACTTAGGGAAAACTTCAAATCGAAATTGAACCCAGGATGGCTAGGTGAAAATGGTTGCGTTACCAATACGTCATCCGACCAGACCTGATGATGCAGAAAAAGAGAAAGAAGAAAAAGCTGGATGATGATGATGATGATGATGATGATGATGATGATGATGATGATGATGTTTTCAACAGAGCTTTCCTTCTGTACACATATATAGTTGTACCTATACTATTAGGATGACATTTCGACAACAATTCAACTGACCATTTCGGTCTACGTTTCCACTGAAGTTTTGAAATTTTAGTGTTATCAGCGAATAGGTATGCTGATGATTTGTATTGATGTTGTAAATCGTTGATATAAATTTTTAAAAAGACGGCTGACCATAGACACTGCCACAAGGAACGCCACTAGATGCATCCATCAATTTTTGATACAGCGTTATTACTTAATTTTTAATTGCTCCATTTTTATTGTCTTTCATAGTTTTCAATTGTACGTATACAATGATAAATGTTTCTTCATTCTGATTTTGCTATTGTTTGATAGGTTTCTTGTATTGTAGGTAAAAAAGAAATGTTTGAAGCTCCATGGAGAGAGAGCATCCCTTCGTCGGAAAGATGTCCAAAACTGGAGGATCGTTCTGATTGGACATTCAAGTGTAAATACGTGTGTCCAGTAATGAATACCAACTTCATACTCTCGCTTCCCCGTCGTCTTCAGTTTGTACCGGTTTGCCCGCCATCTGGCGATGGTTATCTACGATGGGAGGTAACAAGTATGAACAATATCCCAGTGTTAGAGTTTAGAGATCCTTGTGTCGAGTCATTTATACATAAGAATTGTTCTGGTCTGCTGCCGGTACCAAATATTGTGCACTATGTTTGGTACGGTTTACACCACATGAAATTCGAACATTTTCTAAGTGTCTATAGCACGTACACTATTCAGACACCATGTTTGATATTTATACACGGAGATTTCCTACCGACAGGACTCTACTGGAGAATGATTCTAAGACTTGTTCCGAATATTATCTTCCTTCAACAAACGCCACCGGTCACTATTTCGGGGAAAGCGATTCATTTTATTGAGCACAAATCGGACATCACACGAATTGTTGTTCTCATAGGTAAATATTCTGATACTATTGTAATAATAGAAATACTACATTCAGTTCAGTGATAAAGAAATCATTCAAATTGAAATACATTGTATGATATATTCACATTTATTACGTTTTCTTACATAACTATGCTTTGATCACGAACAAAATACCCCGCACATATTTACATATTTCATAAATTAAAAAAAACCCACAGAAGGTAGGTAGAAAAGGCCCCTATCGCAACTTAATCAATTAATAACAATATTACTTTGCCATAGCAACAATGATAGTCTGCATGTATTGCAATAATAACGTATTCAAAGCGATGCAATTTTAAATCCATAGAGTCTTGTTACCAATTCATGCAAAATCATCTACTTAACCATTCTAAGTTAGACATTAAACGCAGTGAACATTATCTAATGTTAAACCAAAGATTGATGACAGTTAAAGCATATAAAAAACACATAACCTATTATTTACATAGTCGTGTATATTTATCTAACATTGTTTTTTCCATGGTTCGATATCAAAGCTTTCCCTGTATAAAAAAGGAATGTAGTCCAAGATTAAAGTAATATCTTCGTTTCCTTTGTTAGAGTATGGTGGAATATACTTGGATTTCGATGCAATACAGTTGGCCCCCCTCAACCCACTCAGACAGTATGCGTTCACCATGGGCACTGAGAGCGATAATGCCTTATTTAGTGGTATACTCCTAGCTGAACGGAATACCTCGTTTCTTCTTTTGTGGCTAAAAGGATACGATGTATATTATCCTAACAGATGGGGTTACAACGCTTTAAACGTGCCTTCAAAGTTGTCCAGAGAACACCCGGAACTGATTCACATAGAACGAAATAGGCTAGTGAATCCTACGTATGAGAACCGCCGTCAGATCTTCCAGGAAAACTTTAACTGGACCGATAATTACACGATCCATTTATATATTCGTCGTTTTAAGTTTCCTTTTGATATCGTTTCGTTTAGGACCATGAACAACACTCTTGGTGCAGTGGCACGATACGTTTTGTTTGGTCATAAGGAAATGTGTATATTTTGATTACGTCATTTCATATCAAAGGGAACTGTGTTTATAGTGAGATAGGAAAACGTCATCTCTGGGGACATAGAACTGTGTTTATAGTGAGATAGGAAACGTCATCTCTGGGGACATAGAACTGTTTAACTGGAATTAAGCCTATGGATCCATACTGAACAAATCATAACGTTTCTTATTGATGTTTTTTTTTTTTTTTTTTTTGTTATTTTTAATTGATTTTTGTTACAATTAGGAGATTGCCAATGTGTTATTTGATTATACGAGTATTACAGATGATCACTTGTCTCATCGGATCAGAAAACAAAGGTGTACGGACTTAGATTTGTTGTTTAAAGTTGCATTGATTTTTATACAGGCATATATATGATACAAATGAAGTTCAATTCGCATTTTGTTTGTAATAACACAATGACAAATTGCTTGTAGTCTGATGCCATATTTCCACGGGCTGTGGCGTCATGTGGTATATACAGAATCCTAATATATTTCTTGGGCATCAAAAAGCTTCTGCCCGAAAGAAACAGGTCAAGTTGTGTTTTCGCTTGCTTTAGACACTGACCTATGATGTAGTGTGTATTTACATTGTATTAGTGTTAAATGTGTGTTTTATGAGGTGTTTATCAAGCTGAATATTTCAATCTGTCAGAACATTTATTTTTTATTTTTGAAGTCTTTACAGTACTGTCATGTGAAGAGTGTCTTGCGGACAGATGAACAAAATACATAGTACACAGTAGACACACCTGACTAGTGCCCGAACACAAAACAGAATTTTTGTTTTAATCCGAATACTTGTCCAGGACTTGAATTATTGTTATATAACTTTAGGAGAGACATGTCATCAACATTTCTATCTATATTAAAATCACACACGGCTATTCTTACGTTTTCGGCAGTAGGGTAGATGTCACCGGTAATGTAATAGTAATTAAGCGAAACTCAAAACTTACACAAAAAAAAAAAAAAAATCAAATATCTATAATGTTGGTATGGTATCCTTCTGTATAATAATTTTTTCGAGTCACTTCTACACAAAATCATCGATAGACTAGGTCGTGGCATATTTCTTCATTGATCGGCCACAGAAATCACGATAGAAGCATGCGTTTCGAGGGTGGGGGCATGTGAATCAACATATTTGGTTGTGCTGTATTTGATGCAATTCTTTACTGTTAAGTAACATATTTAACTAGGATTACTTCTGAATAAAAGAAAAAGCAAGATGCATTGATAGTTTTCGCCAATGAAGGGTCGGCTGCGCAGAATACTCTGCTTGTTTGAGAGCTTGTTTGATCAGAGGTAGAAACTTGCCTACATCTAATAGTTATGGCTTATGAGTGGACAAATCGGTTGATTTGTGAAATGTGAACTAAAAATAAAATACGTTTTCGGGCACTGGTCAGGTCAGTCTAATAATCAAATACAAACTCGGGTTTTAGTGTCGACTTGTTCATCTGAATTTATGGTTAAATTGTATCACACTCAAGATATGCATTCGATAGTTGTTGACAACTTCACAAATATAACGATTTTTTTTTTACTCCAACCATAATAACAAAACTGAGCTAAAGTCCCAGTTACATTAATGGTCATCCTCCCGGAAAGGCGTCAAGAGAATGTTTGATATCGGTTTGTATATAAGTATATGTCAAGCTTCTAAGTGAATCTGTATGTCGATCGTGTTGGACTCGACTTTGTGTGAGATGTCTTGTCGTACCAGACTTAATTTGTTCCACGTGTATTACCATAAGTATGTGGCAATATGAATATAGTTGTTACCATCAGTACCTAAAATGATCGAACGTCAATCATGCGAGAAAAGTTTAAGTTTACGATTGGTTTACCGAACTCATCTTTGATTATTTTTCTCATATTCTTCAAAACATAACAAATTGTAAGTTGTTGTGCAACATTTTCAATGCGCTATCATCAATTCTCCTTGAAATGTCCACCTAATGTTTTTAGTACGTTCCTCTTCACGACTGGCGAAGATGAATAAAATGACGAAGTTGTCACATTTGTCTTTTCCATACATTGGAAAGGGACCGAATAGTCTTTTCTCTGCCAAAAATCTGAAGGCACCTGTAGAGTATGGCTGAAACTAATCAACTCTATAACATTTAGATCGCAAAAAATTCTCAAAATAGATAATGTAGCACAACTCCATATTGAAATGAAACTTACCACATACGAAGAAAGACAACTCTATTTTACATTATAAAAATTGTCGGGATAATAGTTCTCTTTTTTATTTTTATTTATTTATTTTTTTTTTTTTTTTCAATTTCGCCCAATTTTGCGCTAACTTTATTAAGCCTAGCTGTCTGCATCAATGGACTCACTTTTTGTTTCCACTACAAAGAAATGGCGGGAACATAATTGCTTTATAATTACATGATATGTTGTAAATTCAGAACGATAACTGGAGGCTCACAGCATGATTTGTAAATATGGATGTAGTCATGTTGTTCTGTAAACACGTGCTTTGGCAGTGACTTATCACAAGGGAATATGACGGACTCTATACTTATGTTTTATTCCTCTCAGATCTCAGACAGTAATAGTTAGGAAAGTACCAGGGTTTCTAGCACACGCACTCTCCATCTACACATTTCGTTGAGGTTTTATCGTAGACGTAGGCCTGCATACAGTTTGGATTTTAATCCTACGAAGACATATCTGGTGTTTCCGTGTGTATTATCCTTCGTCTTTGAATTAATATAATTGAATTGAATTAAACATATTTTATTGTAAATTATTTAAAAAAGGATCAGGCACAAGTTATTTCAACTTATAGTTGTCCTTTCCTCAATACATTACAAAACAAAAACACAAAAGACTATACATGTATGCTTTTTTTCTTCAAGAGATAAACAAATATTATGATTCATTTCAATAAGCTGAAACAATGTAGAATGGCCAGGTAAAACATCCTGATTGATATTTATAGAACAATGAATTTTCAATAAAATAATTGTGGATATGTTTGAATATGACACGTTCAAAAACCTTGCCAACAGTAGAAAGGAGAGATATTGGACGATAATTTGAGAGAATGTCTATCACCCTTTTTGAATAGTGGCATAACTTTTGCTGATTTAGGATAAATACAAGTAGACAATGACATATTAAATAATAACTCAAGAGGTTTACAAACTGAATTACAGACATTCTTTAACATATAATGACCGATTTCATCATGGCCCGAGGCTTTGCCAAGTTTCAATATTTCTAAGACATCTTTAATTTCGGCATAATTCACGCTGATAGAATTAAACTTTTTATTAATTTTTGGGGCTATAATGGGATCTGGGACATTATCCTCATCAATACGACTTATACTACAAAAATAATCATTAAATACATCAGCTTTATCCTTATCACTCATAATTATTTCATCCGTCATTGAATGAATCACTAGATTTCATTAGGCGTTTAATTAATCTCAAATATGCTTTTTGGTCGGACGAAGAATAGTTATCTATTAGCCCAAGGACATTTTCATAAAATATTTGTCTCTAGTACTTCTTATTGTTGACCTTATTTCTCTGAGTTTTAAACTGATTGATATCATGTTGTGTTTCTGTTTTTCTAGCTCTTATTCCTATATGTTTTCTCAATTCTGTTGTCATCCATGGCTTATCATTTGGTCTGATTGTTACAACTTTCGAAGGTATTGATAATTCTGCAAATTTCATAAAAACATTATTAGAAGTTTCACAAAGTTTGACAAAATGAAGTATTAAGACTCTTAAAAGTATGTATATACATGCATAACGCTCCAGTCAAGCTTAATAGATTAAATACAATCGTTTTATCGAAAACGAGAAATGCACAAATTTGGATTTTTTATCAGAATAATGAGATATTCATTACAGCTATTAAGTGGTGAAAATTAGACAGGCAAATAAACCAAGACAGGCGGAAAGGCTTGGAATGTTTAGTTTCATAAAAAGTTTTTAGAGGAAACAGTCTGGTATATTGAGTCAGTTTTTGATGACGCAATAGAACTTGATTGGCTTGCAATAGGGCTCTATATTGGGGAATGATTTTCTTGGAACTGACTGGACAGATGGATCAGTGAATATTTCTTCGAGTAACCGTTTTCTGGCTTCGGCGTCCAGAATCGGTGATGAATACGTCACTGTTTGTTCACGTGTACTTGAATTCGGGTTATCGGAGGTCATTAGGTTTAAAAGGGATGGCTGTGTATACAACGGCTGAGCACCAGTTACCTGGTCACGGCTGATTTCATTTACCTATGTGATCGAGATGTCTGGAATGTTGTCCATGCCAGGTTTACCTTTGTCCCCCACACTGAAGATTTCACAAAAAAAAAAAAAAAAATGCTGAATACGGCCAAATTACAATCTTCTAAGTCAAATTGTTCACATCAGTCGAAACAGCAGCACCTTCATATATCAATTGTCCAAACAGAAACTGTCCCAATTGCACACAAAATTATAAAAAGGGAAAAGTAGGGAGCCCGATCTAAACACGTCCTACACCATCGATAGTTAACACGAACCTTCATCTTTCCCAATGCCTTTTTATTCATCAAGCTGTATAGGGGAGGTTCTCTGTCATATTCTCACGGAGCAAAAAAGGTGATCATCCTGTAACATGTCTCCGAGGGACGAGTTTTTGTTTCTCTTCGGTTTCGAAATACTAATATAAACAGCCTGGCTGACCGTGTCTCGAACTAAAGCCTGTACCGTTACACCAGAATATCAAGGTTTTCAAGGTTTCAAGGTTTCTTTATTAACTCAGACACATGTATGTGTAACAAGAGGTTATTACAATTCAATTTTACAAAATTTAAGGAGCGATGATAGACATAATATATTGTATACAGTTCATTGGGTTAATGGACAATTGTTCCAAATCGATACAAAAAAACTATTACAATCAATATTGGCTAATATACCAAGTATGCTTAATATTACTTAATTTTTACAGAACGAAATTATAAAGTTTGATAATTTTTGTACAAATATGCTTATATTAATTAACAATTTTTTGTTAAATATTGTAAACATTCTATTCATTTTATAATAGTTTGGATTCGTATAGAAGTAGGACGGGATGAATTTACGTCTTAACTGTAGTACATTATCATTATTACAAATAAACAAAAAAAAAAGGAATTCATCACCTATACCAGTTACATAATGGACAAATTTTGTTCTCTCGCTGGACTTCTGTCCATTTTCCTGTTTCAACAGGAAGTTTTATATTGGAAGTTCTGAATTTACATATCACTTTCCACTCTTTTTCATTTAGACGTTTTAAATAATCTTCAATTTCGAAATGATTTTAAAATATACTGTATGATTGTCCTCGTGTTGAAGTTTACAACTGCTGAAACCAATTTTAAATAAACTGATCGTGTAATGTTTGTTTAACTTTATTCTTTAAATAGTTAACATTGGGTATGCATGATTTCTGATGTACCCAGACAAAACGAAGTCCGACACTGTCTAAAATACCTTTAACATAATTGATCCATTTGAACTGAATTTTTCCAGCTTCATGAAGAGAATACATTAGTCTGTACATATGACTAGATGACTTATTTGCATTTGTGATTAAATTATACAAAATAGGAATAACTAATGAGTTAATTGGTAACTTAATGTTTCTTATTTTTCGGTAAACAGAAAATAGGGCCTTTTTGCTTTCTTGCCAACGTAAAGTTCCCATTGTAATTAAAGACTACTCCAAGATATGAAAAAGAGTCTTGTACTTCCAGTTTTTGATTATATAATAAAACTGTTCTTTTTATTCTTGTCTTTCTTTTGGAAAATATGACAATTTTGGATTTAGTAGGACAGTATTCATGAAACTTATTTAACATAAATTGCAACCCTTCTGCTGTTTCCGACAAAAGAACAGTATCGTCAGCGTATAAAATAACGAACATTCTGAAATACATATCAATGTTATCACGACATAACCTTAAGTAAACATTCAACATCTTTCTCAGCGAAAAAAGTTTCAAGATCGTTAAGATATAAAGCAAATAAAAAAGGCGAACAATTTTCTCCTTGTTTCAACCCGATATTTGATGTAAACATTTGAGACATTTCCTTGCCTTTTTTTCACACATGATTTAGTGTCAGAGTACATGTTATACAAACTTGAAATATTTTTCCAGTAATGTTACTTTTTAGAATCTTTTTCCACAAACCGATACGCCACACCGAGTCAAACGCTTTTCTAAAATCAATAAAAGCACAATGTAGTTTCTTGCCTAAATGCAAATATAGAGATATTAATACATGTAAAATAAAGATATTGTCAGTGGTAGAATGACCTTTTTTAAAATCCGCCTGGGCTTTGCTGATAAGGTCGGTTTCATCAGATAGTTTATATAACCTGGTATTCAGTATCGATGTAAAAACTTTACCCAAGCATGAAACAGGCGTTATAGCTCTATAATTATCCAAATTCTTAGGATCGCCTTTATTTTTGTAAATGGGTTTGATTATCCCAGTACTCCAGCTTTCAGGTATTAGACCAGTGTCTAATATAATGTTAAATAGTTTAACATAAATTGGTAACATAGTGTCAAGTGTACTCTTCATGTACTCATTATATATATCATCTATACCACATGCTTTATTATTTTTCAAATTCTTAACAGAGTAGACAATCTCTTCAGTAGTGACTGGACCGTTTAATATGTTATCATACCGATTTCCCGCATTCAATTCTGGAACTTCAAAATCTTCATCTTCTCCATCTTGAAGATTCAAATTTTTAAAATATTCGTACAGATCGTCAATAGGCATGTCAACTTCATGTGAATTATTCCGTTTATCAATTATCTTAAGGATATCCCAGAATGCCTTTGGATCATGCATAGAAATTTTTCTCATTTCACTCTCAGTTTTTTCCTGAAACTTTATATAGCTTGCCTTAATCCGTTTCCTATATTCTCTACCCTTGTTAGTCATTTTGTTACGATTAACATTAGTTTTTGCCATCTTGTACATTTTCTTAGCGTCGGTTGTTTTGTTTTAGTTTTTTTAAAGAGCCAGATCCGCTCATCGACCGACATTATTTTATATAAAGAAATGTATGATTTTCTATTTTTCTCTGGTAGAAATGTTCTTACTAACCCCGTAATACCGCAATTTTAAAGAAAATCGCTACCAATCTATCGTAATAAATAGATTTAAAAAGAATTCGAAACGACCCGATGCTAAGTCATAATTATGCGGGAAGTCCTGCTCTCTGACGCAGAAGAAAGCGTGTTTTGACGGACTCTGAGGCGAAAAGAAGGAAGATGGCTGGTTCATACACTGTATCGCTCTCTGTTTGGCTCTCTCTTGTAGTATCACTCTAAAATCATATTCATGAATACTCTTATCATCGAATAATCGCTTTAGATAGATCCATTGCGCCGTGTTCTATATGTTCGTTACCGTATCGTAGCCCCCATTTGAGGGCCTCTTTGCAATTAATCGTATTTTGTCTCGTAATCTGCACGTTTTTGTGTCATATCTAAGCATTGAGAGATGTGATCAATAGATACGCTAGATGATTTCAGGATATATAGTGTTGATTACGTGGACGTACATGTACTACTCACCTCTTCCTCCATTTTCGTTGTGGTTCTGACCGCGTCTGAACGTATCGCGTGATTTTTCCTCATCAGTAGTCATATCCTGGTGTTGATTAATGAGACCGAGTCGGGCACCGATATCTCCGGTACCCTTTCAATTTCAAGTTCGAAACTTTATACAAGTCTTTATTTAAATATTATCTATTAGTAAACAACAACATTTCCAGTCAATAAAACATGAAAAAAATATCTATAACGGTGTGGGTCTGGCTCTTTAATCGTTCAAGCTTTTATTGTACCAATCAAAGGGCTACAGGGGTGCGGGGCCCCAAGAGATTCCTCACAAAGCATCTAATATATTAGGTTACAAATCTAGCAATGAAATGTGTAAAAAGATGTATTACCGCTCGGCTGTTACGAAGATATATAAAACTTATCCGAGTTTCTTTAAATAGAGTCGCTTACTGTACTACTTAATTTTGTATTGTAAAAAATCTTAAGTAGTTCATCGGATTAATAGCATAGATGTAAATACGTGAATGGGGGTACATTTGGCGTATAAAACCTTATGTATGTTTTGTTAGACACAGGTGTATGGTTGTATGTAAGTTATCCTACAGAGCAAGTCCGCTTTGTTGTCGTTATTGTACAATACGTATAGGGGTTTATTATTGTCTGAAATATGTTAAACATATATCAGACACGTTAAAATTTTGTTCATGTTTTTTTACGTAATATCGATAAAAACGATTGGAGAAATACAGTGTTGTACTGTTAATAATGTCGTAGTGATCTAAATATAGAAATAGGAGCTGCTATCTAAATATAGACCGTACGAAAGAATGGTGATTATTTTAACTTATCCCTTTCTTTACTTGCGCTGAATTCTGCATGTAATAAAACAGCGTCTTTTTTTTGTAAATTTTATTGTTTAATCTCTACAGATATTCGAGTAATATTATATCAGAACATTGCGCAAGAAACTCAGGACTATCAATAGATGTTATCCTCAATGGTTGTAAAAGTTGCAACGTAAATGATGATAAAAATCTTCTTTCCAGTTTCAATTTTATCGACAGTTCAAACACATTTATATATCTGTAAAATGAGTATGGATAAATGCTGAATGTAATTCATAACATGTGACTGTAAACTGTGTATAACTTATGATATTCCGATTTAAAAATGATAAATAACTTGAAATGTTAAGAGTAAACTTTATGTTATTTGATGTTGAAACTGTTATGATTTGCTTTCATTCAATGTTTACCGATTTATTAAGTAACACTAAATTATATTTATCCTTGATACTGTCACTGGGAGTGTGGAGAAAAGATCAAATTAGCTCTTTCTTAAATGTTTAATTCCGAATGGAAGGCACAACTTTTTTATACTGTTGGTCAAGACATCCGGTATCCATTACGAAATCGATCCAACTTTTCAATTCCCAACTATAGACTTTCTAGTACAATTTTGGAGACAGGAAGCTAAATATAGTTCACACTAAATTGAGTCAAAAATGTAGTTAATTGAACCATGATTTAATTTTATTTCGTGCTCATCTCACAGAAAGCTCAGAGTGTGGTTGTGATCATCCATGTGAGAATGCTTATCACTTCTTTTCTAGCTGTGTAAATTATAGTAATCAGCGGCAAATTCTATTTCAAAGCTTAACACACTGGACACAAACATCGATTTTAATCTAAATATCCTCCTTTGTGGAGATCAACACTTACCCGTTGACTTTAATGTGGAAATATTTAGAAATGTACACATCTTCATCAAAACCAGCAATAGATTTTAATTTAAGTGAATAATTTAATGTTCATTTTGAATGAACGAGGAGAGCGACCTTAGGTCAGGACTTGAAATATGTATGTTTTGTGTCTTCTTATTTGCCTTCATTTTTACTTGTTATAATGTGTGGAGAGGGCTTAAATAATGTTGTAATAACTTGTGCCCGATTGTAACGGGATGAGCATATTGTCCACTCTGATGACGGTAAAGCAACACAACACAGAGTATTTACATTATTTACAATATTTAATTACACTATACACTATTAACAATGGTTGCACTTCATACACACTCTCTCTCGTACATTCAACAAGGTCATAGATTAAAGGCATAAGATATATACAAAGTAACAGTCACACTCTATAAATGGGCAGTATTCCATTATTTCCCAAATGTTCCTGCTACAGTGACACCGTATACTGATGGGCTGATATCCACCACGGAGTAAGTGTCAGTACACATGTGATGTGGTCACCGTCACATAAAGACTGCCGGAACACAACAACCAGAAAAGTTCCAGAGCTATACATTAGCCAAATGCTGAACACAAGGTGGACAGTCTATCCTCATCATAAGTGCTGGCTGTGTCCCTCAACAGGCAACCCAGTACCCCAGACCACTTAGTAAGACATGCGTGCACCTCTGGCAGTTATCCCTCTCTACTGGGTTAAACTACAATAGATATAAATATAACCCTACATCGGTATTAAATCATCCCCAACAATTTACAGCAATAATATGGACATATATGAATATATATAATATGGTATAATACATATTTACAGCTAAATCAACTTCAATGTAAAGTTCACTAAAGTATGCCACACGACGCCTTAATATCTGTCATGCTGGCATGCACCCGTGCATACACGTGAGTGATATAACTGTATATAGCCAAATACAACCCTTTATTATATATTATATCTATATTTACAACTACATATATGATAATAAATAATTATAATACAACCAATGTAACCTACAGGTCATGTAATGCCCTATACACCCTAAACAATACAACACGTGCACCTGTACACACCTGTGCCACGTATCGGGTGGATATCTATAAATAGACAATAATATGAAACCTCGCTGTTTAACTACACAGCAGTTGAACAACATATATAAACATATCCACATATGGGGTTGTGTGGTCGGTACTCACCGCAAGCTGCAGTTTGCGTATATTGGTCCCATAAAGGTAATATATGCCCCGGTGAGATACCGCTACCCTCACATGCTGTTTACACCGGTAGTGTCCATTGTCTCTCCCCTCTAGTATACCATGTCGCACATCCCGTGCGCGTACAACAGTCTATGCGCGCGAAATACAAATAGGGTAGTACAAAGCTATGTAACACCGATCCATTTCCCTTTTTGTTGGCAATAAAACATGTTTAAACTAAAATCTTTTTTATAGTGTAAGATATAAGGGTATAATTATTTTTTTTCTTTTTTTATTACAAAATGCTGCAATCTAATTGATCTAAAAAATCATACCTCTATGAAAAAAATAAGCCACGTCCCCTCTTCGCAGGAACTAATCTTCCCCGGCAACATCAAAGGCTCATAGAAACCTTTGATCTTCACCTTCAACTTCCGGTTTGTGTCAAACTAACTGTCCTTAAAATTGTTTTAAAAGGAACCAAAATATACACCGTGCTACTGAAAACAAAAAAAAAAAAAAAAACAATAAAAACATTAAAGGAAATAATAATAATAATAAACAAAAATTTTATTCTGGCGTCGTCTGCCAAGCCTAACTGCCGTCTGCTACCTGAGCTTTAAAAGATGGCACACATAAATTTTAACCTGGGTGACGCAGGACTTCTTTCCCACTCTTCCGTTTCAAACTGTTTAACTTCGGCCAAAAACAGTTTTAAGTAAAACAATTAAAATTTCCATCCAGCATTCATCGCTTAGGTAAGCTATGAAAGATGGCCGACGTCTTCCCGCTGATCCGATGAGCTGACACGCGGGCGCTCATATGCATATCGTTCAGTTCATGGTTATTTCGCATATATAAAGTGCCACCATCAAATTCGTTTAAATTACTTCCTGATATGTTTTATTTTAAACTCAGTGGATTTAAAATCAATTATAAGCGTTGATGTATTATTTTTTAGTTTCATAGGGGTATGAAAAAAAAATTTGTTTGCAACTTTTGAATGAATCCGCTACGCGTATTGAGTAGATTCCTTTCGCGAGTATCTGATTACATCTAGTTCTTTGTCACACTGCACCACGTAAATATCTGGGACCTTTTCAAGTATGGGGTAAGGTGCAGTCAAATCTAGTCCGGAGTCATCTTATATGCACCGTAACTTCCTCGTCCGACTGTATGTTAACAATAGCCAGATCATTTGCTGATTCACGTTTGGTTTCTCACAGTATGACGATTATTTCAAGTTTCGAGATCTTTTCCTAAATATACTGCAGCATAAAAAGTAATGGAATAAAAACTATGCACACTATGATTAATTCTATTTTAAAATACAAAAATAAATAACACAATACATAAATTTTATTTCATGATGTTACAACACTTTGACGTCATAAAATATTCTTCTGCATTAACTGAAACAACAGACACTGACTCACTACTAATAAAAGACCGGTGTCATCAACGTAAACGCCAATGTAGTTATGACACGTTTGAAAAAAAAAATGCAGCTTTGGGTAATATTCCAAAATAATATCATTTACAGAGGAGTTTATTTAAACTTAAGCTTTCAACAAAAATTGCCCAGTCTTTTCCAAATTTTATTACTCAGACTCCCAATCTAACGTCCTGATTTTTGATCCGTGAAATATCATACAAAAGAAACAGCTCCTTATTTCAGGAAACAATTTCGTTCTCAGTTTGCTGTGATACATTATGTCCCTATAATCCAATATATATATGAATTGTGTATCCAGTCATTATGTGTATTCCTAATTACTGTGAAAGTCTTTCATTTATCGCTAGATAATAAACATTCCTTCGTTTTGTAGTAACATTCCAAGAGTGATAGGTGCCTTGTATTGAGTAGGCCTATACGATACCTACTCATGCGTGCAGGGTAATGTGTTCGACACCAATAAACCCGGATTTTCATTTTCATTCTATTTTTCCTTGAGCCATCCGACTCACAGGTTAAATAGCAAAAACATAATGTGGTACAAATATGAAAGAATGTGCTGTGATTTACTAGAGTGGAATGACGGTTGTAGGTCGGATATTCTCTGTCTACTAGCACTAATTAAACGTTACATTGAAGATACGCAATATACGTAGGACTCGAGAAATTCCCAAAACAATCTGGAATGTAATTCGTATTTCTTAAAACGCAATATGTTTCGTCTTACTCAGAACGACAGAAGGGTATTGTTTTCTCTGTGTACTTAAGCCAATCTTTGTTTAACACACTAACAATTCATTACACGGATATTCCAATGTATTCAGGATTAGCTAGCTTTACATGTCAGGACAATACACACGAGGAGTAAAATAGAGACAAAATCAGTATTAAACGTTTATACTGACAATTATAGAAATGCTTAAGATCGTATATTATCATAAGCATAAATACTTGTAAATATTTCAAGCAATCGTGATATTGAATGCTTCCAACGTCAATACATCTATATCAAATGTGTCAGATATTACACTTCCAACGAAGCGTCACTACATCTATATCAAAAGTGTCTGAGTTTACACTTTCAAAAGTAAAGAATAACAAGTATCCCTATCAAATTGAAAAAAATGTGAAAGTATGGCTCAGGAGAGAAAGCAATGTTGTAAAAATATCAAAATCATCCTTTCGAACGTGTGATGTTGATAATTCACAAGCATGTAAATGTAATTTACAAATCTCAAAGTATGCAATGTTATCCACTTCCGCCATAATGAACAATGGCGAACTGATTTGAGGGAGCGAGAACTGTGCGCTTACTCGGGATATTAAAAAAACTCTTATTTTACATCCACTGTGGCAAGTTGGTGAAAAATATCCATCGTACATTTGGAAGTTGGCAGAAATGATCAAATTATCATTTATGTATGTCAATGATAAAGTTACTTGTAAATTATGCGGACAACAAGGTAGCAATGTAACAGCCCACTTTCTGACACAATGTAATAGCCCACTTTCTGACACAATGTAACAGCCCACTTTCTGACACAATGTAATCAGTTAAACGAACGAGACTTATTATTTGACAGTGTTGTTAATATCCTTGGAACTACAAACTGTGTTGTTTTCGTAGAATTGGACGAAACAAGTATGGCAAAAGTAATACTGGGCAGTCGTGAACTTATTAATGTTGAAGATGATATCTGGGAACAGTTCATGATTATGAATAGTATCAGCATAGCAGCTATGGTTAAATCCCTACTTGAACACATATAATGTATTAAAGGACAATGATAACGGCTGAATAGCAATATATTTTGTATATAGTGTCTATTTTCTCAGTACTTTCTTGATCTATATATGTTTGTAATCTTCATATTTATGGAGGAAATAAAGATATCCATCTTTACATGTAGTGACGCTTCGTTGGAAGTGTAAACTCTGACACATTTGATATAGATGTATTGACGTTGGAAGCATTCAATATCACGATTGCTTGAAATATTTTCAAGTATTTATGCTGATGATAATATACGATCTTAAGCATTTCTATAATTTTCAGTATAAACGTTTAATATTGATTTTGTCTCCTCGTGTGTATTGTCCTGACATGTAAAGTTAGCTAATCCTGAATACATTCGAATATCCGTGTAATGAATTGCTAGTGTGTTAAACAAAGGTTGGCTTAAGTACACAGAGAAAACAATAAACTTCTGTCGTTCTGAGTAAGACGAAACATATTGCGTTTTAAGAAATACGAATTACATTCCGGATTGTTTTGGGAATTTCTCGAGTCCTACGTATATTGCGTATCTTCAATGTAACGTTTAATTAGTGCTAGTAGACAGAGAATATCCGACCTACAACCGTCATTCCACTCTAGTAAATCACAGCACATTCTTTCATATTTGTACCACATTATGTTTTTGCTATTTAACCTGTGAGTCGGATGGCTCAAGGAAAAATAGAATGAAAATGAAAATCCGGATTTATTGGTGTCGAACACATTTCCCTGCACGCATGAGTAGGTATCGTATAGGCCTACTCAATACAAGACACCTATCACTCTTGGAATGTTACTACAAAACGAAGGAATGTTTATTATCTAGCGATAAATGAAAGACTTTCACAATAATAAGGAATACACATAATGACTGGATACACAATTCATATATATATTGGATTATAGGGACATAATGTATCACAGCAAACTGAGAACGAAATTGTTTCCTGAAATAAGGAGCTGTTTCTTTTGTATGATATTTCACGGATCAAAAATCAGGACGTTAGATTGTGAGTCTGAGTAATAAAATTTGGAAAAGACTGGGCAATTTTTGTTGAAAGCTTAAGTTTAAATAAACTCCTCTGTAAATGATATTATTTTGGAATATTACCCAAAGCTGCATTTTTTTTTCAAACGTGTCATAATTACATTGGCGTTTACGTTGATGACACCGGTCTTTTATTAGTAGTGAGTCAGTGTCTGTTGTTTCAGTTAATGCAGAAAAAAAATTTATGTATTGTGTTATTTATTTTTATATTTTAAAATAGAATTAATCATAGTGTCCATAGTTTTTATTCCATTACTTTTTATGCTGCAGTATATTTAGGAAAAGATCTCGAAACTTGAAATAATCGTCATACTGTGAGAAACCAAACGTGAATCAGCAAATGATCTGGCTATTGTTAACATACGGTCGGACGAGGAAGTTACGGTGCATATAAGATGACCCCGGACTAGATTTGACTGCACCTTACCCCATACTTGAAAAGTCCCAGATATTTACGTGGTGCAGTGTGACAAAGAACGAGATGTAATCAGATAATCGCGAAAGGAATCTAATGTGTGTACTTGTAGGAGTATAAGAATATAAATTGGGTGGATTTTCATAATCTGTGTATCATTGCCTAGCTACACTTGAGCGACAACAGGGGTAGAAATGAAGATGAAATTTATTTTAGTCGTTACCATACTCATCGTTCTATCAAGCGGACAAGCTGAATCTAAAAAAGGTAAGGGCTTTTATACTCATTTAGTACACGGGGAGGGGGGGAGCGGGGGGGGGCTTGTAAATTTTTTGTAGATTTCAGATGGTTTTAGTTTCATTATAGTGGTTCACCACTGGTTGAAACAAACATTATTCTTTACAGGAAACTCACAACTGAACAGGACACGTTTGTCTTTTTTCCCGACTGTTCAAATTGAATTTTGAGTAGTATAATGTTGAACTAAATTCATAGTTGGTGTAAGATTGTGTGATATCATTCTTTTTTAAAATCTTATATAAAATGCTAACAAAATATCTATCAACCCAGATGGATAAATGACTTTCAGCAACAACCGTAAAACGATCTAGCATTTTAACATTTATTGATATATGTGATGATGTGATAAATAAATTTCACCTATTTTGGTACATTGACAGATAACTCCCCTTCTGACCGTAAGATGATAGCTGAACTGGGATGTCTATTGGAAAGCGTAAGTCAATTTCTATAATTTGATTTAGTGGCAGTCAACAAAATCTCTATACACAAGAAGAAACTTGAAATGATGTAACTGTACCAAGCAAGTTATACAAGTGAATTATTGTCTTTGATATGTCAGTCTGGCCTAATACAGATTAGTCTCAGTATGTTTGTTCGCTCGCTAGTTCGTAAGCCTGCAAAATGGTTGATGTCGATCGTAAGCTTAATTGCCTGAAAGTCTACGAAAAAAGTTGTGTAGGCTATGTCAGGTACAATTTGTTGTCTGTCAGCTTCCACATTTTAGTGTTCTTTTGGTTTTAAGGATTTATCCTGCTTTTAAAAGTTAGATTGCTTAAAATTAATATCACATGTAGGCTTTCGCACCATTAAGACATGGTGTCGTTTACGCCACCTTTTACTAAAAAAATGTCGCCAAAACACTGTCATTCACAAGGCTATGATGGCATTAAAAAAGTTATGTACCTAACTGCATTTATTCCAGAATTAACGACATTGAAATAATGTGTGTCTGAGATAAATATTACTGTATATAAATTCACTGTATGTTCTCTTTTTTCGTATCCTTTTTGTTCAAATAGGTCTCATCGTCTTTTATTTCCAAACTATATGTAATTAATGTACTTATATTCCGTTGGTGTAGTGAATTTCTCATCAGGAGGTTTCTAAAATATCATTATACAGTCAAGCACCCACACTCACCACCACCACCACACCACACACAAATATTGGATTTTCAAAATTATAAAATGTTTTTCGTCCAATGCGTTACAGGATATATAACATTATTTATTTCCCCTTCTTGAAAATTGCAGCGTGGAACCGTTTAAGTGTATGAAATGTTTGTGGGATAATCACAAGTTTCTGGACAGAAACCGCAGGATTTTGAGTATAAATTACAACACTAGTACTCTAATTTCTTATCTAACAACTCATATAATCCACACTCCCGACGTCTACTAATAATTTATTTATTTATTTATTTTTAGATTCCAACGATGTCAAAGGAACTATTTATCAGTGACTTGATGTTATACTTTAGCTTTAACACCACAGCAAGTGTATGTGACGTGTAGGACCGCAAGCGGAACTTATTTCATGTCACACACATACATTGTTTCGTCTGAAATCTTGTGCTACCTCAAAAGTGAAAATCCTGTGTGATCATCGAGATTGAAAGTCATCATAATCTACAATTCATTATTTAAAATGTATGTAAGATATCAAGAGTATCATTTTATTTGACGTTTTATCATTATATTATGTGAAGATTAAATTAAGTCGTGAAACTTGATAGGCCGTGTACATGTTTTTGTTTACACACATTACGTTACGCATTCGGACAAGGAAAACGGGGTAGAAGGGAAATAATTCTCCACTCCCTTTAGGGTAAGAAAGGCTCAACCTGCGGGTCGATTTATCAGCTGTCAAACACAATGCTTGCTGAGTATTTGACAACCAAGTAATCCCTCTTGAGATCCGCGGGGCCCTGTCTCACCCTCAAAGGGAGGAAATATTCCAGGAATCTCGACCCGAGGGGAAAGATGCTTTATATGGCAGACATGAGGCTTGCCAAACACATGCAACTTTATAAAATTTTTCGAGGTTTGAGATCCCCCATCTCACCACTAGGGGGTTAATGATTAGTTTGCATTATATTAGGTACTATACGTGTATATTTTTTTGTTTACAAAATGAATGAAAAATGATAGTGATACAGACGTTTTGAATATATTTTTTTTGACGATACGAGATTTTAAATGATTCAGTGCAAGACAAACAGAGACGTCCATTTATTTTTTTACATATACATTGTATATATAATGTGTGTCCGTACACTAAGGCTGGTCACGTGTGGCTCTTTGTATACAAAACACTTATAACTACGAATGTATCTAACAGTTCAGTGTGTATATATACACGTGTCTAACCTATATATCAATAGCTTAATTGGGAAGTATACTTAACTGTATTCTTATATGTGTACAAAATGAATAAACCCTATCCCACACTTATTTATAAGTCATTTCTAATTGTATATTAACCACGATAGAATCGCACTTTTTTTACTATAGAACAGCTCAACGTGAGCACAAATGTGCGATAGCTTATTTCGTCCAAGTTTCCGATCGTGCGCACATCGTGCAGACATCGTGCGCACATCATGTAAGGTTGTGCGATCCCACAACTGTAACTTCTCAATCGGTTCCTAGAGACTGACCCGCAGACAATGCCAACCAAATCACTGGAATAGTGTTTAAACGTTTCATTTACATGGACCTATATATGTGTTTTTATAATAATAATAATAATAATAATAATAATAATAATAATTGGTTTATTGTACAAATTGGCCTCCAGCCCACAGTACCATTCAATATTACAATATTTGACATCATATCATAGCATATATTTCATATATACAGAGTAGGATAAACATGTGTTTCCCAAGATGGCATTATTTCCATCAGTAACAAGCTATGTATATATAGTGACATAAGTAAATCGATCATGAACAAGTATATAAGCTATGGTAGTAATCAGGTTATTTCAGTCGATGACAACTAAACTGGTCAATAGTGCAACTAGTTAAGTCATAGTGGTCATATAGTCCACAGTTTAATAGATTTATGATCATAATTTTCACCTACTACACAGTATATAGGTACCAGGTAGGTAAATCGATTTCTCTGTTATTAAAATCAGTACAACAGTATCTCTTCTGTATATTATACACAAGCTGATTACTAGTTTAACCGTTGATACATAGTACCTACATAAATTTCTATACCTTCTAACACAAGTCAAGTAGATAATTTATACTGTAAACAGTTCAACTT
Organism: Ylistrum balloti; assembly: GCF_031769215.1. Classification (NCBI taxonomy): domain Eukaryota; kingdom Metazoa; phylum Mollusca; class Bivalvia; order Pectinida; family Pectinidae; genus Ylistrum; species Ylistrum balloti. The sequence continues at coordinate 718,743 of NW_026782074.1, forward strand.
TCCTCCTGATTGATCCAACAATTTCACTTTCTAGTAATAATTGTACAATTGAAATAGTACCAGTTTGTAATAACTTTTAAGTAAACTGCAGTATTTCTGACCTTACATCATTTGCTTTTTTAATAAAAATTGCAACATTCCTCATTAAGCCAATAATACGTGTTTTTATCTGTAATATATTCCAACATTCTGGTCGCCACAACATGACAATATCCCGTAAAGAACTGCCATCACTGGCAGATAATTTCAAGAAGACTGCGGATACCTAACCAACACTTGAGCACTATAGAGCAATGTCTGACATGTAAATGAACGATTCCTTTCCACATGGAGTAACAGGTTACCGATAAAATAAACAAGTTATTTCATAGTGCAAGACATGAGTGCGTTAAGCACTGGGCATATCTACTGTGATCACGTGACTGCCTTTTTATTCAGTGAATATACTTATGTCATATTTTTGCGTACATCCCAGGTATGATATAGCTTGACGTCATTTAAAATAATCAAATGACATCACACATTCAGTAATTGCAGATACAGAGCGAACATGGCTTCAGGGTTGACAAAGAAATGTCTCATTTTCAACCATATATTCTTGAAAAATCAATCATGTGATAAAACGGATTTTAAACTCGTTTCCATTTCATTTCTGATTCCTGGAACTCGTCACGTGTTTTTCATAAATTCACATAAAAAAGGAAATTCATTTAAGCATATTTGCTGTGCCGTGTTTCGAGTGTGATACTGATGACATAGGTGATGCATTTCATTATTATTTAAAGTTCCCATTTTTCTTAATATGTCAAAACTGTAAGGAATCTATGTAGTAAAATGAATAAAGTTGAAAGTTGAAAGTTGAAAAGCCGAGTGTGTATCAACCTTAGGTCGTTTCTTCCTAATAGTACATTCGATCAAAGCAAGGCATTTCTTCTAGGCAATAAACTTGACATGCTAAATATCTGTTCTGATGAGAAAAGAACTACTGGTTATTAATTGTTTTACATGTAGCTTGATTTCAGCTCCGTCGTCTGACAAAGTTGTTAGTATGATAAATTTATGCTAACTTTATACGTCGCACTGAGCAAAGCGATTCAGTGCATGTCAAGGTCACTATTTTTTTAACTGGTTCAAAAATTAGTTGATAGTTGATCGATAGACACTGAACATCATTCAAACTTAGATTCAATGGAGAATTTTAACGTAAATGTTGTTAATTGCATATGTGAAAATAATGTGTGTCTTTCCAGTTTCCTGACCATTCCAACTTTTAAATGTAGCTACCGACCCTAACTTTAGCTAGTGGTCTGAATCGAAGGAACGATGAAGATATGCTATACCGCGGTGTTCCTTCAAATAAAAATCATTAATTTAGATGATCTTTCGAACTACAAATGAAAACGCGACCGTTAAATTCTTGTCAGGGCCTGTTTCGATCCGGCTCTTATCATAGTTGGTCCTTTTCATCTCAACCATACCAAGATGGCTGCTCCCATTGCAAGTCGTATCGCGCCAGAGAGGGTGTATTCATTGGATGATAAATTCTATCCAGGTCTGGTCTGAAGAATTTTTGGATAATAATATTTTTGCATAAATGGTTTCGCTGACCGTATGGGGACGGGAGGACATGGCCAATAGGAAAACAAATATGAACAATGAGAAGACTTTTTCCTTTCATTTGGACAAAGCGATTTCAGTCAAAGCCACGTGAGTGATACATGCCCTATGGGGAAACTTGTTTTCAACATAACAGCAAGAAAAAAAAGCAAGAAAAAAAAAAAAAAAAAACAGAAAAAAGTAAAAAATCACCGTGTTGATTTTGTGTGTGTTTCTTTTTCTGTTTGTTTTGTTTTTGTTTGTTGGCGATCCCCAAAAGTATCGGTAAAATGAATGAGGCAAATTTACTAAGACGCTTGGCATATCTTTATACAGATTGACGTCAAACAATCTCTCGATACCTGTTTCTGGAAAGATAGCGACAGTCATACCATCAAGAGTTACTTTGGTACAGCTTTTTTTCACTGCAGTTAGTGAAAACTTCTACTTCTCCTTAAAGATTTGATGTTGAAAATCGCTGTATAAAATCCACAGCCATGGAGTATCATAGTGCCAATACATCAGACACAATGAGTAGAAAATAAAAAATTGGACACCAGACAAATAAAATAAATACGTTTAAGGAACATAAACAGAAAACATCATGAACGAGTAAACGGCAAATATAAATATCAGACAACAGGATCAAAGGCCTACTGTATCATATGTTGTATATATAGGTTTGATATACGGGAGATAGATTGTATAAAGAGTAGATCTTGGCCTAAGGGAGACAACTTTTGTTATAGAAAGTGATTATTATTTATTCGTACGAACTTCAGGTTAAGAAATGCAGAGTTGATTCCCGATTAGGAGAATCACAAAATATTCCTTGCCTAACATTCACCCTCATCACATGATATCAGTCGAAACCCGCCAACTTCTGCCCGAGTTCCAGATCGTGTCTTCGCTTCCATCAAATACTATTAATTCTTATTGTCATATATAACAGAATTTTGTATAATGCTTTAAATCAGTGGAAATCCGTGAACTAAACAACGTCCGGTAAGTGTGTAATGGACACCATCAGGTATGGATATAAAAGTCACTTAACCCTGCTCTTCTGACTTTGCTGAAGACTCTGGTTGTCTGTACACTAAGGTATTTCACAACCATGCAGAATTTGTACAAGCGTGCGCTAATAACTAAAAACGGGAGGGGGGATAAATAAGGATGGAAAATGTAATTATGAGCTAATGCTTTATCTTATATTTCCAGTAAAAATGATGGCTGATATCAGTGTTTATACAAGAGGTAAGATGTTCACACATAAGTCGAGTGTCGTTTGATTGAATCATTCACGTACATGTGCGTTGCCGCGTGACCGATTACTGGCCAAAATCCGAACGATTACCTCAGGTGATGACGAAGTATTAGTGACAATCTGTTGATACGGCAATTGAATTTCTTTTTGACCAATTTACAACTTAATGTAATGTCGTCAGCGACCATGATGGTATGTTTAGACATGCTAACACGCCGGCACGGAAAAGGCCTTACTTATCAAATAGTATCAACAATAATAAAATCGGTTTATGCAATAAATGAAAAGCAATATTTTTTCTTTTGGATACCTCTTTTTGCAACACGCTGAACTACAAGTACCTGTATCATTCGAAGCTCAGGACATTTAACAATACATTTCGTAATTCAAATGATTATTAACCTTACACGTATATGAATGTCAGCGTGTTAAGTTAGCCCTTTATGGTATTATTAACAATTGAACGTCGGTCAGATTGTATCTATTGTCTACATAAATGCAGTCTTGGTGCCAGAAAAATATTCATGACGTCCTTTAAAGCAAATGACATCCGCTGTTAAATTACAATGCCTGAAAGCAACATTGCTCACATTAGAAACCTGGTCAAGGAAATAGCTATACCTCAGTTTATGGTTAAATATATATACCATATTTCAATGCTATTTTGTGTAACAAAAAATCGTGTAAATTTGGACTTTCAGCGGCAAATCTATCGAAATCGTTGATAAGTTTTGATAACTCGGATGGGGTTTATATATATAACGAAAGAATTACATGATACACAAGCGTGCCATGGCAGAAATTCATATCATCACCTAAAAAGAAAAACGAAAGATATTCGATACATACGTGGGATATATATTGAATTATGGTTGTGAAATTTGGGGACATAATGTATTGCCACAAAGTGAGAAGGTCCATCTTCGTTTTCTCAAAGACTTGTTAAGTTAATGTAAAGAAAAAGTTTAATACCTCTATGGTTTCTTTGAATCAGGGAGATATTTATTATAAGTACAAAGTAAAATAACCAATGACGTATACAATGTTCTGGTACCTTTAAACTGTATTGTATTGGGATATAATAAATCTTGAAACTTGTAATGTTTTCAACGTTATATCAACGGTACAAACTTTCAGTGTTATTATAACGATATTATGCCCCCGCGATTGAAAGATCAAGTTCATTTTGTTTTTATGCTGTCTGTCTGTTTGTTGTCAACTTTAACCATGCCCATAACCATTGCACCGTAAGAGGTAGGGCTTTCATATTTGGCATGTGTTACATGTGACCAGACCCTTCCTGTAGTACCAAAAGGTTTGACCATATGATTTTAATTTTGTTGCAACCGGGGGCACAGTGTTTAATCAACACATCTTGTTTTAACGTTAAAAATGGTTATCTAACGTTAACTAATGTTAAATGTTAACGTTTTTAACGTATGTGCTCGTTTCACGTGAGTTCAATGTTAAAAATTCCAAGTTTATTAAAAATTGGTAGCGTAACTAATCCAGGTCCCAACTTAGCTCTATCTTATGGCGCTAACTTACATTGTAGAAAACTATGGTCCCAACTTAGCTCTATCTCATGGCTCTAACTTACAATGTAGAAAACTATGGTCCCAACTTAGCTCTATCTCATGGCTCTAACTTACATTGTAGAAAACTATGGTCCCAACTTAGCTCTATCTTAATACCCTAAATTAGCAGCCCGGGATCCTTACTTAACTTTATCTTAAAGCCCTTACGTAATAACCTTGGCCTTGACGTAGCTCTATCTTTCGGCCCTAATCAAATAACCTAGGGTCCTAACCATGCTTTGTCTTGGGGTTGTAATTTAATAATCTGGATTCTAAATCTAGCTGTGTCTCGGACTCTAATTCAATAACCTAGGGTCCTAGGGCCAAAATATAGTAACCAACGTCCTTACTTAGCTCTTATTTAAGGCCCTAACTTACAATGTAGTGTCTTAGGGTCCTAACTTAGCTCTATCCTAGATCCCTAACTTAGGTCCCTAACTGTCGTGTGGCTTGAAAAATGTCGACACAGCAGTAAGAACCAATCATTCGACCTGATGCGAAATTAATATACCTGTTCACTGCAAATAAATAAATGATACTGAAACTTTAATTAGAATAATTTATAACAATATTTGTCCGTCCTGCACTGATTTTCTAAACGGACATGTGTTAGTTTTGTATTCCTGGAAATTGATATTCCACAATTATCGGTAGGTCGATATTCTCCTTCTTAAATCGTCCTATAATACAGGGTTTTCATCATGCAATTTAAATAGTATGTAAAACTACAATAGCCGAATATACTTGTCCAGAATATAACAACCTAAACAGTCTGGTAAATCAATGTTAATGAACGAATTCAATTAGCTTCATGTTTGAGCACATATAGTTCACATAGAATGTGATTTTCTATAAATTATATCTATGTTTTTTTAGCTTGTACGGTATATGATATAAAGTGTCTTGTAAGCCTTAATGGACTGGGTGACAATTTTACTAAAAGTTGTGCATGTACTTGTTAGAATATTTTGATACCTGTATTACATTTTTATGTAAAAATTGACAAGTGACACTTTCAATGATATTTATTGAATCGAACTGTATAATTGTAAATACTGTATATATATATGTGTGTGTGTGTGGTGTGTGTGTGTGTGTGTGTGTGTGTGTGTGTGTGGGTGTGTGTGTGTGTGTGTGTGTGTGCGCGCGCGCGTGTGTGTTTTAAACCGTTTAGTAAACTGGAACTTCGTGAAAACTGAACAACTATTCACGTAGAAAGAACAGAGAGAACGAATATGACGGCGCCATCATTTTTGATTTCTGTTCCCTTACTAGCCTAATGATGGTCTATAGCAGAAATTTACATATCTAAGTGAAAACTGTTATAAGCAGAGGATTAATATTTTACTAGGAAGCACGTTAAACATCTAGACTGGAATTAATTATGAACACCATCTGTCGAAAGGTAAATACGATAGGATCGATGATTTACCAAACTGTTTAATTCGTCCATTCAATTTGTCAAGTTTACACTAACGATATATTTATTAATACCATTGATCACAAATAATGTTTTAACAGACCTGGCCCCACTTGTATAAAATCTCAATTTCAGATTTTCTCAAGCCCAGATTTTCCTCAGCTAATATCTCCTTGAAAATATCTTGTATGAAAATTCCTCAAGGAATTTCAGGACATCCTAGCCGATGACTTCCTCCTGTTCCTTGAGAAAATTTTATACAAGCCGTTTTTGAGGAGATATCAGCTGAGGAAAATCTCGACTTGAGGAAATCTCAAGTTGAGATGTTTTATACAAGTGGGGCCTGATACTGACTACAGGGTCAGTAAAACTACTTTGCCAGTTGGTGGTAGAATCACACCATATAATGAAGATTTACAGTTGTAGCAAAGTAAAATAAGAAATAAATTATTGGAACCCGAATTTCACCACAGAATATACATTGTAATGTCATTCTGCAGAATGCAATGTTCTGATGTCATTCTGCCGAATGTAACGTTCTAACTTTCTGTAACAGAGTTTAGTTTTGGTGTTATTTTGCTTATTTTACATGTAACAAAAAATCCGAGCATTTGTAGTTGTTTGTTGTCGGATAATAAACTATATTGTAAGACTGAAGTTTTTTGAGCTATCGCCAGAAATCATTATTTAAGAATTATTATTTAAATGCTACTCTTTCATCAAAACATGATTTCAAAACACAATTGTTTGTTGCCTTAAGCTTTGGTCAATATAAAAGCATGATTGACAGCCTTTAAGATAAAAGTGATAGTTACCCTTAATCAAGATCTGCTAGACAATTACATTTCTTTTGTTTATGATATTGACGTGTTCATTTTTCCTTTTACGAAAGTGACATTCTGCAGCTATGAATATTTCAGTCAGCTTTTAGTATTATTTTCTAGTTTCCTATTTCTACTGCGACTGAGCATTTCAATTACTTCCGGTTGCAAAAATGATTTGCCCGCCAATATTTTTAACCCAATGCTGTTAAATATTACAACAATGAATTCTCCGTTGGTGACCGTAGTAATGCGTTATCTACAAAGCTATTTTCAAATTAAAGGTTTGTCTAATTTTATACAACTAATACGGTGTCTGATATTTTTCCATAAATGAAACATGACCACATTTGGTTGAATCTTCGCTGGCCATTAACAAGTCGTAGTTATAATTTTCACCACAGTTTGATTTCAAGACGTTGTGACATAAATTTAGTCATAATTTTACTGTTTGACACCACTGAAAATATATAGTATTTGGTTTCCATGAAAGGTCTTCTGACCTAAAAGTAAGGGTATACCACACTGTAATTCAAGACGTAGCATGCCATTCCCGCAATTTCCTACGAAGTTGATTATTATCTGCTTTAGCAGGTCGTTATTTTTTTCAGAATCTGATATATCAAAAAGTCAGTGGTATAGTATGCAAATAAGTGACTCGATCTTTATAGTAAAATGTAATCCTATTCAAGGTACCCTTGTAAGATCAATACGTGTGCTTAAAAATAACAAGAGAATGCATTCCTTCAATGTACCTATTTTATTTTTACTAGCCCTTGTTTTAGTTATCCATTGTGTTTTTCCTACCTGGAAATGTCACGAGCTTGGAAGACTATTCTAATTCTGTGGTAATTTGAAAAAATAGTTCATAATGGAAACAACCTAGTAATAGTGTTATATCACCGTGAAAAGTGAGCTGACTGGTACCATTCGCATGGCTAAATTTATTAGAAATTCTACATGGATAGCGTGAATGTGTGTGTTTTATATTTCTGTGTCATATATATACTAATATAGAGGAACCCTACATCATTACAATGGTATGTTTATTATATTCATATTATTTTATACCCCTCTATGACGTGTACATTATATTGCGGTATAAGGACAGATTAATTATATTCTCATTACTTGTGTCAAATCCTTTTTATCTTTTGGAAATGAAATATTTAAACTGGAAAAAGGAGAAGTCCTTTGGGTAAAACTAAGATAGCGGAGAATGTCCTAATTGCATTTTGTTAATGCATAACAATCTCATATAATCCATGTACATGTATATTGAATTGATAATAACACATAAACATCCTTATAAGTCCCATATTACTGACCAGAGGTGGTGACAAAGCTTATAGGACTTGCTCTCATCAAATGTTTGTGGACATTTGCATGTTTTTGCAAAAAGGTTTACATTTACAATGTACTTTCCCTATAGTATTGGACCCTGCCCCTCTGACTATTGATGGGTGGACGGATGGATGATTGACAGTATACCCTGGGACCAGATACATATACTGTTACAACAGAAAATCTATTTGTAGGTGTTCCGATTGTAGCTGCATATGTCGGCGCCATATTGGATACTGAATCAAAGCGTCGAGCCTCCTTTCCCTGCGTATATACTACGTTGATGAAGGGAGATTTTGTTAAGATTGGGTGGAAACAACTAACTGAAATAAAGTTTTACAGATGTGTTATTTACTTTAAGTAAATAGTGAACGACGGATTGTGACCACATCTCGTGTTACCTTTGTGTTAAACTCCCAGCGTGCAGACAAGGCTATGGAACACTTCATCAAGAAAATAATATTAATAGGTATATTGTATTTGTTTGGCATAGCATGGATATCAAGGTACGTATATATATGTAAATATATCAATATGCCATGATATGCAGTTCACTGGATCTATTTACATGTTTCTCGTAGAATTATACGATGTATTTTAATTTAAACTTTATTATACATATTTTGTCCGTTTTAGTGACATGCCATTCGTACCAAAATAATCGTTTTTAATGTTTGATATTATAAAATTGATTTGAATATATACTGAAAATTTTAAAATACACATAGGTTAGATTTATCAAGATCTATTTACCAATTAATACGTGTTAGTCATTTTAGTATAAAACAAAACAATTATGCCATTTGTAGCCTTTGACAGGTATTTTTCTATTATTCTAGACAGTTGTTTCTTGTGTTGAACTTCAAATATGAATGCTATTAGCATATTAGCAAAGTAATAACATATAATGTTTGGTTTAGTTGCGCGAGTCCTGAAACTTTGAAGCAGAACCCTCTTACAATATACAAGTGTACTATATGTCCCAACTGATGAATACAAATTAATTATTGTAAGCGAAATAAGCTTGCCTTTACGAATTTTCATGGTGAAATTTATACGAGAAGAAGAAAGCGTGACTGGTCCCTGTTTTCAGATTTTTTTTTTTTTTTACATAAATCGGAAATAATGGTCTTTATCGATGAAAAGTTAAAAGTAAAGGTTACATGTATATACTAGAAGGCGGATGCAGTTGGATTATTCTTTCAAGAAATTAGCGTGAAACTACTTCTTGTTTACAGGCATTACCAGGTAGCACGAGTCACCGAACCAGACCACGTGAAACTGGTCGCCTTTGTTGATAACACAGTCACATCTCCTCTAGACAACTTTAATTATTACTTGCAAATACGTAATGTTACAAATATACTTCAAACAGCAAATGAAAAATTATCGGTTCTTAGCATCACCCAGAACCGAACTTCGTTTTATTTAGGAGAGATGATATCTGTACGTATTGACTTGTACAACGGCTATGGTGAACGCTTACATACAGATGGGGATCTTCTTCGTATATGGATGACGGACACGTCCAATAACGCCAATGTTAACGGCTACGTCACCGCCATCGGTAATGGTTCCTACATAGGTCAAGTGATGGCTGTGTGGAAGGGAAAATCAGTGATTAAAATATCCATTGCTAATACAAAGGAACAAATAGGCCTGGTGTTACAGTATGTAGAGAAATACGGACTACTTCGAAATATAGAAGCCACTTTTAGATCGGCGGATACGAACATATCAGAGAACACACAATGTAGTGTTAAACCAGTTTACGGAGAGATATGTAACTTTACAGAGGAGAACCATGGTCTGCATTGGTACTGCGGTCGCCCACGAGACACACAACTGACATGTCGAGATTGGAGGGCAACGACTGGCACCAATTGTAATAGCCTGAGCCCTATTGCTCTCAAACTATCAAGGTGATTATTTTGACCGCCAAATTAATATCAAAGGATTGAATGGAAATGAACAAATTTAATTTCCTATATGTGTCTATTGCTTGCTTCCAGAAATTTGCCTAATCAATCAATCCGTGACTTCCATAAAGATAAGGTCGTCATTCGCAAATGCGAAAGTTTCTTATTGATAAGGCAGTATAACAATCTGCTTTTATGCCTCGTCCACTACTATATCAATGTCTTCAACCAGATTTGGTATGAAACATCATTTGGAATGGGGAGTTCTTTCTTAAATTCAGGAAGTTGATTTGTCTGTAGGGATGAGGTCCAAAAAGGGTAGCTAGAAAATACTATGCTTCAAACTGTTACTCTTTTTATGCTTGAATGAATTTCAGTCAAATTTGACCTGAAATATTGCTGCATGTGAATTATCGTTTCTTAAATTAAGAAGTTGATTTGACTCCTTTGGATCTGGGGCGGGCCCCAAATGGGAAAGTTAGGCAATGATTTTGCTTCAAAACGCTACTCTTCCTTAATACTTAAGTGGAATTAAACCAACTGTGGTATGCAATATCACCGTGAGGATTAATCAGATTTGCCAGACAACCATCTGCAAATTCTGTGGTTTGTCCATCCATCTATGGATTGCCAGATGACCGCTAAGGGCCATGACCCTCTTGTTTGAAAGAATCTACTTGCTGATTTTCATCAAAACAAGATCTTCTAACTTCTATATGTTTTTTTTCAGATTTCACAAGAATATGATTCTGAATGACCTGCCGGCAATCAGAGTGATAGGAGGTAGGCTTTTAAATACTTCAATCAAAGTTGGTATTTTTAAACCATTTCAAACGAACGGTTAGTATGTGTGTTTCTTCTGAACCATACCACTATTCATATGTATAAAAAGCGGCATACTAGGTACCTTTAGTTCAACAACAAGTATACCCTGTTAGTTCAGTTTCAGACTCGAATCTACAAATAATGATGCACATTTTCTTTACTCGAGAAATGTTCCGCACTTTCGAACCATAATTTTCTCACTGTATTGCCACATGCACATTCCTAGCCATTCTCGGCCCCATTGGTCGTAAAGCTTATCGCTAAACCATCTGACAGAGTGAAACGAAAGTCAGTAACTCTGGGAGATCAGAATGATTTTCAGCTGGAGAGCCGGTAGCTCCGATAGTGAAACTTGTCAATCTGCACTATACATGTGTAAGTGCATGTATTCCGGAAAGTATTGGCGTGTGGCGTCTGTACTAACGACAAACTTGACTTGATTACATAATCTATTATGACAGTATTTATATAAAAGTGAAATTCTAAAACATTAATTTGAATGTTAATTTCCATCGCTGTTTACGTTGAGGGTGTCGTTAAGGAAACGGATGACGCTTACCTTTTCGGGGCACTTGGCCCTATTCTCCTTGTTCATTAAGTACCTTTTCTAGGATGTTTGTGTATTGTTTATATCCCTGGACCGAAAGATCTGGGACGTTTTGATTTTGTGCTGCATGTCTGTTTGTTTGTTTGTCTGTTGTCAACTTTAACCTTGTCCATAACTTTTGCACCTTAAGAGGCAGGGCTTTCATTTTTGACCAATATATTTGTTCGTTTTTTTTATTATAGTTTCTTCGAATTTGAGTTTGAAATACGATTCTGTTGTCAAGTCGGTTTTGTCTTCTTGTCATAAATACGTCTATCGCATTGTTTTTTTGTTTTTGTTTCTGTGAACTTTGTTACAAATGTTTATTACATATGTCTTTGTACAATATTTTTATACAGATTTTTTTTTTTGCAAATTGTCAAGTTTTACTAGAAATCATTCGATATAACAGTCAATGTGATATCAGTAAGTAGCTTCCCGAATTGTATTGAGCTAGCTGTATTCCTTTCAGATGACATGTTTGTACAATCCGATAAGTCTCCGTGCCACAAGCGACCGAAGAAGGACACATGGGTGGAGGCTTCCCCTTCTGGATTCTACTATAACAGCCGCTGGCGCGCTTTGGGATGCTCAAACAGACTGGATCACCCCCTTTCTACATCGTATGTTAGCTGTCTCAGTGGTTACCATGTGTTACTGATTGGAGATTCTAATCTCCGTTCATGGTTTAAACACATTAAAACTATGCTTAATATGACCATAACGACGAGACATTTGAATCGAAAATGGTATACGACATACGAAGCAGAAAATGTAAAGCTTAATACGTCTCTGGCTTTAGCTGTACACGCTAATCCGTTTTACGGCGGTTCCACAGCTCTACCGAAATCTTCCATCCAATCAGTGGCTTGGCAAATAGACCGAGTGCGCACGACAAAGAATATTGCTATCGTGATTCACATGTATCTGCATTTGGCTAGGACCGTTTCAGAAGAGTATCGGGCACATGTTAAAGAAGCTAAAAGAGGCATTGACAGGCTTTTAAAACGTGCACCCAATGCCGCCGTTTTTGTCAAAGGACCTCACGCCGTCACAGCACCGGCTTTCCAAGCACCTGTAGATTATATCAGACAGGTTCAGGAACAAATACTTCATGAGGAATTCAAAGATATCATTGATAAGGTAGTGTTTTTGAATCAATGGGACATGACAGCTGGAAGTGCAAGTGTACCTATCCATCCAAATAAGGAAATTTTGTGTAGCATGGTTGATCTTTTTATATCTTATTTGTGCAATTAGAGGTATTGATCATTTGTAAAAATTCTAATAAACTTTCAATTTTATCGATGAAAAATGTCCAAAGCCATTAATCAGAAAATAAGAAGCCGTCCCATAGACTGCTCACATATAACAACAAAGGTTGATTTGTTGCTCCAAGACATTACATCCAAACTTGTAGCTGAAACTGATGTCTTGGGGACGTGTGAGAAGTATTCGATGGGCAAAACATAATCAAATTCTGACACTGACAATCACTTGTATTGGTTAAGCATTACTGTACTCATCTCGTAATAGTGTAGCTATGAAAATGACGTCAGTTCTACATGTAGATTTTAGTTAGTTGCAGGAGCTGCACATAATAAATTAAAACCACACAGTCTCTCTTAAAGCATATTCATCCATGTGTCCTATAAAAATTATATCATACAAGCATGAAATTATTTATGATTTAATGCGTCACAGCGCAGTGGTCTGAAGTTATCATCAATGAGCATTTGTTAATGTAGAAAGTGGTAGTATACAACATTGAGGTTACAGGACGTAATTATGATACTGAGACCATCCTTCTGGATATTTTCATAGTCAAATGCGTTTATTTTATGTACAAATACCGAGATAGTTTTCCAAAAATATCTTTTAATTGAATAGTCAAATTTGCATGGGTTTCTTATCGTGATTAGCAATATAACCGTTTATATATACATACAGTTTAAAAAGTTCAATAAAAAATAATAAAACTTGTAATGGTTTCGTCTTACTTCTTACTTCAGTGTTTAGCCTATCATTATCCGTGGGTCCGTCCGTAAACAACTTTTGTTATCGCTATTTCTTGAGAAATACTGGATGGATCTCTTCCAAAAACCTATGTAGGTTTCCCTTTGTCCATAGTTGTGCCCATTTGATTTTGGGACTTTTCAGAAAAACAAAATGGCCGATGGGTGGCCATCAAAGAATCGTATCTGAAAGGTTTGTTATCGCTATTTTTGGAGAAATACTGCATAGATGTTTCTCAGATTTCATGTATATGTTTCTCTTGGTCCTTAGTTATGCCTGTTAGATTTTGGGATTGATAAAAAAATGAAATTGCCAACAGGCAGCCATCTTGGATTTCGCGGAGTAAACGTTTGTTTTCCTATTTCTAAAGAAGTACTGAATAAATCCCTAGGTCCCTAGTTTTGGTTTTGGGTCTGATGAAAAACGACAAAATGACCGACAGGTGGCCATCTTGAATTTCGCCAAGTTAAGATTGTTATTGCTATTTCTTGATAAATACAGCATAAGTCTTTCTGAAATTTCATCGTTCGGTTTCCCTTTGTCCCTAGTTGTGCCTATTTGATTTAGGGAATGATCAGAAAAACAAAATGACTGACATGTGGCCATCTTGGATTTTCACTTTGAAATATTGTTATCACTATTTCTAGAGAATTAATGCATTAATGCATTGCACCGTTGCAAGGCTACTGGTATCCCCATGGGCAAAAACTATGTGCCCCTCTCCTGTTCTAGGCTAATTGTATATGTTCTCATGTGTATACAAGAATTGAGTTTACCAGAGATCTTATCAGATAAAAGTTGCAAAGATCTTACCAATACTTCAATTCTGCATTCAGATACATTGGGGATGTGAAGTATTTGAATCACAACTATTTGACCATGTCCATGTATAATACTCATTGTACTCCAAGATCTTGAAATCGTTTAACGCAACATCAGGACTTATGAAGTGTCAAGTGGAAGCTTAATACTAAATTGTGTGATAGGGTGATCATTTCACTTTCTCTGTGCTAATTTTTGCTCTTCCAACATATGGTGTTTATATGCTGCGATTGAATCTAGATTTCCGTACCTTGCAGATTCAGTATCAATTTGTAATTCATTTGAGCAGACCTAGTTGTAAAATGATGAGAAATTTAAAGATCACTCCTTTGCTACCTACACATACCATCATAATTCATTTTTGTGTGGGTTGGTTGTTTTACACACAACATACAGAACACAACCCAACAAAAAAACATTGTGAGCAGTACCTCTTTGGGTGTCTAAAATAATTCTTTTGTTGGATACATTGCCTTATGAATAGCCAGGGTCATTTTGAGGCAGAGTTTCCTTAGCTGGTGGCTAACTTACTGAGTAACATAATGGAGGTCCGTCATTTGGACATAACTATGTCAGCACTGACTGGTCTGTTTCTCATCTTTCTGAGAAACACAAATTACCACAGGTAGTGAGATTGAACAATGCTTTATCTGCGGTTACATCGCCAATACTCTGAGATTGACCTGTCATGGCCTCCCTATCCTCTAACCTCCATCCTTACATTGAAGAGAAAATCTGTATAGACGTTTTACATCATAGAACTGATAAGCAAACTGATACATCTGTTGTTTTTAAAACTTTTAATATTGAATTCTAGACATTTTATATTTGTTTAAACATATCATCAGCCAGTGTTATCAATATGATCAGTGATAATACATTAGAATGAATCCCTACACCCATATATACTTAAACACACAACATTTACTGATGAAATCAGATACACACAATCCCTTTGACTGATGACATTAACAATATTATGGTACGCAAACACATACAGCTCTACTGTACACTCTGTCTCTCAGGTACTTGAAAAAATACCTTGTGTATCTAAAAATGTTAAAAAATACCTTGTGTACCTAAAAATGTTAAAAAAAATATTTTGTGTACCTAAAAAGTTCAAAAAGGCTTAAAGACAAACTCTACAACAGGTAATAAATTAAGGCATCCTATGTGACCAATATTTATAATACCAACTTTTGATTGATAGGTTTGGTTTGAAGATTTAGGCACATAAACACTGTAACACATGGTTGTGATAATGGACAGGACTATAAAACATGTATCAGAGGTAACATCAATGTGATTAAGGAATGTTACTTGATTTCTATAGTAATAACAGAGGTATAAATACCACAAAAAAAAAAAAAAAAAAAATGTGTCATCATTTATGTTGATTTACTTGTCAAATTGTGAATTCATTGCATTCCTATAAACTATATATCTGACTTACTACCTATTGACAAGACCATGTACTGTATACAGATATGATTTCTGACCTGGTATGTTACAGTCAATGTCATTCACCAGGGTCCACTTACACAATTCTAGTAGTCATAAAGACAAATACACATAGATACAGAAATCAGAGTTAAATTTACACTGAAATAATAAAAATTGCACTGGAGGTTGATTGATCCATCTAGAACACAAGATCAGAAATAAGTGGTAGATAACAACAGTAGTGAGGCAATGGTACTTTTCTGGTGAGTATTAAATGTAATACTTGTAATATAGATGACTTGGTAATTACATGATGCATAATGATTTTCCTATATCGTCACATGATCAACAAAATCTGGAGAGTGTAATCCTGTCCTAACAAACAGTAAACTTGAGGAGGATTTCTTTACACAACTAAAGTTTACATCCAGCTACTGTTCAAGTTACTTTGGGCAGGTAAAGGAGCTTGCACCTTGTAGACATTGGAACAGTGACATGGACTTACAGTTTGAATCACTCATTCATCAAATTACATATACTGGAGTTTTTTCTCCATATCAGAAAAGTTAAATAGTTACAGGAACAATTCAGCCTGTCTCATGTGATGGAAAAAAACTGATTGTCAACCCTCAAGTACAGGATTGACGGTTTCAGTGAAGGACTGAAAGAAGAATACTTCATGAACTAAGGGTTCAAGGTCATTTAACTCTATCCTGTAGTAGTCAATGACATAGGGGTACACTATATCACAGTCCTTGACCTAAAAGTTGCTAAAACTCTATACTGAAGTAGTCTACAAGGTGTTCAAAGGTCAAATGAACTTCTATGTAAATTTTATTACTCCTTGAGTAAAGGTTTTTATGGTTAGTGAAGATCTCTATACTGAGGTAATCAATGACACGGGGTTCAAAAGTAACTGAATCTTATATAAAATTTCTTTTTGAGGTAAGCATTCAAAGTTGCTTTTAAACTTTATTCCTTAGTAGTCGATGAAGTTGAGCTCCAAATGTCATTGAATTCATAAGTGTGATAGTCAATGACTTACATGTTAGGGGTTCAAAGGTCATCTATATTCATAGACCTTGAATAAAAGGTTCAGAGTCAATGAATATATACTATAGTAGTCAACACTCTTGGGTTTCAAAGTTAGTGAATTCTTGTAGATTTGACATCAGAAAGGCTCATATTCTTGAATTCTAAGCTCTGGTTACCCTTCAGGGATCAAAATCCCTGAAATCTAAGCTATGCTCATCCTTCAGGGCTTAAATCCTTGAATTCTAAGCTTTAATCATCCATAAGCAAATGGTTCAAAAGCAATGAGGTCTGTAATACAGCACAGTCATTCATCTGGTAGCTCCAAATATACAAAATCTTAAAATATTGATTAGAAGATGCATAAGTCTGACAGATCAAAGCCCACATATATTGATCCTTGTTAAATCAATCTGAACTGCTAGTTAGGCCTCTATCTTCATAAAACAAACTCTTGAAGTCCTAACTTACAGAAAGCTCTCAGTAATTCAATGAAACTTGTGACCTCTACTTCAGATATCACAATTCCTTCACTTCAAAATACTGTATATAGGGCTAAAAAACAGTGTTTTGCTTCAGGACAACTTAGCTATATACCATCCTCTAGAGATGTATCGGTCTTGTAAAAGTGTTTGGTCCAATATTCTTGATCCAAATCAACAGTGACCAGTAGCATTTCTCCATGACTCCATTGGCACCATTTACAGAATGTCAAAGTATAACCCCTAGAAAAGGTACCATGACATGGAAATCTGGTTATTTACTTTTTACATCAATTGTTTTTGACCCCGAACTAGGGTCCATACAACAGGGTCAGTGCTGCCACAATGAGAAGGAAGGGATGGTCGCGCGGCTGTTGCTCTGTGGTAATTCTGGTGTACCTGCCAGCACATCTCCGGTCACAGAGGCCATAGCCTGCAGAAGACACATTTTTCACAAATAAAACATGACAGTTTCTGTAACATTATGAAAGGCTGTTAAAAAGCTAACACTGTTAGGATAGTGTAGTTTATGATAGAATATATAAAACATCAATTTGCATTACACTTCCTACTGTATATTATAGACATCAAATCCATATACCTTGGTATTACTTTCATGTTGATAGCATGCATGTATGCACGATATTAATGTTTCCCTACCATGTTGGAGTCTGTGTAACTTGTTTGTCCTCGGTAAGGCTGAGCTTTCATTACATATGCTGACCCAGGTCGTGAAAAGTGAGCAAAATCAGACTGTTGTATACTATGTATAGATGGGTTAACATTAGCTGGATCTTCAGACACCTGCAATAAAAAGTGAAAACAAACATTTTCAAATTCGTTTAATAGTTACAATAAATTGTTAAACTTTCAAACAGTTTGCATGTACATTGTAGCTATAATACAAGTTTGTACATTGCTACAACAGTACAGGTTTGTAAACTGCAGTAATAATACAAGGGAAAAGGGGCAAGGTAATTATCATCATCTTTAGAAAATTATGAGGAAATTTGCAAACAACTATTATATAATGGACAAGTTTGAGTTTCTGGGTTGTTTGGTCAATATCAAGATCACTGTTATCAATATTATAAAAATAATTGTCAGCAATCTAACAGCTTCCATGAGGGATTATCATCAAACTTTGATGCAATAAAATGTGTAACAGCCTCCTGGGGCTGGTAGAGGTCATGTTTTGCTTTATTGCTTTGTCAATACTCAGGATGCTTGTTCAGTCAATTTAAAACATGACATAATAGTATGGCTACATTTTGCTATACAAACTTACCTTTTTTACAATATCCATTCGAATGAGGTCTCCTTTAGTTGTTCTTTTACATCCAGCAGCTTCAAAGTAATTAAATCATGATTTAAAGAGAAAAAGAAAACAAATTTATCTGAAAGCTTAAATATTTTTATAGAATACTTTAATTTCCAACTGTCCTGATAGAGAACATTACCAGTGAATAAATAGGATAGCAAAAATATTATTTCACACCTGCCAAAACTTTTATTTTAAAAGTGAATGATACCTAAAATACCTCAGTTTAGTGGAACACAATTTATGAACCAATACATAAATATTATATGCAAAATAAACCATTGATAGACAGAAAGATAATCTCACAGACTGTTCACAGTGACAAATGCAGTGTATAGAGCCTGCTCTAGTCGTACAGATAAGGAATATTAATCAACATACTTGCAACTGTATCAGTAGAGAACAATAGCTTCATGAAGGATAACTGTTCTAAATCTTACCTGCAAAAAATGGCCAAATTGCATCCAGTGCTGAAGCAAAGTCAACAGCTGTCCTAGAATGAAAAGAAAACAACATTTCCTTGACTGAATCATTGCTTAAGATAAAAATTCCCTTACAAGTTTTATATATAACAAGAAAACCATACAATTAAAAAGATCAAATCAACAAGGTATATATATATATATAATAGGTTTGTTGTTTGATACTAGAATATAAACAGAGAATTTCTGCTCAGACTAAGTTAAATGACGAAAATAAGAAAACAACTTGATAAAATACTACAACAGCAATTTATATATATATACAAATGCAAGTTATTAAGCATCGTGAAGAATCAGAAATGAAATGCTAACGCTTAATGTAACATATTACTTGAAGTTATTTGATGTATATATCCACATATACAGTAATTTAACCTGTAATTTTAACCAGTAATTTTTCTGACATTTCCACCAACATGAAGGGGTCATGATGGCTCAGTCACTTACAGCTTTGGCCCACGTAACTTCAGGTGAAGACCCAAGTTATGTGGTTTGACACTCCCTAACCGCTTATGTTTTTCAGGAAGCTGAGAAACAGACTTGTTAGTACTGATGTGGTTTTGTTTTTGGGCAAGACATTGTCTTTTGCTCTGAATGGCATGCAACAGGCCTCTAAGTGATATAGCCCCAAGCTGCTACAAGGAGGCTCAGGCTCAAATTGTCCCCGGCTTTTCACGGGGCAATAAACCCAGCAAATAACCATAGTAACATTCATACCAATTACATTTCAGTTGTCTGGCATATATGTACTAATATTTTTACACAATCTAAAAAGCTCTGCTCTGTACTGAAATTCTTGAGTAACATTCTGCTTACCTCCCTTGATTGTCTTTCAAATAGAGGTCAGGTTTATAATCCATTAATTTCATGATGACCTTTCCATGACCTTGGAAGGCAGCACAATGTAAAGCTGTCCAAAAGGTGTTGTTGTTACATACATTTATATCTGCTCTGAAACAAAAATACATTGATAGTTTTATAATAGAGAAATGCAAAATTGTAAGTAGGAATTATTTGATTGAAAACCAACTAATACAGTGACTAGGAAGTACTGCTCTGTAAATACATGTACTATGAGAGATATATTATCACTTGAAAAGTTAAATCACTGGCATTGATAAAAAATTTTATCAAATTGATAAATTCTTATATTTCACTGGCAAAAATGTAATAAAAACATCAACAATTACCCTGAAAAAATACATTAGTATTATGCTGTCAGGATGATATATCAATGATTCCCATTCAATAATCAGTATACAAATGTAAATTAATGATTTCATGTTCTAGAATACAGTTATATACAACAATCAAAATTAATTAATATTAATGATGAATGGTCTGATAGGATCGTGACACTTCATAGTATACTGACCTGGTGTGTGAATCCTTCAATATTTATGAACAATGCAACATCTCATCAGTATATATACATATAGCAACAGGTCATAGTATGTATCAATTAGTTCATAAGTGCATTAGTCCGTAAAGAACATCAGCAAGATATACATATCTAAATGAAAATTCCATATATGGCAATTTCTGATTATGACAGCAACAAAAACAAAATAAAATCAACAACATCAACATTGTTCATACTGATTCTATATAGCTCTAATGTACTGAAAAATCACCACCTCTCTTTGAATAACAGAAAACAAGAGACAATTGAGTTTGATAGTGATCATTATGTATAAAACATTGTGCCCTGTATCATAATGATAGCCATATATACCTGCACTCAAGCAGAACTTCCACGATTTCTGCATATCCCCAGAAAGCAGCTACAGCTAATGGAGTCATTCCATCCTTGGAGCGTTCATTGGGAGAGCAACCTTTTCTTAGTAGTTCCTTTACCAACTGTTATCAAGACAAAACACTCATTTTTGTATGACATACAATGTATTATAAATCAAATTTACAGATTAAATACAAAAAAAAACCGAGAAAAAGCAAAAACACAATCACACGTTGTTCATCTGGATAATTCACTGAGACCAAATCAAAATACATGTATGTTTCTTCACACAGTAAAGTAATCACGAAAGATAGTGTATACGTCCCAAACGGAAACAGAAAAACACAGGATCTCCTTTTTCAGGTACACCCCCTCTCTGATATGAATTTATGTTCCTTTCTCCCAAGGATGCTCAACACTTAAATTTTATCAAAATCCCTTGATTGAAAGTATATTTAAACAAAATGAAGCAAACTCATTTAGTGTAGTTTCATTTATCCTAATTGAATGACCCTGCTTGCCCCTTGGACCGAAAATGTTTGTCTCTAAAACGATAATTTAATGTCAATATTCACATATATTATGTTGTTATTGAACGCTCATAATTTTAGGAAACAATGTTTTAGAGTTTAAGACAGGTAGGTGATGGTAACTTTCCTTTGTAATAAGGGACACGGGCTAACATGAAAGTCAGGTAAGTAAAAAATATACGTCTTCTGACGTCGTGCGTATATTGCCTTTGATAGCTATTTTCATAGTTTAACCTTCTTTCTTATCGAGTTACCTCCCTTCAACAACAGCGTTTCATTTAACATATTTTAAAAACAAAACACGTTCATCACTTCATATATGAACAATTATACATTAATTACATGCACAGTCAAAACCATGCATCGACATCGGTGATTACATAAACGATCGTAAGATATCCATGCTTGTCCACAAAGACCAGCAATCGGATACTGTTAGTAGGCCTACAAGGTAACAAGTGGGTTAAGTTGACAATAGCAACGACTAATATTTGTCTCTCGTGGTGTCTTTTGTGAGTTATTGACAACTTACAATGAAGTCATGAAACCCAATCATTAATTGATACTATAACAAATAGTATCAAAGGCTGAGAACGACGCAAACTTACTGTCAGATCTCCGCTAGCGGCGGCGTTGGCAACACTCATGGAAGCCGCCATATTGTTTACCTGTGATACGTCAGTGTCACGTGACAATAACTTACCATGTGCTTGGCAAGTCAAAATACTATGCTGTCACAAACACATGGTCGCTTTAACTGTCGTGTGCTAAGCAGACGACATTGATGAAGTTGTGTTCAGAATGAATGTGCGTTCATAACCAAAATGGAGTTAAACAATAATATCAGTAAGCCGACAAAACGCTGTGAAAATAATTGGAAAGTGAGATTTAAATATTCTAACATAGCAGTTGTCATCGGCATTCCTGTTGCAGCAGCCATCGTGTGCTACATCAATTCTTTGGAGGGTGACTTTGTTCATGATGATATGTTTGCTATAAAATCGAATCGGGATGCTAGAGGTGAATCTTCCTTTTCTGAGATATTTTATAATGACTTCTGGGGAAAACCTATGAGTGATAAAACCAGCCACAAATCCTACAGACCTATAACAGTATTAACATTCAGGTAAGCTATACCGGTATAATAACCGTATAACACCACTGATACCATCGAGATAAACTTCACTGAACCGCGCGCTTTTGTATGGACTCGTGATTTTTCTTTTTTTTTTTTTTTTCAATTTCATCATCATCATCATATCATCATCATCATCATCATCATCATCATCATCATCATCATTTCTTTTACATCCGCATTATAATTGACATAGAAAAATATATATTAGGCCTAAATTCTAGCCATGTAGTAATAATGTGTCATCTGGTTATAACACACATTATTCTTATGTGATACATATTCCTCAACTACATATTGATGTTATCAAATTGGTATGATTTTGATATATGTGTTCAATATGTTTTCAGCTATGTAAATTTAACAACATCAACTGAACAAGTGCACCATTCTTTGTCACTGAAGTTAGCACATTAAAGTGTATTGTGCCATGAAGAAAGTGTTATGTCACATATTTAGTATTATCTGCCAGCTTTGAACAACTTTTTCAGGAGTTCCATGAACAGAACCTTACAACCTGCAAGTTAAGAAAAAAAAACATTTAACATCTTTTTTGTATCTCATATGGCATTAACATAAATCTTGCATAACAGACATTTTTGTCTGTCTATTACCAACAGTAATGAGAATTTTTATACATTAAGACTATAAATAAAATACAGGTACAAATGTATAATGTTATCCTTAATGTTTATTGTATACATTATATAAGATTGTTTACATTCTGAAAAAAATGCAGTAAATGGATGTTTTAAATGATGTTAGTTGCTGCATGCTGGCTAGCACAGGCCAAAACTGAGAAATACAGGTGTAGTTTGATCTCTCTGTAGGACAGCTTAATGGTCAAAATTGATTGAAAATGACACCCCACTGTGGTAATATGTATCACTAAATCCACATATATACCATTTAAGGTTGTTACTTTTTCATTGAAAATTTTCCTATGATTATTCCTGTGCAACAAACTCGTATATATATATATATTTTTTTTATTGCGTTAGGACATGTCCAAATATGTATAATAACAGTATGTTCTCAGGTCCCTTTGGCTACTGGTACTGGTGCAATAGTTAGATAATTTTTGTTGAGTATTTCTGTGGCCATTTTGTGTAGGTTATTTGCATTGATCACTGCAGATTTACTTTGCATAAGAGTAGGTCTTGAGACTGTGATGGATTTGTCTTTGTATGCATTTTAATCTAATTTTGATATGATTTCTATAATAGCTGCAATATGTTAATTTAGACAATGTATCACAGAATTGTTTAAGTTCAGTGTAGTATGTCTTGATTGCATTTTAACGATAAAAGTAAATATCTAATTTCCTCTATACAACATATTGACTGTGGAGATTATCTCGGGACCTCTTGAACAAACAAGGAAGTACACAAATGTAGTGACAGATTTCAAGTACATGTATAGACATCTCTATATGTTTATGTTTAATTCTAGTCGATACAGTTTGTCTAAGGCAGTAATTCTGTTCAATGTATTAAATCCCTTTAGGAAATGCTTATCTAGCTAGTGAAACCAACATTATGATGAAGGGATACACCTGTCACAGATATAATTAAGATAGTGTTGGTGTTTTTATAACAAATTAGATATTGATATATCTTGTACTTAAAATTGTATCAGTTAATCTTGTCAAAAATAATGTTTAGATACACATGTACACAGATTATATGCTAGCTAATATATGAATCTTATATTTTCCCTCCATTTTTACCCTTTAAGAAATCTTGTCAGTAATAGATTTAGACAAGACAGTATAAAATGGATGGGCTGTCATACATGTTTAAGCCTTGCAACATGTACCTTAGTTTCCTCAATACTGCATTGTGTTTGAGGTGAGGGTGCTAGGCTTGGGCTTCTCCCCTGTGTATTAAGGATGGAGGTCTGAGGGTCTTCTCCCAGGAACAAAGATGCATTTAAATGGCATTACAAGTAACATGTTTCCCATTTCTATTTGGTGTCAATTTCCTGGCATATTTTCAGCACAAATCATGTGGTTCAGAATCATTTCTCTCTTGGCACTGTGGAAGGAGTTGCTTTTTTTGGTGTAATTCAGTTCATTGACTTATTAAGTTGATAATTTTAATACACATTGAGGTAATTTCAGTATCAATTTAAATGTCAATATCATTTTTTTAAATATCCAAGAAAAAACAATCACTCCACAAAATCTCCTCAAAATAAAAATACATGCAATGATATAATGTACTTGAGTTGACTCTTTACAGCAGAAGATGATGCTTCTGCCTTGAATTTGACACTCGTAATATCAACCGCTCTATTTTTGTGGCTGTGGAGTATTGCCAACCAAGGAAGACTCTCTGTTTGATTAAACATGCTTGCCTACAATTGTACTTATACATGACAGTATCATCGTCTGTGTGAATTCCATAAATTTCAGATTGTAAACAACTGTAGATGTACATTGTTTGTAGGCATTTTACTATTTTTCTTGATTGTGAAATGATCATAATTCATAAAAAAAAATGTTAAGAAAAAAATTCCGAAATGAAATTTAACAGGGACTTTTACATATATAGATTGTTTTGTGCCTGTAAAACATCATTATTATTGTTTTATAGCAGTACCCAGGTCTTCCTTTTCTTCAACAAATGCAGATTAATTAACTGTCCATAATAAATTTTCAAAATCCAAGATTTCTGCATTCTTGAAACACAATCTTGTACACACAATATCATCACCTAACATGCAGATGATCCTTGAAGTTGAATTTGGCAGATCCCATTTTTTTAAGATATATATGTATCATGGCTGAAGGTTTGTTTACTATACATGTAGTTAAAGTCCGTATACAAGTTTTGATGTTTCAGCTGTGTTAATGCAATTGTTCACTGAGAGCATAAGCCTTAGATTTTGGAGGTAACCCTTATCCTTTATAGTC
Source organism: Ylistrum balloti (assembly GCF_031769215.1). NCBI lineage: Eukaryota > Metazoa > Mollusca > Bivalvia > Pectinida > Pectinidae > Ylistrum > Ylistrum balloti. The sequence goes on from NW_026782074.1 coordinate 744,013, forward strand.
CCCCACCACTGACCATATATGGTAATAGGATGTTAAGCAAACATATGTCCATTAAGCATCTGGGATATTTTGATTGGAGAAATATTTTCGAGCTAACAAGTTGTCATGAACGTTTTTTTGCAGTAGAAAAACCAAACTTTAAACATGCCAATTTGACATGCACCTTGGTATACAGGTTCATGTTTACGGTCTGATCATTCCCTTTACAGTGCTCAGATTACATGACTCATGATAATAACAAGGAGTAAGGTTAGCATGTACATTTCAAAGGTGTTAAAACAGTATAGTTATTTCCATATTTGTACCCGTCAGAGAAGCCTGTATGTAACTTGTAATATGTCCTTATCAGTAACCCAACCTGTCTAATATATTACGCTTAACAGCACAAAATCAATGCTCTATTGTGTGACATGAAATTTGTAAATTTTCTAAAGAAGGACATTTTTTAAGGGATACTTTTTAAACGGTTAATCTTATTACAAGTTAGCATTTATTCTCTATATCATAAATACATAATTTTTGTTGGACAAATATAATGTAAATTTTCCAAAGAGGGACTTTTATGTTTTATGTGATACTGTTTAAACGAAAAAGGTTAATCTTATCACAAGTTAACAATAATACCCTATATCATGAATACCTGATTTTTATTGGACAAATACGATGTAAATGCAAACAGCTGAATTAAGAACAAGTGTTATTCAAATTGTGCACAGTGAATATTGATCTACTGTGTAGATGCAACTGTGTATTGTAGATGACCTCATTTAAAGTGTCTCTAATAATTTTACTGAAATACTAATAAAAACATTGGTGAGAATTCCTTATAGGTAAAAAACAATTGTCTTGAATTATACCACTTGTAGTTATAGATACATTGAATAGTTTTTCTTTATCCTTCTGAAACAGAAAAAAAAATATAAACATTTCATCATGGATGATAAAGTTGACATTATTGACCAAATGGTATTTAGCTTTACAAATATTTTACGAAATTACTTGAATTGCAACAAACATTAGTCATCAGTGTAGTTTATTGTTATATGTGTGCCTAACTTCCTATTTTCTAGTGAGTCTTTGTGTTGTTGGTACACCTTAGCTGTCTCAATTGTTACTCTGTATATAGTCTACTGTAAATTGTACCTGATACCAGGATATAATTCAAAGTGACCATTTAATTTACCTCGCCTACATTGCTGTAAGCTATAACGTATAATAGCTTTAAACACTATGGAAACTTCCCAAATTAGTCCAAAATTGTGTTCCTTATCTAAATTAAAATCTTTTGGCATGGCAAACGTATGTGGTATATATTGGACCATGGAAGTTCAGGGAGCATGGTTTACTAAACATATCATTTCTGAAAATAAAAAACTTATATGAGTAGAAAGTTTTCCTTATCTTTAAATATTGATTCCTGCCCAGTTTAATTAAGCACATGCACTTACAATTCTTTTGTGATGAACAGATCAAATGATAATGACATTTTCAACCCACCCACCCACCCCCAAAGAAAGAGAATGATAGACAATGATATATTTTTATCATGGATGCATAACTATTGAAAATATAAACTTGAAATAAGTTACCATCATACTTTAAATCTCTCTTTTATAAATAAAATATCATACAGTACTGCAGGACTTAATTATCCAGGTTACTTTCAGAATATTTATGGAAGTAGTGGATGCCCATTTGTGCCTGATAAATATCAGAAGCTTCACTGGTTATCAGTAAACTGTATAGTGAAGTGGTAAATGTAGCCGTGAAGTGATAACATTTTTTGATAAATTTGTACCCCCAGGACCATTCTTTTGTGCCAAAATGTCAACCATATCAATAGCCCAATATCCCTATACCAGACACTGGGTAGTGCAAAGATAGTTGTATCCATGTAAACAGAAATGAAATGCTTGAATAGGGATTTAACACAAATGGGTATGGTACATGTATGTAAACCAAGCAAGAAGTATACTAACAAGTACCTGTTGCTCTTTCCTGAATAACTTTTAAATGGTACTTAAAATTTAGCCATTTAATTGACTGCAATAAACCATACTTTCAATCACTTTGAATTGTACTTATATGTTTTTTTTTGGCAACAAAATAACAAGATAACTTAAGATAGGGGTTTGAAATTAGAAAGTTCAATATTGGTCCATCTAACAATATAGCAGCTGATGGTTTTACACAAAAGTTTGAAACCTAATTAATAAAATTGAATCATCAAAACTGCTTATGAATAACACCAGGAGAAAACTTTCTTGACATGAACAGGCATTTAATACAGTCTACTTAACTTCAAAAGGAATATTGCCCTTAGGAAAATTGAAATGTAAATCTATGTACAGAATTCCAAGTAACATTATATTTATACAGCTGTAGTATAATATTGATTGCTGCAAATTTCTGTGCAAAATATGATATAGCCTATATATAGAATTCACAAAATATATACCTGTCATAAACGACCATAAAGAGGATCTCACAGGAATCATGATAAATGGAAAGGATTTGAACTCAATTTGTTTAAAGTTCATGTAGTAGGAAAAAATATATTCTGAAAGTTCTTCAAAACATCGCTGAAGAAAACTAATAATTGTTGTCTGCAGAGTGTTGTATGCTTTTATGGACACATTCTCAAACGTTTTTTTGATGATGTGTATGGCCATTATATAAGTGATGGATATGATTAAAACTTTCTGTGTACAATGTACATGTATATTCAAATAATAGATATATTAAAGTACAAGAATAAATGCCTTTAATTCATTAATGTGATGGGTCAACTAGCATGTACACAATAACACATTAATGGTTGTGACATCTTAAAGTAATAATTAAGACTTATTATGAATGAGTATGTATCTGTAGTGTGTATCATCTGTAAAATTCTAGTAAAAACACAAAATTTTTATTTTCAATTGCAAAAATTGTGTTTCTTGAAGTAACATTCATTTGCATGATTATCATAAGGTCAGAACATATATCTATAATATATATTTTACATGTATATCTACCTTTTTAATTTTTGATAATGCATTTCAGTTAAATTTGATTATATGTTTTCACATATTTTCCCGGCTGTTTAAGTTTTGAAAATGTTGACTAATTGGTGTCTCCAATCTATAAAAACAGTTTGTTTATTATAAATATCTATATTTTACGTTCATAAACTTTTTTTTCAGGTGGAATTACTACGCCAGTGATGGTGATCCTTACATCTTCCATATGACAAACATTTTTCTCCATTCCATTATGACGGGACTTCTTGTCTATACGTGTTTGGATATTTTTCTTCTCCACCCTCGAGTTTGTCTAATGGCGGGGATCCTGTTCGCAGTTCATCCCATACATACTGAGGCAGTAAGCAATTGATAGGATGTTATTTAGAAGATATCAACAACTAAAACAAATCCATCCTATAGGACTCTATGTACTGATATCACACTTTAAACTCCCTATGCTTTATATAATTCCTATATGCAAATTGATTTCAGTCAAAATATTTTATAAAAGAATGAGTATACAAAGGCTTTAAAGCAGCTATGAAACCATCTCCTTGATTTCTTTAAGTGTAAAGGGGTTCTGAGTACCTGTCAAGGAAAAGAGTTATCCCAAGTAGTCAGGTAAGCGATTACACATTGACTTTTGTTGCCAGTGAGGGAATCAACCTGTGCTACTTCCTGTGTTGTTGGATCATCCTATGACTTGTTAGATTGTTTAGAGTTGATATGTCCTTCAAATCACTATAGACAATTAGATGTAGCAACAGGACAAAATAGAGGTGTCAGTCCCCTTCTACTGGATATGTGATGAAAATTAAGACTATAGGTTTAGGAAAGCAGTATCATGGGGCAAAGATCAATATAATGAGATTATTTAACAAATCCCTCCATTCTGTATATAATGTCTGAGGTAGGTGCAGTGAATACAAACCCTGCGATGATCATTACCAATTTTGTAGTGACAGTGGCATGATTGTTTAGGAAATTGTTTCTAAAGTACAAAATTGATATGACCTTTCAATAGTTGGTAATGGATATAACATAATTATCAGTAATTAGATCTAATTTTAAACTGATAAACTTTCAAAGTTTCCTGTTGGATTTTGATGAGTTAATAATAAGAGAAAGACTTCTCAGTGACTGTGTGTGTTGTCAATCCGACAGTGATGGTTACGTGTGCTGTCTTTCTGAATTCCAAGTCAGACACGATAGTTGTACCTCTTCAGTCTTAATTGTTATGCTGGTATTCAGATTATCCTGGTTATAAATACCTACGAGAATTAAATCATACTAAAAAAGATAATATAAAAATTAATTTACATAATTAACAAACCTGTTCTGTTTTATTTAATGTATTATAGAATTAAATCTACATAACACTGTGGTCATGAAAAAACTGACAACAGTGTCAGTAGTATAATTAATTAAAAACCTACTTATTTAACTGTTATGTACTTCTTCTGATAAATATGTAATTTTAAAAGTGGATGTGAAACCTTTTATACAAGTTCATTTACACTTTAGGATGACTCTTTTTTACCATAAAAGATCGAAAATCTACATGTACTTCGTTTTAAACGGAGGCTTAGACTCGGTCTAGGTAGTATTGGATTGTGACAGATTTATTGTCCTAGCTGTCTGACTGATACAGCAGCCAAATTAATGAACACACTCCTCTTAATAGTTTGTCTATATGAACCTACTCATCCCCAAACTACTCTATCATCTGTACAATACCTGTTAGAAAATATTGAATGAGTTTGCTGTACAACTGTTAATTTTTGCAAATACATTATATTTAAATTTGTAGGTGAAAGGATATTTAATAGGATGACTGCTGATCAAGATATGAAAATATCAATAAATTTAAAATTATGCTAACTATATGGCACCGTTTTTATGTTCAATATACAGATTATTTCTCCAAATCAGACACTTTAAGAAAAAAGTAAAGTTAAACCCATCATTTAAAATGCATTTTGATATTCACTTTAATGAATGTCAAATATGGTATTACTGAGTGTTGAATGGAAGCCTGATGTTTTGTCACTGTGCACAAATAATGGGGTCCAATAGTAAATAAATTTCCTTTGATTTGTTTCGAATAAAATGTTACTATTAGAATAAATATGCATTGATATCTTTGAATGTAAGTAAATAGTTTGGTAATTATGGTAAGGTATCTCTATTGATTTACAGAAAGGATGTTGTGTAGAAATAATTTGTTAATTATAGTAAATAAATCTGTATTCGCTAAAATGTCATTTAAAGGTTATGTCTACAAAGAAAATTGTTCCAAAGTTCAGTATGAGACAATGAAGTACTAATAGGTTAGGTATTGATTAAAAGTTCAATATAACATGGCTCTGATTTTAGGGTGACATTTAGTTAATGTTTTACTTATCCCTTGAAAAGGCTTATATTTTTTATTCACACATCTGATTTTCTATCGTATACTTGGATTAATGTCACTCTGTTGGCAACTCTTCACTTTATGGAGTTTGGGGATGAGAAGGTTCATATAGGACTTCACTGTAGAAGTAGTGGTTGTTTTGTTTTTTCTCACTTCACGCTGTACACCATTGTTAGATTAATACAATAGACGTAGTCTGTGTGTACTAAGTTTGTGGTCTAAACTGGAAATAAGTATGTATAATTCTACTTTATATATGGTTTAAGAGGACTATCATATAAAAGTACATGTGTACTGACATCTAGAAACCAAACTAAAAAAGTGCTGGAACTGCATTATGTATAGTATTGAACTATTGCAGTTATTATGAGTTATAAATGATTAAACTTGCCCTTAATGAGAATGTGAGCAAATCTACGATGTTTACATCTCATGCTGATTATCAACCATTTTACAGGTTTCTTGAGAGGTCCACTTATATGTTTTAACTACATTTCAGGTTTGCTTGTTGATGAAATATTTCTTAACAAATATCACAATCATATGTGTTTTGCATTGTGTATGTTCCATTTGAAAGCAAATGAAAGTATAAGGAAATTAAAAGCAACATACAAACCCTACGACTGGTCATTGTGGAAACAATTTTTGAACAACTGTTCTTTATGTATTCCAGGTATCAGGAATTGTTGGAAGAGCAGATATCTTGGCTGGGGTTTTCTTTTTGATATCATTGATTTTATATATCAAGTAAGTTATCAACTTAAATTGAAATTACAGAGAAAAAGATGTTGATCAAACATGGTGTTTAATGATCCTCACAAACAATCTGAAATTTATTGTTCTAATTGTTGTAAAAACATTATATCATTTTTTGGTAATGTATATTTTCTGAAACATAATCAACATATATATTCCTCCATCCAGGAACAGTACAGATTCATTAAGCTTTGTACAAATGTTTTCATGACACATCTCATGACTGTTAAAGCCATTATGAAAACAGAAAAAAAACAAGGTCTTTTGAAATGATTTATGATGTAGCACACCTATTTTACAGTGATATCACCATTTTACACCTGGTTGTAAAATGATGAATTCGTTTGATGCTGATGTAAGCAACATCTTTGTATTTAGCTTGAAGTAGTTGAGAATACTTTCAGAAAATGTATAATACATCTAAATGGTGTTTCCTGTCATTAAATTTTGAATAAAGATTTTAACGGTAAGTTTAACTTCAAAGAGATACATGAACAGGGACAACACTTAAAATAGTGGGAATTATAATACCTCGACAAAAGTTCAGGACTGTAATCATTATGTAATAAGGTGACAAAAGTACCACTACACTAACATTTCTCATCAAACGTTTTGTAACAACTAACACCTCTGTCAAAAATTGGCTCCACACAATAAGTGGTGTCTGTAGATTAATTGTATCTTACAACAGATGGTCACTATAGACAGGTAGCCTCTCACAACAGATGGTCTCTTTAGACAAGTAGCATCCTACTTTCAATGGCTTCATTTATAAAGTAGTCCCTCACATCAGATAGTCTCTATATACAGGTAGACTCACACATCAAGTGATATTTATAGATAAGAAGACTCTCGCATCAGATAGTCTCTATATACAGGTAGGCTCTCACAAGTGATATTTATAGATAAGAAGAATCTGACATCAGATTGTCTTTATATACAGGTAGGCTTTCACAACTATGGTTTTTTTTGACAAGCATCCTCTCAAGTATTCTGTCATATGGAATGGCCTTTATAGACAGGTAATACCCTTCAACTGGTAGTACATTTATCGACAAAAGTTTCCTAGATCAGATTGTCCCTGTGGACATGTAGCCTGTCAATACAGGTGGTTTCTCTAGACAGGTAGCCGCTCACAAAAGATTGTCACTATAAACAGGTAACCTCCCACAAAAGATAGTGACAAGTAGCCTCTTACTACAGGTCTTTTACACAGGTAGCCTGTCAGGAGAGGTTACTAAGTCTCTATAGACAAGTGTTAATTCTCACCAAACTCTGTGTGCCATCAAAATTATGAAGTTTTCTCTCCACTGACAAAGAGTACTGTTGGCAGTTAATTTTTGAACACAGCATTAAATTATGATTTACGAACCTCCATAAATATGACATTACACTGTATATGTATGAGGTCTTAGGTCTTTTTTCATCATCGTTGAAAGTAATCAGTTGACACTGTTGATATTTGTTATATCACTGTGTCTAGATATGTATATATTCTTGTCCCAAACCAGTCAGTCATCACACATATACAGTCACAGTATGGATGTGTTGTACAGCAGATATTGTCAGATACACACAGCTTTCTTATGCTGAATGTGTCATGCTAATGATATAGAAAGCCATTAAAATCATGTCTTGTGTAGAAACATCAAAACAGAAAACTAATTTGCTTCCCACTGCACAATGGTGTGATCAGAAATCTGATTGTCATTCACAAACATTTTAATTTGTTTAGGTCATCAACTCTTCCATATGGAGTTGGATTTCGGGGACAAATAATTGCCATGTTTGTGAAACTGGCATAGAAGCGTCTAGATTAATAGTGTTTGCTGTGACAGAAAGATTGGATGTATAAATGAAAAATGATGATTGGTTCATAGAATGTAGAAATATATCATTGGTATGATGCATAAAATCAATGGAAATGTTTTGAACTTGGAAACAAATTTTACACAGATTTGTGGAAGGCCCCTTGCATTATGTCTAAAGCAACTGGGGTAAAGGTATCTGCCTAAAGACACAACTTTGATAGGACTTTTCTGTGATTTCAGCTTCCTGATATATAAAATTCTCCATGGACGGAACTGAATCATACACCTCACATCAAGTCAATGAAGTTACATGAACATATGACATAATGACTGAATGACATTGAGTATTCGTAGCTAAGTCACTCATGGTTATAATTGAACTAAAATGTGATGGCATGGCATCTTTGATCAATTTTTCTTTTCAAACAATATTTTCTAAATCACAAAAAGGACTCGTGTCATGTTATTCGACCAATAATATGCATAGATATAGGGATACCAAATTTGTTCAAATGAATTACTTTGAATCTCTTTAAAGGTCACAGGGGTCAATTATTATACAACTTCTCAATAACCAAGGGGCTGTGGCCCATTATATTGGGCTGTATCATGTTGGGATGAAGGGCTACATTTTGACTTTAAGAAAGATTTCAAATGAATGACATTGGCCCACACCTAAGATAATTGCTGAATAGGTGAGCAATGCAGGCCCGTTAGACCTCTTGTTAAAGAGAATATTATGCTGTTTTTCAAATGTTATTTTCTTAGGTCTTCATGAAATATTCAGTTGAAGTTGGTGAAGGTAAAATAAAGGACATTAAATTTGTAATTTAAAATTAGAAAACAATTGCTTTGTGTTTGTCAGGAGTCTAGACATAAGATGGCAGAAGAGTAGTGTCCTGGTCCCAAAAGTACACAGTAAAAGTTTCCTGTGTGGAAGTCTGGTGTCTGCAGGAGTGGCTATGCTGTGTAAAGAACAAGGCATTACAGTCTTGGGGATGGTTGCTCTCTATGATATTCTAGTCTGCTCCAGGCCAGGACTGATGAGGTCAGTAAATAAAAATAGTGGGAAATATGTGGATATTGCAGATAAAAATTGATGTCTTCAAAGTATTTCTATCACTGACATGAAGGCCAATTAAAAGAAAAAAAATGTTCCAACTGCAAATATTCTGTTACACACTTTGAATAGAGGTGTTTCTATGCAGGAATGTTCACCTCCCAGTGGCATTAGATATTTCCCCATTGCATGTTAGGCAGATATCAGGTACAGTATATATCATATATCAAAATACTTGAGTGGGCGTTAGGTAACAGTAGATCCAGTGGAATATTGATATCATTCTGTTACATCCTATTTTTCAGACCACCAAGAATTAGATTAGTATTTTTTACAAAATTTTAAGTGATGATGATCACTGTAGATTTTGTTTTAATTTAATCATCTCACAATGCAGACACGAAAGGGGCATGTTTTACATTTGAGCTAGCTCAGTTTCAAAATGTGCTTTAATGTAAAATATTAGAAAGTCTCGGGGGCCTTAATAACAGACAGTCTTCCACTTCAATGTCCTTTACATATAGATTTTACTGATCCACATATTATCTCTGTATTACCAAATACTATGTCTTATTTTTCTTAATAAAGGAGTACAGTTTGATTACTGATATAGTTATATAACAAAAGTCGCTGAATTTTTTACCTATCACAACAATGAAAGTCTCAATTTAAGGAAGCTCAGCACAGTCCAGGAGCTGATATGAATTACAGTTTAGCAGAATGATATGATAGCATTATAGTATCTGATCACAATCCCCTTTAGCTATCCTTATCCTAGAATCAACACACACAGGTGTATATCACTGATAATCCTGTTAACTTATTTTAATGGTTTACTAAATGCGACGTTAAATCTATGATGATTTCTGTTTACTTTGAATTTTTAAACTCATACATATATCCCCTACCTGAATATTTACTCACCAGTAATCTGCAAGTGTTGAGGTCACTTAAAAGACAGGTCATAATTATATATGTCGTATCGACAAACCAAAGTGACCTGTTGCATTGACCTTTACATGGAATGATGTTTAATGAATAACTTGTATTTTTGGGTTTGGCCACCTGATTGTTGTTCAGAATATTTAATGCATTACTCACACCCAAGGTTGTTACAACTGTATCACCTGTATGAGCTTGTAATTCACTCTCTTTGAAAATTAAATCTACCCATATACTGCCTTTATGAACAGTCTCAATCACATGTAACTATTCTTGTTCGGATGTCAACATGGCACTCACTCTGTTCATTCTGCCAGATTTCTGATATCTGGTATGATTCAAATTTTTCATAGATTTGTTTTTCTTCCCATGACTTCCCCTGATGTATAAAATAAGACGTTTGAGGAATTTCAAATCATTAGCTAAATAAGTTTTGACACTTAAAACATAAATCATCTAATTTACAGAAATTACTTTATTCAAGGTGACAAAAATAAATCATTCTTTATTATTGCAAAATGATGGCTACCTTGACATCGAGATACTGTATTGTATAGAATATTTTAAGGAGATTGCTTTGTAGGTTAATCATGTAGCCAATTTTACCCTTATGTACAGGTGTGATGTAGAAAATTGGATATACATAATGCCTACAGAACTAAATGTATGTGCAGAAAATATGTATGTATATAATGTACTTTATGTAGATTTCTAAATTACTGCTAGCTCCATCTTTTACTAAATTGGTTTTAGGTGAAAAATTTATGAACCAGTACAACTTTAAATTAAATATGTGACTTTTTTCTTTAAAATAACTTTTCATGTTGTTCATTTTTTAACTTTGCAGTCTTATTTATCAATTTATAAATTTCAAAATCATAACACATGAAACTAAATATGTATTTTTTGTGATTGTAAAGAAATTATAATTCAGAATATGATTTGTACAATATATCAAATTACCTGCTTGATAAGATCTGATCATGGTGCTGTTTCAAATTAATTATATTGCTAGTAAAAAAATGATGTTTTACTTTCTGTATCACAACAGATATTGTAATATTTACACAATTGATGAAGGAAGACAATTTTTTAGTTTTGCCCTGTATGTGAGTCTAACTCATGATCTACGGCACCAAATGACCAAGCCAAGAAATTGCGAACTGCCTAGCTAGCCTCACACTACTAAGACAAATCCAAAATGAATGTTTGAAAGTTTTACTGATAGACAGCTGGAAAGTCTTGACATAATCATAGAGGCAAATTGTCTAAATACATGATAAGAACACCTAGATGACAATGTATATACATACGTAGATACTAATTTTACAAATAACAGATTTGAATGACCTATTGTTGTTGTACCTGAGTTTGATACAGATATTTTTGTATTTACACATTAATATCTATAATTTCCCATTGTTTACATCCTTCAGTAAACAATTTCATACCTTGTATGTTACACTGAAACAAAATCAAATTGAAATAATTGTTAAATGTTATAATAATTGATACAATAGGGAAGTTGTGGTGGGGATGAAATGAGGGATTGATGATTATATGGAAGGATGAAGTCCCTCAATATTCAAAACAGTGAGTTGGCTTTATGTAACATACCGATATATAGGTATATATATGTAAGTCTATGTACTTCCTTGTCCCTTTCAAAATCTTTCCATTTGAAGTTCTACAATTGTGTATGGTGTGTGAGAGGGGTGTGTGTAGCTGACACATTTTTTAACAAAGTCTTCCTAATTAGTAATGGATTGCAAATAATTGAAATTAGTTTAACTGCTAGGAGTGTACCTTGATTAAAATTCAGTTAATATGTATCGGTAATTAAGATTCCTTGGAGTTCATAATGAATATATATTACATCAAACCTCAAATAAAATCTAGAATATTAAAGTAATCATGTTATACTGATGACAACATTAACATCCTAATTAAACTTTATCTAATTACCATAAAGATTTAATTGAACCCATGTTTTATAGTTATCTCGTTATCTTAGAAACTATTCTGTTTCATTAACCATATAGCAGTAGTATGTAACATATAAATACAAGGTCATAGTATAGATGTCAAGACTATGTACTGGATCAGTGAACAGTGCTGTAGGCTTTTTGTTATTCCTTACATCTCTGTGATCTACTGCATTTAAAGCTTCTCTTTCTTCCTTGAAGAAAATGTCATTTTAAGTTACTAATTCATCACACTTGTAATAAAACCTCTGTATGTTTATTGTAGGATTTTAGAAGAAAGGAAGTTATATGATGGATGTGTACCGCTTGTAAAAAGGATGGGAATTTTATGTTCAGTGGTAAGTTACAACTCAGTTACAGATATGCAGAGTTACAGATATGCAGAATTAGGTATTTTATCAAATGAATAGATGCATTATATGTTATTTTTAGGTTTCCTCTATACAGCATGTGTTTGTATATAGCATGGCTAGGTATCTTGGCTGCTTCTGTAGCGTTATAACATAATTATATACCTTGTCATTTCCATTTTGATTCTAAGAAGGCAAAGTCCCAAGACACATAAAAATCCGGAAAAAGATGATAAGAAAAATTGATTCAAGAAAATCTAGTCATTGTCAAACAGTTCCTGCCAATTCCTAAACACCATAAAAATGGTATATTCAAAATTTATTTGAAAGATTTTTCAAAATCTGGTATTCTGTCATGCATCCTAAGATCTGATGTTTGGAAAAATAATGTTGACGAAAGCCTTTTCTGAGAAGTGAGCTAAATGGGGTACATTTGTGTATCCACAGACAACACAAAATCATAAAGAATCCTTTGTTTTCTATGTTACTAGGGTTTGTTGTTCATTCTCAATGAATTTTATATTTACTTACAACACTTCACTAAGTTTTGCTTGTTGCTTCATACTTCAGATACATTGACTTAAATGTAAAAGGAGTATAAAAAGGAGAGATATATTTGGTGATGTTTTACTGTTTATTTTTTTGAGTGGTCCAGAAGTAAGGTATCATTATACGTACCATCAACCAAGGTGGTCCTCTTCCTTTGTTATCTCTTTTTCATTGATTCTAAAGTAGGAAATGATGATGACTTACACAGATAATATGTGTAAATAGAAAATAAGTGTCACCTCAACATATTGACTGAAAGTACTAGAAATGATAAAGCTTGTTGAAAAATTACGTAGGTTTGTTCAACAGGGTACTGCTACATCAGTCTACTTTTTTCACAAATCACTATGAGTAAATAACAACTGAGCAGATTTTGACTAAATTTTGTCAGAAGCATCATTGGAGGAAGAGGAATGTATTTTGTATCCCCCTCCCCCCCCCCTAGGGTTGGAGTAGCAGGGCCCAAAAGGGGAAATTGAACAATTTCTTTAAAATCCTCCTCCTCTTATAAGAATGATTGGATTTTGACCAAACTCATTCTGAAGCATTATTGGAGGAACTGGAATTGAATTTTTTGTAAAAGCGATGGGTCTCTGTCCCTTTGGGCAATAGGGGCGAGGCTAAATAGGGGAAATAGAGCAAATTCTTTAAAATCTTACCTTGGAATAATTGGATTTTGACCAAATTCAGACTGAAGTATTGTTGGGGAAAGGGTATTTTGTATAAACACTGGGTCTCAGCCCCTGGGGGCAGGAGAGGTGGCTGGGACCAAACAGGAGAAATTGAGCAAATTCTTTATAGTCCTACTTCTTCTGTAAGAATAGATGGACATTGCCCAAATTTGGGTTGAAGCATGCTTGGGTAAACAGGAATCAATGTTGTAAAGACATCAGGTCTTGGCACCGTGGGGCAGGAGAGATGGGACTAAATAGAGGAAATAGAGTAAATTCTTTAAAATTCTACTCCTTCTATAGGGATGAATGGGTATTGCCCATATTTGGTCTGAAGCAGTCTTGGGTGAAGGGAAATCAATGTTGTATAGACATAAGGTCTTGGTACCTTGGGGAAGGAGGGGTGGAACCAAATAGGGGAAATAAAGTAAATTCTTTAAAATCCTACTCTTTTTGTAGGAATGAATGGATATTGCCCAAATTTGGTCTAAAGTATTTCTAGGTGAAGGGAACCATTTCTGTATAGATGGTTAGTACATCCCAGTAGGGATGAGGGGATGAGGGCCTATTTGGGGAAATTGAAACTCTTAAAATTCCTTCTTCAGTTTGTTCTGAAGCAATCTTTCTTATTAGTGAATGTGACTTCTGTTTGACTACAAAGCTAGGAGCTAAGAGGGAAATTATATCAGAAATTATTTTTCATGTTTGAAATTCTGTAATAAAAGGCTGAAGAGCTTAATTAGCCAGGCAAGAGATACAGGCCCCAAGGGCCTCTTGCTTTTTATAAAAAAAAATGTTTTCTATTCTTGATAGATATAACAATATGATCAAAGAATTTTGCATACTGCTATCTACAGTATATGTATGACACTTTCAAACTTGCACAATAGTAGTCCCTTTAAACAAATAAAAACCTGAGTATATATAAGGAACCTATACAAAGCATGTTTTGATGAAGGGATACCAAATTGGTTCAAATGAATAACCTTGGCCTACTGTCAAAGTCACAGGGGTCAAAGGTGTTAAGAACTGAAAACTTGTCTTTCAGTGTACTGAGCAAACAGGCAAGCAATTCAGTCCCATGGCACCACTGGTATTGATAGATAGTATTACGTAATGTACAAGAAAATTCAGACAAATATAGTTTTATTGTTCCCATAAACTGAGAAGAAATCAAATGCACTTGTTCATTCTGGACAGCACTTATCACCAAGCAGATAATTTACCCAATATTGCAAGCGTTTTATTCGCAGCAATTATTTAGTTTTTTATCAAGATCTTGTCAACCTCCCATTCCTTTGCAATATAAGACACGCAATGTATATTGCAATGTAAATATCTATTGCACTTAAGGATAGGACAGTACGTGACAGATCTATGAAAATTTAAGACTTCCCTTCATATCAAATTGTCCTAACTACATGGAAATCAGAAGATTTATGCATTCAGAGTTAACTGTGGTGCTATACTTACTTAAAATGTTTATATATATGTTCAAACAGGCTTTATCATTCATCTAGACTGTTATGAGAATTGGAATCCATTTCTCTCTGTTTCATTAGTTGGCATAGATTTTTATTATTGTTTAGGAATAATGATAAGGTTGTACATAACATATATATTTGATGAACAATGTTAAAGTAAATAGTTATTACACCATGAAAGGTATGTCATACTGTATTAGTCGACTAATTATTGATATTTTGAATGGATAACTTGATGTTTTTAGTACACCAAGCCTTCATGACTCAGTCAATAAAAATGCAGACATGACATTTGCAAAAGTAATTATTTGAGACAAATTGTACTTTTATTGCACCATGTACTATACTGGACCAAAATAATTGTACCAAACACCATATTAGGGAATAGAAAAGAGCAATGAAGGTTATATAATCATGTTAAACTATGTCCCTTTATCTTATTGACTTAACAATCATGTAGTCTAGACCTAAAGAGGGTAAGAAAATCTATATAAATACGACCCAGTTATCTTAAAGACCATTTGTTATAGCAAATGTCAAAATTCACAAACAAAGTACATACATTGTAAGACTGATGTCATTTCTACCCAGGATTGTAGCTTAGTATGAGCAAGTCTTCCGAGGTATGATATTTGCTCAGTATGAGTCAATTAATCCATCAAACTTGAAGTTTGAAATACAGATTAATTTGAAGTTAAGCATGCTAAGTACACAATATAAATCTCAGTACATCAATGCACGGTTAGAGAATCAATAGTGTTGCTTTTTATCAAGTGTCAGCCTATATACCCAATGTAGATTTGAGTCATAAAGTCTTACTTAGTGTCTGTGGTAGGTCAGGCGGTGCATTGGTCTTACTTAGTGTCTGTGGTAGGTCAGGCGGTGAATTGGTCTTACTTAGTGTCTGTGGTAGGTCAGGCAGTGAATTGGTCTTACTTAGTGTCTGTGGTAGGTCAGGCAGTGAATTGGTCTTACTTAGTGTCTGTGGTAGGTCAGGCGGTGAATTGGTCTTACTTAGTGTCTGTGGTAGGTCAGGCGGTGCATTGGTCTTACTTAGTGTCTGTGGTTGGTCAGGCGGTGCATTGGTCTTACTTAGTGTCTGTGGTAGGTCAGGCGGTGAATTGGTCTTACTTAGTGTCTGTGGTTGGTCAGGCGGTGAATTGGTCTTACTTAGTGTCTGTGGTAGGTCAGGCAGTGAATTGGTCTTACTTAGTGTCTGTGGTAGGTCAGGCGGTGAATTGGTCTTACTTAGTGTCTGTGGTTGGTCAGGCGGTGAATTGGTCTTACTTAGTGTCTGTGGTTGGTCAGGCGGTGCATTGGTCTTACTTAGTGTCTGTGGTAGGTCAGGCGGTGAATTGGTCTTACTTAGTGTCTGTGGTTGGTCAGGCGGTGAATTGGTCTTACTTAGTGTCTGTGGTAGGTCAGGCAGTGAATTGGTCTTACTTAGTGTCTGTGGTAGGTCAGGCGGTGCATTGGTCTTACTTAGTGTCTGTGGTAGGTCAGGCAGTGCATTGGTCTTACTTAGTGTCTGTGGTAGGTCAGGCAGTGAATTGGTCTTACTTAGTGTCTGTGGTAGGTCAGGCGGTGCATTGGTCTTACTTAGTGTCTGTGGTAGGTCAGGCGG
Source organism: Ylistrum balloti (assembly GCF_031769215.1). Classification (NCBI taxonomy): domain Eukaryota; kingdom Metazoa; phylum Mollusca; class Bivalvia; order Pectinida; family Pectinidae; genus Ylistrum; species Ylistrum balloti. Next base: position 760,666 of record NW_026782074.1, read on the forward strand.
TGAATTGGTCTTACTTAGTGTCTGTGGTAGGTCAGGCGGTGCATTGGTCTTACTTAGTGTCTGTGGTAGGTCAGGCGGTGCATTGGTCTTACTTAGTGTCTGTGGTAGGTCAGGCGGTGAATTGGTCTTACTTAGTGTCTGTGGTAGGTCAGGCGGTGCATTGGTCTTACTTAGTGTCTGTGGTTGGTCAGGCAGTGAATTGGTCTTACTTAGTGTCTGTGGTAGGTCAGGCGGTGAATTGGTCTTACTTAGTGTCTGTGGTAGGTCAGGCGGTGAATTGGTCTTACTTAGTGTCTGTGGTAGGTCAGGCAGTGAATTGGTCTTACTTAGTGTCTGTGGTAGGTCAGGCAGTGAATTGGTCTTACTTAGTGTCTGTGGTAGGTCAGGCGGTGAATTGGTCTTACTTAGTGTCTGTGGTAGGTCAGGCGGTGAATTGGTCTTACTTAGTGTCTGTGGTTGGTCAGGCGGTGCATTGGTATTACAATCACCTTTCATCTAGGTGTCCTGGATTTGATTCTCAGAATGATAATATATGGAGTCACTTGTCCAACCATTTAAGTCTCCCATGAGTACTCAGGTTCTCTCCCACAGTTAGACCCTTCACACACATCTGGTCCAACAGTAGTGATTAATGTACATTGGGAATACATAGTCTCACTATTGTTGTAAATAAATATTACATGTAAGAAATTTAGGTCTTGTTTAGTGTAATCATTTGAATTGGACTTGGTTTTTAGATATGATTTTAGTTGTTTCTATGTGCAAAGTTTGAGTTCTGCTCATTATGTGGTTTGAGTCTTGCTCAGTGTCAGGTTTTGAATTATATTGTTTTGCTCAGTTAATTGATAGATTTGTCAAGATAAATACATCATCATAAAATTTCTTAATATTGTGATTTAAGTTTGGTCCATCAATCTAAAATGAAATATTTAATATTGGTGAACACAATGGCAGGCTACAATTTTGTTTTCTTTGTCCCTAGGGAATATGTCTCCTTATGTTCCGTGTATGGATAATGGATGGACAGATGCCATTATTCCAGCACCAGGACAATCCAGCCTCATTTTCACCACAACTCTTAACAAGGTATGTTTAAGTAGAACACCTGAACATTCCTGAGAGGTTCAAATTGTCTGCTAACTTACAATCACTAGAAAAGGCATATTGTTTTGGTTTTTTTTTTCAATTTCTTTTATAACATTTTTGTATCAAAAATATGATCATTTGAATGTATGAATGGTAAAATTAAATCTGTGTTTACAGGTCTTTTTCATTCCTGGAGTGAAATTTTCAGAGGATGTGATTCAATATCTAAATGAAGTAAAGTGCAAGATCATCTAAAACAGTTTCTCATGTCAGCTCGACTTTTCAAACAAAATATAATAAGTCAGTATCTAATATTGGTTTGTATAAACAGTCTGATGCATCACTAATTAGAATGAAAATGATAACATAAGACCATTTGTTGAGAATTCCTTTCTTTACATATAATTTCATCCATACAAAATCATATTTCCTTCTGTCACCATTTTATAGTCATTGTGTAACTCCATGTAATTAGAGATGTGTAGATAATCAACAGGTTCACATGAGTTTAACAGTCTGTTCAGTGTCACGGTGGTAGAGCACATGATTCAAAGAAGAGTGTGACATTAATTGACCACAAATTACATGAAGCATAAAAAGAAATATGTTGTAATCACATAAGAAATAAATAAGATGGTAGGATAATGGCTTTTTGTCAGACATTCACATTTGTTAGAATTACATGGTCTGGCTCCAACAAAAGTTTTTATTAGATAATTTTGCCTGTATGCTATTCACTGATGACAGAATGATAAAAGACAACAGTAAAATTTGTATTGATGTGTCACCCACATAATGTTCTTTCAGCTTCAAGTCTGCATTATCTTAACAGCTTTTGTGCAGGTTTTATTGCCTGCTTTTCATTGATAAACAACTGTTAAAATTCACTGTTTCTCACTTTGTAGTAGGAACCATTGTCACAGGGAAAAGAGAACTTTCATCTTCTCTCCTATTTTTCTGCATTTTTTGTATGACTGATGTCAACCTGTAGAGTAGATAAGTTCAGTTTTCGTGTTCAGTAAACTGTACATTCCTCTAGAAACAGACACAAAATTTTGAAAGCAAAAGTGAAAAAACAACATTTATTTTGGCCGCCTATAGCTGAAAAGTACTGATCTGTATAAAGTGCTTAAAATCAGGTGTGTTCTTACACAAACAACTGATTGTCTCTATAGATACAGTTGCACTTGATACCTTTATAACTTCAGTGTACTGGTATACACCTGACCAATTAGTGAGTTTATGCTATGGTGCAAGATTCATTGTTCAAGGTCACAGAGGTCAATCTAATGTGTTAAAGCCTTTAAACAACTCCTAACACTATTTAATATATTCAAATGAATGATCATGAACCACTTCAAAGGTCACAATTAAAGGTGAAATGTGTTTAAATTTCAAAACAATTTTTCCTCAATAATCAAGAGATTTCAGAAAGTGATAAGGGAAAACAGTTCACAAACTTGCAGGAAGGTCTGTCACTTTTACTGAATGACCTTAACCTATATTTTACTGGGGTCAAATGATCAAACATTTTCTAAACACCAAAAAAAGACATAGAAATAGGATACATTCCTTCTTTGGAAGTCCAATAACTTTGCAGACCTAAAGATGTTCGTAATTCTCAATAGTAGAATGATTTTACAAGCAACATTGAGTAATAGGTGAATGCTGCAAGCCTGCTGGGCCTTTTGTAAGTTAATACAAGCAGATCCAAGTAGCTATTTCAGATAATAAATTCAGATAAATATAGAGAGGTACATTTGTTTGCTTGCTTTAAGAAAATCAGTTTATTTTTTACCTCTCTGTATGATTGTTGTTAAAAGATGGCAACTTTCAGCATACACATTTTTGATGGAATCTACTAATTCAACATTTTTATCATTTGTTTATCATATTTATGTAAATTATCACTGCTTTATGGAAAGAAACATACATCTGTTTGTTTTTTAGGTAATCAAAGTATCATTTCATTCTTAACTAGATGTGATTAGATAATCTATTGAACACTTTGTATGTTTCAGAAGTAAGAACAAATAAAAGATATGTCTCGGTGTAACAAAATTATCTTAGCTGTGTTTTATGTTTGTTCACACGCTTTTACTTTCACGATGAAATGAAACATCACTAATTCAATGCTGAATATGCTTTGTTAGTATTTCAACAATCATTTATTTATTCATTTATTCAGGACCACAAAAAGGCTATGGCAAAAGGAGATTAGTGTAAATGTATAACAGTGTACATTTTATCAGATCAAAATGACAAATTAAGGTTAAAGGTCACAAAAGAAAATCCCCTGTGGCTGAATCACATGATATGCACTGGTGTGGGCCCATAAACAAGATTTATACAAGATTAGGTATTGTCACTGTCTGGGTAATGCTATGGAAACACTTGAAGAGGAATGTCATTTAGATATTTTAAAAACCAAGTCATAAGGATTATAATGTTTACTAAACTCTCCTCACTTTCACTGACTATCTGATAATGACTTAGGACAAATATTTGACAAGATTTAACCAGTTGATCTCTAATGAGGCCACTTAAACTGCAATTTTCTAAATCAAAGATTAGACTAAGGCATCTAAGTTGACATAAAAAGAACAAAAAAGTCTTGTGTGTGGCTCTTTTCTCACAGTTTTTTTCTTATTTCAGTTAATTTGTTTTTTACATAAGCATACACGTACATACATGGATTAACAATGAAATTTCATCACTGATAACTGTACTGCAGTTCCATTCAACTCTTTGTGGATTCATGTCAGTTATGTATCCATTAAACAAAGTACACATGTATTGATCAATGAGTTTATAACTGTGAAGACACTGGTTGAATTGTCTAAGGGATTAACCAACAGCTATGGCCCTACCTGAGCTGTGAGACTGGAATATTTCAAAATAGTCATGCCTGAAAAAAATGGAGAATAGAAGCAATTATTTAACAAATTTTGAAATCTCTCTTTGGGAATTGGGGATCTGCAGTTGCACGTTTTAATTGATTAAAGTCCAAGATGTAGTTTCAAGGATAGTAATGGAATAAAATATATTTGTGAAATAAAATGTAGGAGATCCTGCTGATCCTAAAGGTAAACAAATTAGTGAAAGTAATTGACCTAACCTTTTAAGTGGAGAATATGATACAATATTAAAATTTGAATTCAGCCTGAGGATCAAGCTGGTTTCATTTAATTTCAAGTTATATACAAAGCTTTCAAGCTCAGTGAGACCCCAGTTGTACAAAATTGTGTTTTGCAGACCAGTTGATTCATAGTCACTGCATATTTCAAAATTCATTAAAAAAATGATCATATGCTAGATCAATTGTGCTCCTCAGTAGTCAAATTGGTATAATGTTTTGGGTATAGATTATTTTGCTTTGAATTTCTTTTCAGTGACAGCAAATCAGGTTTATCTACTAACCAATGGTTAATCTCTATATTTAAGCTTTGGCCAATCAGGGTCTGGTTGTTAGATTTCAAGCCCAGAGTTCTGAGGTTCCTGGTTCAAATCCTTGAGTCTGACAAGGTTGCATTTTCCTTTTGAGGCTGTCTCAATATTTGGTGTAGTTACTGATGTCATCTAAGCGGAATCAATGATTATATTTCTAAGGCACTTTCAAACTTGATCTCTGCAGACTACTGTAGCTGATTTTTTTTCAATCTCTTACCAAGTAAGTGTTACATTTCACCAAGGAGCTTTTCCAGAGAAGTCAAATTGATTTTCAATTATACTCAATTGACAACATTTTAAGATATAAAAGCTGAAGAAGCCACTTAATTGTAGGAAATTTCTCTTTAACCTACAAACTGCAAGGTACTGTACCAATCCAGTATACACGATAGATGAAATAGGCAAAACAAAAGCGTGCTTGCCATAGGATGTCTTCTTTTATTCCTTCATCATCCTTGAAGCAGGGTTTATCATGCATATATTCATATTTCACCATATTGCTGTTCTACATTATTGACTTTTTATATATAAATTACATGGTAATATCAATTATCCAATAATTCTGAGATGAAATAATTATAGTTCTACAGTTTCTTGGAGTTCAGAAGGCTTTCTGTTGAGAACATAGAGACCTCAGTAGATGACATTTCTGGCACTGTTTCAGTTTCAATATCTCCTGTAACATCACAAAGCTGATGTCTCAGTTGGTGAGGGTACACGTCCAGTCTCAGTTGGTGAGGGTACACGTCCAGTCTCAGTTGGTGAGGGTACACGTCCAGTCTCTGTTGGTCAGGGTACACGTCCAGTCTCTGTTGGTCAGGGTACAGGTCCAGTCTCTGTTGGTCAGGGTAACCGTCCAGTCTCTGTTTGTCAGGGTAACCGTAAAAGTCTCTGTTGGTCAGGGTACACGTCCAGTCTCTGTTGGTCAGGGTACACGTCCAGTCTCAGTTGGTCAGGGTACACGTCCAGTCTCAGTTGGTCAGGGTACACGTCCAGTCTCTGTTGGTCAGGGTAACCGTCCAGTCTCTGTTGGTCAGGGTACACGTCCAATCTCAGTTGTTCAGGGTACATGTCCAGTCTCTGTTGGTGAGGGTACATGTCCAGTCTCAGTTCGTCAGCGTACACGTCCAGTCTCTGTTGGTCAGGGTACACGTCCAGTCTCAGTTGGTCAGGGTACACGTCCAGTCTCTGTTGGTCAGGGTACACGTCCAGTCTTAGTTGGTCAGGGTACACGTCCAGTCTCAGTTCTGAGCTTCCAGGTTGTCTACTGTCTCTGTGTTACCCACAGATGAGACAGATCACCAAGCTTCTTATATTATACTTGTCCTTGTATATGTCTCAGTCTTATGCTGGATAGGATTCAGCAAAGATCACAGCGTCTGTAAATTTAAAGGCTATGAATTCAAACTGTGTCCTTGTGTATGTCCCAGTTATAGGTTGGAATGGATTCAGTCAGCTGTAAATTTTAAGATTGTTAGCTGTGTCCCTGTGTTTGGATAATTTAGCTGTCTTGTGTCCTGTGGATGTACAGCAGCCTTAGATTGGACGAACGTCTGTAGATTTAATTGGTCACTATTGATTCACTAATGACAGAAGGCAGTGCTGTGTGATTTAGTTCATCAATCTATAATAGTGCTATTATATTGTAACTTGTGAATCAATAAAACAATTTTGTAAATATGCTCCAACAGAAATAGGAAATGTTAGCATTCCACAAACTAGGTTCAAAATCACGTCCTTGTTCTTATATTCATGAATGACAAGATAATTCTTTTCTCATGTTTGGTTTATTGTTGTTGTTTGTTTGTTTTGTTATCATAAAAGGTACTCAAGTTTTTTTTTTTATATTAAAATCAGCTTAATAGAAATCATCATTAAAAATGATAAACAAAGTAAGATGTGATGGTAAGTGATTATTACGATGCTGTGTGATGATTTACGATGGTCTTTATTGGTGTCTCATTCATTTCCCAGCCATTAAACTGCCGTGATCTATGATGGATGGAGTGAGCTGATTGTTTTTCTATGGGTTTAAAGCTCTCAGGGAATACACAATATATCAGTATACAAGTACATCTTCAAGATGTCAGTTTTACTGGTCATTTCATTGCCAGCCTTCCACAAAGGATATCGATTTGTGTAAATACATAATGTATTTGGACACATTGGTTTAAATTTAAACCAGTTATCTAACTTTGTAATATACATTGTATATGAATTATCTATGGGTTATGTTTGTAAAAAGGAAAATGTTAATTGCCTGTAATGTTATGACCTCTTTCAGATTATTGTCGTCTAAATGTCACTTTATTCTGTTTATAGAAACGAAAAACATCAGACAAATTTTATGTGATTGTGAAAAACACTGGGGTTAGGGGGAATACCTGCAATCCACACCAGTCCTTCTGATAAAAATGGTAATTATATGATATATCTGAGTGTAGAAGTGGAAATTCATTGTCTGTAAATCAGATGATGTTATGTTAATCAAATGATTAATAAAAGCATTTATGGTGTTGATGTTTATCAGAACAGCTTGACCATTTTGGATGGTCTGTAGTCTGTATCAATGATTATAGATTATCACTGACATTATGTGTTTAACAGAAATTGAAAGATGCAAGGCTGATAATGTATTGTACCCTTGTATAACAGATCAGTGCCTGAAATACACTGATACACTCTAAGAATTACTTATGAGTCTGATTGTAAAGATAAGTGACTAGAAAGTTTGGCTAGATTCCAGTCCAACGTCTTGAGAGTGCTTCCAAGCATTCAATAAGATATCTTTGTTCTGGTTAGTACAGTGTCATCCCAGCATTACAGGGTTAGGTGCCACAGCATAGTACTTACACCTATTATGGTTGTCAAAGTCATCTTTTTCTACCTGGTTTGTACATTAAGCTTCTGTTGGTATATGCTTGTTGAAATCAGAATGCATCAAACCATGGCTAGGAAAAATGCCAATCCTAGCTTAAAGTTGTACATATGACTTTATTGAAAGGAAGGATCTTGAAAGTTACTGAAAAGTGTATTATGCAGTTGGTATATACACTGCATGAATTTGATATTACAACCATTATCTAGAAAGCACACTGTGAATTTGAAGACTGTCAGATGTGATCCTTCTGTACTTTACATGATTGTTGTATTTTTCGGAACGGTACTGTCAGAATCCTTACAGATGAATCAATACACTGAGAAATATTCTATTCTCTATTGCATGTATTTTATTTTTCTCATGAAGAAATCTATAAAATGTTAATAAGAAATTCATGAAACAATTTAATTTCTGCTTTCATCCAGTGAACCTGTTAGAATATGTGGATTTAATGTGACTTGAGGAATCATTACAGAGCCTCTTCAAGTTAAGTCCTTGCATTTCTGCTACAGACAGTGCACCACAAAGCCATATTGTATCATAAATGTTACCATACCACAGGAACTGTAGACAAAACTATAACCTCTGGTTATGTCACTAGAGTCTTATCATTCAGTGATAATGTACTTTTAATGTAAATTCTGGGTGATCGAAGAATCATATATCCCTATACCTTAACTTTAATTATATACAGACTCTTTTTTTTTTTTTAAGTCTTAACTGGGATTTTGCTAAATAACTTTCTTATCAATTACTTCAAGTTCTGATCTGGGAAGAATTTTTGCTAAGCAATTCTTTTCCCATATGGAAAATATGTACATTAAGTAGAAAAAAATACTTATGATAATAACAAGTTTTGCATATACTCTGGTGATATTAAGTTAACAATGCCAGAAGTCATATTTTGGAAGAGTCAATAACTTGTAATATAACAAAACATGATATTTGTGAATACTTTACCTAAAAAGATGCCACATTAAACATCTTTATTAAAGACGTATTAACATGAATGACCGCAAGTATGAATTTTTGTCAAAATCAAATTATTTGTGGTTCTGTGGCTTACATTGTGTTGTGTAGAAAAAGTGTAGTAATGGACATTTAATTAGAGCATTGATACAGAGAATGAAAGAAAATGTATGAGGCTTGTATCACTAAACTCCAGCGTTTAATCAGACTAAAATGTAAAAAGGAGTGTGTTCATCAAGTTGTAGAAACTAGCACCTATTTTAGAGAAACATAGCATTGTATAGGTTATGTTAACATAGATACAGATTGCAGAGATGGAGGAAAGAAAGTATCACAAAAACTATGTAGTAATTATAGTCAGGATAGCAGGAAAATGGAAATGGAAAAACTCATGGAGTTATACCGACTTCAAGATATCAATGGTCACTAAGAATCAAGAAAATCACAAGAGCCAGGGCAAGCAGCAACTTCTCAAGGCCTAACCCTGTAGCTTTAGACTGTCTGGATACAAAGAAAGTGGTAGTTAGAAACATTTGAAAAACGGCCAATTTTCTAACGTTCATGTCAGGGATGATTTAACACAACACAAAAAAGAGAATGATAAAAGGAAACAAAATGAAGACAGGACTAAAAAACAGATGATGGATTTATCTGCAGGGTTTGTAGCCCACCCAGTCAGAAAAGACAGATTATAAGTGTAGAAACAAAGTGATATCACAAAATAGAATCATACTTGTACTGTGATACATAAACTTTAAATAACTTTAATTTAGCAGAGTTCATAGAAAACATTCTCATGTTATAATAGTTTTAGTATTTTCACTATGAACAGTCATAGGGGATACTCCTTTGCATGCTCACATAAACAGCTTAATATGCATAGCACTTAAGTTTCAGTGACATTGAGCATCATGAAAAAACGCATGTCATGTGGTGGAAAATATTTCTTTTTGAGAAATATGGAGGTTGTTACTTTTCAAATGCATATCTTTCTCACAGTATTCAGTCTCAGTGATAAAAAGATTTAGTTCTTTTATACAAGTGGTGACTAATAAGAGATATTATGCATGCTGAACTAATAAGGAAATATAATACACAAAAAATTGGTCTTAAAATCGAGTTCATATGCAGCAACATTATATACTTTGAGTATGGATGACTGCCAATACCTTCCGAGCAATAAATGATCTGTGGGTGTTAATGGCCATTGGAAGTTCCTTTTCAGTCATCCAGTGGATTTAAGGTAGGAACATGGGGGTATTTTGAGGTAAAGGATTAGTGAAGTATGCCAGGGAGCAAAAGGAGCATGCATGAGTTCACTTCTACAGCTGTGTATAAGTATAGAAATTATCGGCTTATGATGAGAGGAAGCACCTTTACAACTCTAGATAATATGGACGATATAGAAATGAAATGAAATAAGTTATCAGATTCACCAAACCAAAATAATTTACACGCATGTGATTTTTGTTGTATGGGAGAGGAGCATATTAGAATATTTGGATCGTCATAAAAATCAATTTATTAGTTTTGAACACTTTCCAAGGACACCATATTTCCCTCTGACGGATGATTCTGTGATGTTATCTAGAATGCAAATAAATACCTAAAAAGTCTCGATAATTATAGTAGTTATCAATATTGGTGATGAGGAGATCTGAGTTTTAATCTAAGTGTTGATATATATATAGGTTTTTAAATGTCTGCTGTTTAGGGCTTGAATGGAGAAATTGTAACACATTTTTTTCAACCAGTCCATCTCCAAATCTTTTCTGTTTAATGATACCAATTAAATATTAATTGAACTTCACGAAGTGCATACTTCCCTTTATCATTAGTAGTTACTTAAGATTGCTCTAAAGGTGTAAAAGTCAAAGGTCAATAAATAAGGCTACTATTACTAATAGCAGAACATCAGATTCCTCACAATGAGTTAAGTTCTGTTTAAGTGAGTGTGGTTCTTTAGCAGACCGTGTTTGCTAGGTATCTTTTTCTGGTCCCTGAGGTATAGGCAAAGATCAGTGGCAGACTGTTCTGGTATATTCTGTTATATATTTTTCAGCTTCTGGTATGATGTGATTTGGAAATAGTCGGTGTGGCTTGTATATACATGAAGTGTTAAATATGATCCCTGTCATTCTTGTTTGGCTTAGTTGGAAGAGCAGGTTGATTATCACACTGGAGACCTGGGTTGGATTCCTGGTAGTAGCAATCAATAGGAGTGTATATTTTTCCGGTTTTATTTCCACATGGGTACTCACTGTGGTGAAAATGAACAGGGAAAATTATGTTTCCTTAATTTTGTTGTAATTCTTCCTGCTAAAGTCGGACAACTTTGGACACTTGTTAGTTTTTTATAGTGAAAATGACTATAGGCCATATTTGTTTACCTGGAAGACATATAGCTGTATTTCTTCATGGACCAAATCACTGCAGACACTCTTATGTAAATGTATTACAATTTTTTGTACTTATGACAAATAGGCAAATGCATCTTAGAATATAAATATTCTAATTATCTTATGTGCTTTCTTCTTGTTGATATTGAATTTGTGTTGGTGAGTCATGCCTGTATTTTCTTGTGATATTTGCATTAAATTGAAAGATTAACAAGTCATTATAATTACCAAATAGATACAGTGTCTAATCACTATAAACCTGCAAATCCAGTCACCGCTGCAGTTTTAAAGCCAAAGCTGCCAGGTTCAGACCAGCTACACTCCCTGTTCACAAAAGATTGATCATTAGTAGTGTGGGCACTACTCAGTTCCTGTGGGAGGTGCAGTTGAATTAGCCTGGCAAACTATTACTGGCTCTGTCTTATCCCTCACAAAGTGAAGGCGGAATAATATTGTTTAACTGAAGAAAAAATTCACACCATATTGTTTAGTCAGTGCTTCAGTAGGGGTTTAGCAGTGAAGATGTTATGAGCTAGATTTCCTTGGAGGGTCTCAGGATTTATCGGCAAAATCCTCCATCATAGGAGGAATCAGCAATTAAATTGTAGAATGTTTTTAGCAATTGTTTATTGGCAATTACTGGTGTATAAGACTTTAGCAGTGTGACAATCTTATGGATTATGATTTTTGTCTCTGTGGATTCTGACACATGATGTGTCAAAATTCTGTTTCAAGCAAAATCCTTCATTCTGTAGACCAATGAAATATTCTAGATGTAAAACTTACAATGTAAAAAGTTTATTAAAACAATAACACAAAAAATAGAGTATTGTTCTGTGCTCTGAGAAATTTTAAAGGCTAGACACACATACAATACTATTATTACCATAGTGATTCTGCAATAAGCACTCTTCTCGGGGGGAAACACATTATTTCTTGAAATCAAATTTAGAGAATGGGCCTAGTACAAGGTAATGAGATTCATTTATTTGGTTTTAGATGAACTGATTTTCGGAACAACGGTATCCAATGTAATTGAGCTTATTATCATGCATAAATTGGCTTACTGCCATATAAATAGTAATGTTGTTTTATTTTTGTTATACATGTAATTGATAATGGTTCAAATAATTGCGAACTCTAGAATTCAAAATTAATTAAATCCTTAGATCTTAACCATGAAATCAAATTTTTTACAGTGTGTGCTTTTTCTGATCTTTCTCAAGTGCAAACTGTCTGTAATAAGATGATTATAGGATTTATTAAAGTATTAGTTCTATCTAATAACAGATTGAATTTATTCATGGAACATCCACCAGTCATATGAAAAGTATGAGATAATGCTTAAAAGGATTGGTTTTCCTATTGAACAGTTTTTAAGAATTAGCTGCTTACTATGAAGTCATTAGTAACTTGTCTAATTTTTTGGGAACATGAAATTGTTTCCTTGTATCCAGATTTAAATGATGAACATGTGTAGAGGGATAAGCAGCTACAAAATTTTGATATCCCACAACATCTGATTTCATAATTTCATGTAAGGTATTATAGTAGTTTCATATTTTCCTTTGTTTTATTGATAATGTTAGAATAATAGTTTTGTTGGAATACATCAATACTGTCTTGTTGTTTAAGGTAACTAAAAGGAAGAACATTTTTAGTGCACTGTCTATGATGAATGAATTCATGACCTTCCCAATTGGTTTAAATTGCTTTAGCTAAACAATATCATGATGCAGATACAAAATTTATAATTGACTGAAGGTCTATCGTCATCTTTTGTTTAAGATGTATTTATTCTCATTAGGATCAGGGGAAAAGGCATGTTTTCTTTATATTTAAACACCCATTCTTCCCAAGCATGTAATATAACAGGAGGACAAGTTGACAGCTGCCTCTGACAGACTGTAGAGAATCAATACTATCTCAGTTAGCAACTCTTGTAAAGATGCTAATTGAGGATGAAGCCAGCAGTTGAAGACTATTCTGTCTGAGTGTTCTCTTGACCATTTCAATACACAGCTGCTTCCCTTGTCCATCTTAATTGCAGCTGAAACTGTTTGGTATTTGCTATCATATATATAAATTGTCAATCCCAGACAGACCCAGGGGAAATGTGTGATATTGCAGTTACCCTGATGATCAGCCTGCATTATGAACAGGAACCCCAAAACTTTATAGACAGCGTATATAAAATGCTCGGAAAGAATTTTAGCTATTTTATATGTTGTGATGTTGGCCAATAATGAGAAATATTGCTACACCCATTGACAATTACTTTCCTGTTTATGTGACTGACTAGCTATATAGTGGAAAGACACACTGTCTATGAGGCTCTACAAACACAGAAAGATTATAGAATCCCAGGAGGTCTCTGTTTGTGGAAGATATATCAATCTGAACCATTATATGTCTGTGTAGGGAGTCATACCCCAGTATTCAGCCCAGCACTTGTCTGGTGGTACCAATACCAGATTTATCAGCTTCTGCATTAACTTATGTAAATTCTGTTGTGGTGAATGCAAGAGCTGTGGTGTTTTGTACTTATTTACTAAATGAAATTTGTTGTTGCAATCTAATTGTTAGCTGACAAAGACATGCGTCCAATTTGAATGTTTGTGGGGTTTATTGACAATGATTAACCAAGGTCATTTTGAGGCGGTGTTTGCTTTTAGTAGCTGGTGTCTATCCTACTGAACAACATACAGGAGGCCAGTCACATGTCATCCAGAGCAATTAGAGTGTCTTGTCCAAGGACACAATCATATTGACACAGACCAGTCCATTTCTCAGCTTCCTAAGAAACACAAACCACAATGGGTAGTGAGTGTCAAACCATTCAACTCAGATCTTCATCTGAGGTTATATTCAATTTGAAGTATTAGAGAATGAATCAATGAATATAGTAAAACTCTATTGAAAATGTTTTTGCTTCAGTATCTTTATTTTGTGTGTGTATTATCTTTTAAGTGTAAATACATGTAACAAAACATTTAAGAAGGTAGAGGATAGGTGTTATATAGCATTATATAGAGGATAGGTGTTATATAGCATTATAGTTTCTGTTCACTTACAAATAACAGAAATAGTTCATCAGTGATTAAACATGTCACTTAACAAACAAAATGTTGTTCAGTATTATTTTTTTGTATACAACATTTGAAGTGGGATGATTGTCTTCTTGACACTTCTGGTATGAGCATTCAAAATTAGTCCTTTCACATTGATTTCCAGACAAAGGTAATTTTCCACCTTCAGTCAAATAATAACTGACAGCAGCAATTCACAAACTTTTCATCAACAAAATATTAATTTTGGAACAAAATGGATATTCACATAGGAAATGTGCTTTATCAAATATATTCTTGTATTAAATCTTTTGATGGTTTGGATTAGATGAAGCAGAAACAGCTACTATAGGTTTCAGGGATTTGTTGTTATGGCATTCCTGGGGGATTACTCTTCCTAGCTAGATTAGGTCCAATCAATAGTGATTCAAAACGTACAATTCTCTATTTGAGTTAATACAGGTACCTTCATTGAATGCAGATGACAGTCAAAAGAACTGTCCTTGCAAAAGGATGAGAGATGTTTATCATTGGTATGGACGGTATTATGCTTACACAACACAGCAGGGATACAGACAGGACTTTGTGTGACTGACAAGCATAATATAAATAGGAATATGTTTGCTCTGACTGTAAGTTAATCCCGAAGGACATGGTTTGTAATAGTGAAAGCTAAGAGCTATTGGGAAAACTGTCCTTCTGCAGTGACATATAAATCAAATTTATTTGAGGCCCAGTTTTATAGGTATATCAGATTTTGAGGTAGATTGTGCTCTGCCTATATCAATTGGACTGGATAAAGTTAATCTTAATATTCATTGACAACGTTATTGCTGTAGAAATAGTGAAATCAAATTGTTACTAATATGGCCAAGAGACTCCATAGTGATTTGAACGGATGAGAAAGAAACCCAAATAGCAAATCATTTCCTCACAGCAGGAATATAGACACAAATTGAATAGACCATTCAGGCGATGCCCCTGCCGTATCTGACATAGATACAATATACATACTTCAGGCGGAAATGACAGATGGAATTATGAAAGCAAAAAGATTTGATTTCCAGGTTTCACCCTGTTACTATATTGATTCCATAATAACAAGGTCAAGGTCAAACTATCAAATGATCAATTTCGTATTTATAGGTTTTATTTTCAACTTTACGGAGCAAAGTGGATAGAAAAAAATAGACATATTACCGAGCTATTCCTCTGGAAAGCTCTTTTGGGGAAATTCAGGGTAACCTTTAAGTTCTGCTCAGGAAGTTTGGGAATATTGACAGATTTAATCTGGCACAACTCATGCAAAATCTAGGCCACGATTGAATTCTAGTGATGTCGCTTCCTACCAGTGGGGATCTGACAACAACATTACCATAAAGTATCACCAGTGGACATAATAGAAATATCAACCTTCATGTCATTTATGAAAAATAATAATTTTTCAATGAGACCTTTCTGGCAGTCTTTAAACTTGCTCATGCTTATTAAATCTTCACCATTCTATCTTTATCAGAATTATGTCCAGCATGGATGTCATGATGTTGGATTGTACAATGTCAGCTTTCATATAGCTGGGGTAGTAGGGAGATTTGGAACACCGAACTTGTCAGGCTTAAAATCATACTGCTTTACAGTGGTCAAAGAGCTGTTCTTTCTTGTATATGTAAAGATTGATCGGTAAGTGGCTAATGTAGAGAATATCTGTAAGGTCCTCAGATGCAAGGACAGGAATGTGTATTGTTCAATAAATTTTGTGACTTTATTGTAGTATCGTAACAACAATGCTACATCTGGAGGTGAAACTAATAAACTTAATTGGCTGGTTTTGTTTCCAGCAGTTTGCCCTTCAAGGTTGAAAATGATTTAGTTATTCCTCGTGAAAACAAAAGCAAGTTAACCTAGAGATGGGCCCTGGATATCCCCATGGGTATAAGGAAGAGACGTTTAAGACTGATAAAAGCTTTGATTATTGGAAACAATATGATATGATGGAATGGTTTTAATAAAAGCTATATTTTCAGTTCTGTATACCACAAAGCGAATCATCTTTAGAGTCATATGAGGTGTTCAATCTTTGTATGTTTTTATCTAAAGAGAGTCTTTAGTCCAGGTTTGCTGTAACAAGTGCTACCATGTTTAAATTCATTGGAATTGACATATTCAAAACTTATCTGATATATGAAAATAACAAAATTTCTTAAAATATGATGTTAATGTGCCTCCCCATCTAGACTTATGTGGTTTTTTCCATCACCTTGGATTTTCCAAGGCCACCTCTTAGGCTCCAAAATTGATAGGCCTATAGCATCACTGACAACTCCACGAAAGAAGAAGAACACATGTTAATACAGTTTATATCATTGTTCTGCTCTACTGTATCTAAATCTAAATTTGTATTAATAGGTGCTATTCACTTGTGTTTCTTTTGTACAATCTCAAACAGTCATACAGATATAAAATGGTCTAGCTGCCTCCTTCTTTTTTTCACATCTCAATCAGCTTCAGAGTCACTTGGGACATATCCTAGCTTTTATGCTGATTTAGCATACAGTCTCACTTGTTTCTCTCTCTAACAGATTCATATCTTCATAAATCTCAATATGAAGAAGTATATATAGGATTGGCATGGTGCTGTCAAGATTTTAAGTTGTTGTTGGCTGAGATGAGGATTAAATTCACAATACTGAAACATCAGCATGACAAACTGTGGCAGTGTTTATCGTAGCTTGAACATTTTGAAAATGAAAAGACATGAAATTGATACTAATAAGATTAGATGTTGATAGGCGTAGTCTGTTTATCAATAGGGTTATTATCTTCTTGTGAATAATTCTGATTATTCACAGTGTCTGGGCTATCTTAACAGTTCTCAACATGTCTCATAATTTGATCCCTGTAGGAAACTGCTACAATAGTTTGTTGTCGGGAATGATATGGAATATTTCTGCACTGTGACCTTATACTGTTTCCTACTGTGGACAAGGTGTTAGGTATATGACTGTAATTAATTTCTGAATGTGGTCCCTACACCATCAATAAAAACATCAAGACAACATTATAGTTTGCTATTGTTCACTTCACGATCATATCATCACCTATAGGTCTATAGTAGTAAACAGAAAACCCTAACAGATTGGAAAGTTAAGATCTCACATGACTGATTTAGTATTACACCTCCCCCTCCTCCTGTAAAGTATCCTCAAATGTCTAACAATTTCCTTAACATCCACCGAACATCAAAATACAAACCTTGTATTTTATACAAAGTTTTATTGACCATATATTTTGAAAATGAAGAATGAAACACATTGACTGAGTGGACTTTGCAGATGATTGGTCATAACGTCAATATTTTATAACATGTTTAGAAATTAAATCACCCACACTTACATATGTAAAGCCGGTGACATCAAGTGAAACATAAAACATTTATGCTAATCAGCAGAATGGCCAAAATACTGTTATAGTAGACTGTAAAGCCCTCTTACTGACATTTCACAAAGAGGAAAAGCTCTGTGTTTAAATTACAGCTAGACTCTAGTTCAGGTTTATGTTTTCATCCCAATCATTATAGATTGATGCCTTTGATTACAGAATTTAATATTTATATCAGTATGGTGAGAAAATAGTGTTTCCAGATCAGTACGTGTAAAATGGTTCATAAGCCCACATACTGCCACAGGCAGACAGTGTGCACTTACAATTGTAGTTAAAGGATTTAAATTTCAATTCAACTTCAACAAATTCTATCAACTTTTGAAATGTTAATGGGATCGGACAACAGGTTAAGACTTTTGTAAGTCCAACAATACTTGAAGCTTGAAATTATTGCTGTGACCTAGTAACAGATAGCATATTTTTGTACTCCGTTCATTACGAGACATGAAGCAGGTGCTTGAGTTCATGTTATCCAGAGTTGGCAAGTTTCCCTGATCATATCTGGCTACAAATTTTGTTAGCAAAATTAAATGGACTTTTGATAATTCCTAATTTAGGTAGATTTATAAAACTTTATGTTTAAAACCATTTCTAATTTCATTAGATTGTGGATTTCATAAATGGTAGAATGAAACACTTCACTAAAGAAGATGTTGAAGAGGTTTTATTATAAGGGACTAGAATTATGTTGCAAATTCTCTAGTTCAAAACACTAAAGCTGAAGGTTGAAAGCCCCAAATTTTCTATGTGGTGATAAGAGATCACTACAGAGATGGTTCTTCTTACTTGGCTATTCTCAATGGTTCTCACCTGTTGAGAAGTCGATTAACTTACCTATGGCATTCATTGGGGATTAGTTTCTATGTTTTCATTTTTACTGGATTTTTTTCTGCTTCAATGGGAAGAAAACATGAATGGGATCCATGCAAAGACCATTTTCTACAGATAAACATGAATATTGATGCTTATTGGTTTCGCTTCATTGATTTTTCCTTAGAAATTGTTAGTTTTACTGTAAAAAGTAGCTGATAGGGTTTTTATATTACCATCACCTGTAAGGGTAATGAAATGAAAATTTAAACCAGACACAAAATCCCATCGAAATTGTGAATACAAATGTTTTCACACTGTAAGTGACATTGTATGTTGTTTTTTGTTATGAGACAAATGGTTGGAAGACCGCATGTTCACACAGTTTCACCAGAGGGTGGTGATAAGTCCTTCAGTGTTGGCAGTAACTCAAAGCCCTGTGATTTTAGATCTGTGGTTTGACACACCCTGTTGGTGCAGTACGTGGTTGTTTGTGTTTCTCAGGAAACTGAGAAATGGACTTGTCTGTGCTGTTGTGGTTTGTCCTTGAACAAAACACTTTATCTCATGCAATTACTCTGGATGGTTTGCAACAATTTGGCCTCCAGTATGTCTTTCAGTGGGATTAAGCTATCAGCTCCTACACGGAAACACTGCCTCAAAATGACCCTGGCTTTTGAAGGGGCAAAAATTACCCAGCCAAAAATCACACACCCACTGCCTGTTTCCTGTTAGTGACTGTCTCATTACATGTGGTATATTCAGCAAACAATTGTGGTTTCGTGTAAATTAAAAGAAAAAATAATAATTTTTTCTTTAAAATTCTTGTTCTTAGTCAGCATATGTATAAAATATCAGAGTAGTAATCACATTACCATTTAAATTCTAATTGAAGAGAGAGGATGAAGACATAGGTGGGATCAATTTCCCATACAAACAAAAGAAGGATTTTCATTGCTGTAATATAAGCTGAGTTTATTCTTAAAGTTTGATAATTATTTATTTCTTATGAAAAGAAATACCTAGCTTAAGAATAAGAGACTCTTTATTTGAACCAAAATGTGCACAGATATGTGAAACCTTTAACAAGGACTTTAGAACCTAACACTGGGTTGCTTTTATAATTCAACAATTACGCCATCCTTTCCTAAAATATAACATTTAGACTTATACACTTTTGACTGAAAAATATCAAGGGACTGTTAATTGGTCGGTTTTCGACTAAATTCTGGGACAGGTATAACCTCTGAACTTTGTTGACAATTAAAGAGGCCTTTTGTTAGATATAGCAACTGACAAGGAAGTTAATGTTAACAATGGCTCAGAACACAATTAGTAATACACTAATAAACTGATTTATTTAAGACAAAAGATTATTGTATTCCTGTTCCAGATTTTAATTTTCATGGGGAATCCGTCTGATGCCACAGTATATTGTAGTGTTCAAGTTTATACTGTTTTGATTAAATAAAAATTGTCTGAAGTTTCCATATTTGAGAATATTCTTCGTAATCTATTTTTGAAAGTCATTTTCCATGAAATGTAATATCCAGTGAATGAGATACACTTTTGTCTATCCTCATTAATAGACTAATTAAATGCTTTTCATCATTGGTTCAGTCATCCCTGTGTATCCATCCATACTCCAGAACAATTTAAGGAATTATCCAGAAGCTCGATCAACATATCACCAATATAGATCCTTAACTACATAACACACATTTTTGGATTGATCCAATGTGAAGATGGCTGCTAGGGGCCATTTTTGAAATTGACATTAGAACATTGTTATCACTATTCCTCCAGAATTACTGGAGGGATTTTCAAGAAGCTCCTTTCAGTAGGAGTGCTTGTTGTGCAAGCCACATTTTCAGATTGCTCTGAATTTAACATGTCTGCCATTTGCCATGATGGATTTTAATATTGAAAGTTTATGATTACTTTTCCTCGAAAATGTCTTATGAAGCATTTTTTAAGGAATTGAAATACAGTATTGGTCTTAACTATGCTGCTGAGTGAGTGGCCAATGATGCCACACTGCAGAGGGCGCGATGATGCCACATTGCAGAAGGACACCATTGTGGTATCTAAATTCTGAACTCCCCCCTCCTTCCTTAACACCTCACTCTCAACCAGTATGAAATACAAAATGATGGTGGGTTGGCAAAGTTAAAAGAAAAAAACCCTAGTTTGTCTGAGTGAGACAACACAAGTAGCAAGTAGCTACTACAACTTCCTATATGAATAGAAAAGTTCAAAGTCCACTTTTTCAGCTTTATTCTTATATACAAGATAACAATACAAAGAATCATTTTGAATGTGATATTTTACATATTGCTCTACTTGAGCATATTACCTTTAATTTGTTTACAAGAAGTTATAAATAGAATGTAGCAAAGAACAAAACAGAAAAGATATGAAAAGATTATCCTTGGTGGATGTGAATAGACCCTCCTAGTGTGTCAGTATATAGAGTAGATAAAACAAAGAGTAAATAAAACAAAGAGTAGTTCTGGTAAGTAAAACCTGATTTCTTAAAAGTATGTACAATGATGTGGGGGTAATGACCACCA
Source organism: Ylistrum balloti (assembly GCF_031769215.1). Classification (NCBI taxonomy): domain Eukaryota; kingdom Metazoa; phylum Mollusca; class Bivalvia; order Pectinida; family Pectinidae; genus Ylistrum; species Ylistrum balloti. The sequence continues at coordinate 781,343 of NW_026782074.1, forward strand.
ATTCTAGGAACACCAGGCTTCAAGGGTTACAGGTTTACTGCTGCTTCCCTAAGTCTTGCTGCTTGTGCTGTCTCACTCAGACAAACTAGGGTTTTTTTCTTTTAACTTTGCCAGCCCACCATCATTTTGTATTTTATACTGGTTTTGAGTGAGGTGTTAATGAATGAGGGGGGAGTTGAGAATTGACATTATCACTGAATTATCATCAGGCTTAAGTGACTTTATTTTGGAGATTTTGTTTGTTTTTCAGGTTGAATTGTTCTATTCTTTGCTGTATTACTTAATACATATCTAATGCAGCTATTTCTGTATAATGGTTTTGGTCTATTTCCAGGTGTCTGACATATTCTTACCTGTGGATGTACAATGGTCTTCTCCTCCTGTTTCCCTCCACACTTTGCTATGATTGGCAAGTTGGTAGCATCCCATTGGTTGAGAGCATCTTTGACACCCGTAACCTTGCAACCATCTTATTCTTTGTTATGGTTGCTACACTGATCTGGCACTGGTGGAAGAATTTTGATGTGAGTGTTTTGAATGTCATACTCTATAAAACCAGTGTTTGGTACCTTGTAATTGTTGTGACTGCCAATACAAACATTGGCATATGTTATAACTATAATTTAAGTGCTTTATTGAAGAGTAAGCTTTCAATGACATTCCTATTGAACATGGGTTCAAGATGTACTGGCATTAACAAAACCTCCACAGAACCAGTGCTGTTTGTTGAACTTTTCAAATAAAAGAACTGCACTCACTACAGAGCCTTTATTTCCATTTCAGTCTTTGTCTACCGGTGGAGGAGATGTCCTCTTGACCAGCCTTCTGCTACTGGTGCTGCCCTTCTTGCCTGCCTCTAACCTACTGTTCAGGGTCGGATTCGTACTGGCTGAAAGGGTCCTGTATATTCCCAGGTAAATACAACTCTGTGATGGTGGGTCTTGGCCTAATGAGACGCGAGAGTTGGAGAGACGGGCCCTAATAGGGGAAAAAGAGCAAATCCTACAGTAGAAATGATAAGATTTTGTCCTAATTTGATCTGAAGCATTCTTTGGTGATGAATCAAATTTGCCTTATGGGCCTCTTGTTTATTTCCTTATACAGTCAAGATGGCATCAATCATTATATATCATTAGAGGGTGTTTTAAATTGTTTAAGAACATCACATTAAAACATTTGAAATTGTCTCAAAATAAAAGGATGCATTGTTTACGTTTGAAAAGCAAAAAGATTTGAAAATATTTTAAGTGCTTTTTTCGTCGTTATTAGCTGGTATATATTCAATATCAATAATCTGCAACTTTTGGCTTATCGAGCCTGAACTCTAATGATCTTTCACACGCTGTATATTATGGTGTACACTGCAGATGGTTAGTGAATTATTGTCAGCGATTCATTTCTTTATACCTTTCATCTCTTTAATGATCAAGATGTTATGCATTAATGTGAATGATGTACATAGAGACACAAACAATTATTTTTTTCCCTGTAATTCTGTATTCTGAATTTTTATCAAAACTTTTTATTTGTGTTAAGAATAACTTTTGCTAGTTATATTAGTTGATTCATTTGAACTATTAAGACTGCAATAGATTGTTTTTTAAATTACATGTAAACTTTGGCACTTTCATTTGAGTATAAAATGTATATGTACATGTATCCTTTTTAGAAAAGGAACACCGTCCGTTGTTCCGTATAGTTGATCACTGAAATAGACACTTTGAAGACGTGGGTTCTGTATCTTTATATGTAGTTTATGTTTACTTGGTTAAAAGGTTTTTAAGTTGTGTATCTCACTCATTATCAAGGTAACATTCAGTGCAGGTACACAGATTTAAATGATATTATATGTTTACACATAAAAATCGTCCAGTAAAGTTTGTGTAGGTGTAGTTTGTTTTATTTACAGCTGTTGTATCCAACTTGTGACTGAAAGGGCCACACAAAATTTATCGCTGAGATTAACACCTTCATGGACAATTTGATTTTGTTTTATTGTAACTATGAATTTTTTAGAATGGCAACATGTCCCTGAAATTTAACTAGGTGAATGTTAAATTTCATTCACAGGTATATAATATGATGCTTGATACGATTTAATATCAAAAGCTTTACAATAAGGACAAAATATAGGGGGCTTGAACTGATAGCACTCTGAGATCCTATTGGATATACCTGTGGTGGTAGTTATTAATTTAGAACCAAATAATACAATTTTTTTAAATTTCATCCACTCTGAGTTAGTCCTTAAAGAAAATCCATGGTATCTGAACATAGTGTTTGTATACTTCAGGTCAGTGTGTTTAGTAAATATTGAAAAAAATATATCTTGTCATGGAAGTAAAGATAGATTGACCCTATGGAGAAAACTAAGTTGTCAGCTTATGTAATGGAGGAATTTACTCTGTTCTATATTTGTCAGGAACTTAATTTGCTTCATTTTAAACATGGGAGCATTATTGAAGCAGCCAAATATTAAGTCTGCAGAATTATGTTTAGAGAAAAAAATAATTTAATCTTCTGTTTTTTTTTATTCAAGGTCACAAATGTGAAATGTTTTCAAATTACAGATAGCTTTTTGTGAAGAGTTGTTTTAAAGACATTTTGTCAAAGCCATTAAATGAACAGATGAGACATCAATGAAATTGACTTGTGTTAATTACTATGATTACATTACAAAAATATGTTAACACATTATGGCAACAGAAAAAAATCCTCTAAATATTAAAAATTAGCTGCATATCTTTTTTTCTAATTTACAATATACTTTTCTAGGTGAAAACAAAAGAAATATGAATAAGTGTACTAAACATTAAAATGAATATAAGTTATAACTAAATTATTTCCCCTTATAATGATGATTTTTTTTTTTTTTTTTTTAAATTAATCATGGTTGCCATGGTAAACCTGACATTAGAATGACAATCTAAGCTGTTGTTTCAGACTTGAAAATGTGATTACCTGGTATTCATGATGGTATTCTGTAAATGTTGACAAGATTGAAATATTAATCTGGCATATTTTTTACAAAGGTTCTGTTTGAAATTAGGTTTTTAGGTAGTTTTCTTATATGAATTAAGTCACTATCAATGAAGAAGTTACAAAATTATTGATGCATATGGTTATTCAATATCATATTCATTATTAATTTACTTTCTGAACTGCAAGTAGATACATGTACTGGACAAGAAAAAAAAAGCCAATTGGTTTGACCATTTAATGTCACACACAATTGTAAAATTTGATTGTTCTAACATATGCCTTAATATTTCCTGGCGATCTGTTTGTCCAGTTTTTATTCTCATTTTATCACCATTTTATACTGCTTTAAGTCTGTATGGTATCTCCAGCTATACAATGATACAAAGGTATTTAACCATGTGTATAGTTTGGAATAGAGGACAAAAATTCTCTTAACCTCAACAGGTATATCCATTCTTTTCAAAGGTGTGAGATTTTCTTCTCTCACCCTCAGGGTTGAGATAGGGGATTCCCCACTCAGGACAATGGTTAATGACGATATAGTTGGATTCACTGATAACTCCTGTTAACAATACAGCCTCATCAACAATCCTAAACTATGAGACTAAAAAAAGCACATAAATGTACTATTATAAATGATTCCACTATGAACAGCTACCATGGCAAGCTAGTTAGACTTGTAAATAAACCACAAAGACTCAATATGAATTGAAATTGGCCGTTTTTATTAACGACATATATATGTAAATGTACATAAACTCTCATGAATGTACATCATATACCAAATTTTCTTGTTAACAATGTTATGAAAAACATTAAACAAGTTTAAGATGGGGGTCAGAAAACGCCACAGAGATAACTTTCCCTAGGTGCAACCTATGGGTAAGGAATCTAGGTCAGCAGGGTTATATGTCAATAGGCATGCAACCCATATGTAACAGATAGATAAAAGGACATCAGCACCGATGTATCTCTATTTATCTATCAACCAGATTGTATTCATGCCCACCATGTATGTATGTTTAAATTAAAGATTGAATTGATGTGTTCAAGGAAATAAACAACTCAGTCAGGTTTGAGAACAGGTAACAAAACTGATTCAGCCTCAACACGCACGTCTTTTTACAAGGGAAGTTAATAGCCCAGTAGAAAAATAATAACAGGTCTATACTGTAATCAGAGCTGCTTAAGTTAAAGACTTTGATCTCTCCTTTTTGTTTAGAGAGGCATTCATCTCTGAAGGTGTGATATATTCTATAAAGGAGTGGGGGGTAATTTCTGTACTTCCTTGTTTTATATTGTTCACACAATATGAGTTTGCCTTAGCAGTAAATGCACTATTTGAAAACTTAAACACTGCCGATATCGGATTTCTATTTTTATTTGCATTCAAAAAGATATATATCTTTGTCTGACAAATAAACATTTTGTACATTTCTAAACATAGAAAAAGTCAGCCAAATGTTGACACCATTAATGGACATCTGCATACTGTTATTGTAAAGTTGTCTAATCAGCATAGTATATAGCAGGAGTAGTATCAATTATTTAAAGGGAAGATTGGTGTAGATGGAAGGCACTAGGATTGGGACAGTAAATTTAATTGTCTCTGTTTCTGCAGATGCTAAGCATTGATCTTCCTTCAGGTGAAATTGAGGTGTATCCTTTAAGTTTGAGATAAATCATTGCTTAAGGTAAATTGGTATCAAATCATACAAGCTTTAATTGTTTGCAGCTACTATGCTTACACAATCTTTCTAAAAACCCTTCTTTAAGAAATTAAACTAGCTATGCACAAATCCTGTAGATAGCGTTTATTGGTAATACACATGTATATAGAAGGAGATCCGTGACTAGACTTTAACAGGAAATGGTTCCAGAAGACGCCCAGCCTGTGCTACTGTGATCATGAGATATTAGATTGGGTGATTGTAAATTGACAGAGTGCTGACTCAAAATACATCCAGTCTACGAATCAATCAGGAGTCCCTTACTGTGATGCAGTTATACTAAATGTATTGTCTGCAGAAGTAAAGATGGTAAAATATCTGTCACCTTCTTACTTAAGCTTTGTTCATTATATTACTAAGTGGTGTTCTTCCGTACAATTGGCATAACAGTGATTGTTACAATCTGGGGCTAAACTTATTATTGACAAACCTCATCAATTTTGTAAATCTTCTTACTGTCAGAAAAAAAAAGAAAACATTTCTTGTTGAAAAATTTTGAGAAATTGAATTATTTAAATGCATTGGGAATTCCTGTTTCATTATTTTTTTCCAACAAGCTCTGGAATCATGCGCTTGTTTCATATGCTCCCATTCTACATTGTAGCATCAACTGGTGGATATTTCTGCTTGGTAGTAGCTAGGCTTTTGAGTATTCATTAATCCTTGATGGGCATGGTTTGACAAATAGCATGCTTGTGTGAAGGACTTTTAAATTGAATCTGTCCTTTATATAATCTATTCTGGATACCCCAAAACCCAGGGCACTGATAATTGTATCTTGCTGGAATGAAGAGCAACCAGGTTTGTTCAAATGAATCACCTTTATAACCCACTCTAAAGATTGAAGGGGTCAAATGTGTAGGAATCCTCAAACAACTTCCCGTCACTGATCAAAAGGCCAAGTGTCCTGATATTGGGCTCTGTAGCATGCTGGAATGGAGGGCTGCTAAGTTGGTTTAAATCAACTACCTTGACCCAAGTTGAAGGTCATTTGGGTCAAATGTGTTGAAATCTTCAAAAAACTTCTTTTCCCAATGATATTTGATTCATAGCATGCTCAAGGAAGGGCATTAAAACTTTGTAAAAACAAATGACCTTGACCCACAACTTTGGTCAAATGTGGTAATTTCTTCAAATGAGGTATTCTCCATACCCTTTATGCCCAGGATCCTGTTATTTAGTTAGTAGCGTCATGTGATCAATATATCCTTGACCTACTTCATGGTAACCAAAGTCAAATGTGTTAGAATTTTCAAGGGTTTTGTCTGAATAAACAAATGATCTAGGGTGTTTTTATGTTATAGCCAGTATCAGGGTCAAAGTGACCATCAGAAGAAAATTTAGTTTTTAATTTTGTACAACAAAAACAATATACTGTACACTGTTCATTTTTACCACTTAAAGTAATACATGTAATTCTAGCACATTTTATTACAACAAAACATTTCTTTGGTTAACCAGAATCACAATTTCTGGTTACCCTCCGATAATATTGACCCTGTTTTATCAGTTACTGTACGGCCTGTAAATCAATGTTAGTCCATTAATTCACTACAACACAAGACATCTCCTGACAGCAACACATTAGACACATTTTAAAAAACCAGTTTGGCATTGCTACAGCTCTAATGGTCTCTAAAGATGTATTCTTCATACAATTCTCAAATAAAATTGATCATTTTTTCTTGATTTCGTTTTCTTTTGAAGTAAGAGTAATTTCAAGATAATTTAAAGTCACAAGAAAACATAGCTAAATTTTCTTTCAGGTTAAAGTTTGAAAATTGTCAAGTTTTTTTTATTAATTCTGTATAATTTGATATGAAAGTCATTTCATATGTGGATTTTAATTAACCAAACATCTTCCAAAGTCATTTCGGAAATACTATAATTTTCCATAAAATTTTGTCAAATCTGTAGAAAAAGGATTATTGTTTAACAATACAGATTGAAGCTATTTTGGTGTAGATGTTAATCATTTAGGCAAGTTATTTTAAGCCGTTAAGTGTTGCTTTAAGACCTAGAAAAAATTGTGCAATACTACATTTGTAGTAAGACTTAATGCACTTCATAGCATTTCAAGATTCATAACATTCTTCTCAAGCACTAGTAAGGTGTAATACTGTAACTTGTCCACCTTTATAAGAAAAACTGCCTCTGTAACAAATGGATTTGGTCCTAGGCGTACATATCAGTCTCATCAAATAAAAGGTTGTTTTACACAGAAACTGTTATTGCAGAGATGATGAAATGTCGGGAGAAATGCTAAAGGGCAATATAAACAAACATTTTCACTTTCATAATTTTTTAATAATTTAAAACCAATTAAAGTGATAAAAACTGTCCTAAAATTTCTGATTTCCTTAGGGATTCTCCTTGTCAGTGCTCTAACAACATGTAGCAGTTTGGTTTGAAGCAACATTAGGAATATGTTCACTGTGTGCCATGTAAGAAAATAAGTATTACATACATGAAAAAATTTACCATATTATTTACACAAAAATACAGGGAAAAAAACAAACATTCCTAGGTTTATTTTCTGTGTTTTCCAAAATATCAAAATTTTTATTAATAACTCTGCATTTGCATTACCTCACCTCTAAAATTGAAGACACTCAGCAAAGAATTAATTAACGAAGCCTTAAACATTTTGAAACGGTAATGATCAGAAAGTGTTACAGACTGATATGAGGTGTAGTTGATAAAGCTTCTTAAAATTACAGGGTATCGTTAAAGTTCTGCTATCTCTCACAAAAAGTGGAGGAGAAAAAACACTATAGAGCAAACAGGAATGAAGATCAATATCTGGAGAAAGTGTTGTAGGGCTTCCCTCATTATAAAGAGATGTAAGATATCGTAGAACGTCTACTCTAAGGTCTTTAAAGTCTGGTTAGTTTCCTGTTGAAAATTTTAACAATGAAACAGACTTTCCTGCTGTGGATACATTGTATTTTGGTATTAATATGAAAACTCTTACATTTTCTACATTTATCAGGTTCAAACAAAAAAAAAAAACATATATATGTAAAATTCAAGGAAACATTACTTTTGATATATTTCAAAAAGATACTAATTTGGATCGCATTGTACTGTCAAAAGAAGTAATACGGATGTGAGACTTTTATTAAATGATTTTTGAGGTGATATAATTATGATTTTATTATATTTTGATATATCGGGTACAAATGTGTCAAAATTCATATTCTAAGATACAATGATTTAACATTTAATAGGTATGATTGCTTTGGTTCTTCTGATGTAACAATACTATAACATTGTTAAAGCTTGCATTGTTTAGGTAACAACACCAACTATAGATATGTGATTTTAACTACTAGGTTCAACACAATGCTGTCAGAATTTATAGAAAAATTATATCAAGTCTTGCTTTTTCCTTCACGCCTCTGCATAGAATGTAGCAGCCAACATGGTGGCATAAAAAAGGTCATTGATGTAAGGATGTAGATAAAAGTGTTCTTGTGCGATAAAGTGCTTTAACATTATATGTCAACCATGTTTTTGTAGCTATACATCATTCCAGTACCTTCATTTATGTGACAGTCCTAAATGTCATCCACAGGTTTTATTACTGCAGCAATATTCTTCTTGATTCTATAAATCAGTCAATTTTAACATGGTACTTATAAATCAGTAAATTTTAACGTGGTACTCAGTCAGAGGTATTTTATTTTCATTGAAGAAAGGATTCACAGTGTTCCCTGTTATCAGTTTCATACTGAACTTGTTTAAAATAAGATTGGAACATTTGGAACTACATAAAGTGTCTGTGACACACCAGTATATATGTTTCCATTTAATTAACCTGATAAAGCTCCAGAACATATTTAGATGCGTCATTTGACATGATTTTCATATACAGAATTTTTTGTGCCTGTTTTTAGGTCATCTGACCTGAAGGGTCAGGATGACTTATAGCTATCATGTTTTATCTGTTGTCATGCATCAAGCATACACTTTTCATTTAAATGACTTATTCTCAATAACCAAAAGGTTCAGGGTGCTGTTATTGAGGCTGTAGTATGATGGGATGAAGGGCTACCAAGTATGTTACAATGAATGACCTTGAATTACTTCCAAGGTCACAGGGGTCAAATATGTTAAAATCTTTTTAACAGCTTATTCTCAACTGCCAAAAGGTTCATGGTGCTGATATTTGGCTGGTAGCCTACTCAGATGAATGGATACCAAGTTTGTTCATATGGTTGACCCTGACCTACTTTGAAGGTCACAGGTGTCGAATGTGTAAAAGTCTATAAATGACTTCTCATCAATAACCAAAAGACCCAGGGTGCTGTAATTGGGCTAGTAGCCAGCTGGGACAAAGGGCTACACAGTTTGACACAGTGTGTCAAATATGTCAAAATCTTTAAATAACTTCTGTTCAATAACAGAAAGGCACAGGATGCTGCTTTTGGACCCGCAGCATGTTTGATAAAATTAATTACTTTGGCCCATTTTCAAGGTCACAAAGAACAAAAGCATAAAAATACTTAAATGACTTCTTCTTATTAGCCAAAAGGCCCAGAGTGCTGATAATCAGCCCATAGCATGCTGGAATGAAGGCTTACCAATTTTGTACATGTGATTTTTATTTTCTCATTCTATAGGTCACATGGGTCAAATGTGTTAACATCTTCAAACAACTTCTCATTAACAAAAAGGTCCAGACTGTTGATATTGGTTTTTTAACATAAGTGGATGAAGGGTTACTTATTTGTTCAAATAATAGACCTTGAACTTTATTCAAGATCTCTCAGGTTAAGTGAGTTGAGATCATATTTTTTGATAGGTTCAGAGTAATGGCATTTGTGTTGTAGCTTGTATAATGAATAGGATTTCAAGTTTGCAGAACATGTTTTTATGAACTATATCATTATTTAGGTCACCTGAGATCAAATTTTATGGTGACCTATTGTGATCCTGTTCGTCTGGCATCATCTGTCGTGAGTCCCTGAACATTTAACATTTTCAACTTCTTCTGGAAAACTAAGGAAACAATTATTTTGCAGAATCCTTACATTTGAGGGGGTTGGGGTTCACATTTTTGGAATTTCAAAAATCATCTTTTCAATACCACCTAAAGTATGGTAGGATCATATACCATGGAAAATTGTAAATTTCATGACACCAGTGTCTTACCTTTCCTCTTGGGGAGGGGGGAAATTTTGCAATAGTTTATGTAGTAAAATTACATTTTTAAACAGAAGTTGTTTAGTTTGTATTGGAAATAATTCAGTCTTGGTATCTGGAGACAATGTAGAGTAATAGTTTGATGGTATGCACATATTGATCCTGACTTACCCCAAGGGGCTGATGGGCAGGGCCAAAAGAGGTCAAACTCACTCAATTTTCTCAATCTTCTCGATACCCAGATATGATAGAACCTTTTAAATACTGTCCCTGGATGGAAGTCATAGCATGGGATGGCAGTTAGTGTTTGACATTTGACTTTTGCCTTGCATTTACATTGGTTGAAGTTCATGTTATCTTAAATTGTTAGAAAGATTATTCCTACGACATTCAAGAACAACAGCATGTAACTCAGGTGACCATTAAGGCTCTTGGGCCACATCTCTGTATATGTGCATTGTTTATTTGTAAATCAATAAGCAGATTCCTTATTTTGATTTATCTATTTAAATGTCACTTATCCATGTACATGTTTACTATACATCTACAATGTCAGTCACAGTTTGTATTTTAAGACTTATGTTGCTTCAATCTTTCTTGCTATAAATTTGAAATATGACTCTTTTTATATTGAATACTGAATATGCTTCCAAACCTTAAATCTTCCTCAATGCAATAATAAAAAACCTGTTTATACTGTTATAAAAAATAAACAGCTAGATATTGCAGTCTATATGATCAAGTATCTCACTGTAGTGCAAGGACATGCATTGTACATGAAATATTTTCACAATTATCAAAGTAAAAGATGACAAATTATTATGTGTTCAGTTTCTTATAACAGGTATCACCTGACCAAGATACATTGAGCAATACGCTATAATTGATTCTCCAGCTTTTTTTATCTGTTTTATGAAACACTTTACATGAATAAGATGTCACACCTGGCATAAGTTACACTGTACATTATAACTTTTTGTGGCCTTGCTTCAATGAATTTTGTTAAAATTTCCAAAGTTATTACTTCATTTATGTTAACGGATGGTAGTGAAATTTAATGGTTTTTAATATTATAACTGCAGACTACGAACCCCTAATATACACCCTTTTTTTATTTCATTCTAAAGTTACGTCTACATTATATTTCTGATGTGAATTCAGAGATGGTTTGATTAGATTTTTTATCTTGTTCTAGCAAATTGTGAATAACTTTTTGGAGAGCTTCAAATATAAAAACATATATTAATGTCACTCATGAATATTTAGAATATCCAAATTAAACAAATTAAAAAATAGTGTTTTTTAAGATTCCACTTTATAATACTAGCATTTTAATATTTCGAGGAACATTACCTTGAATATATATGTAATGTCTGATTCATGAATATGATTAAGATTTTTCCTACATTATGTCAAGTGATGCTCTCCATTAAAGCAAATGGTTTTGATGAAGGGGTAAGCCTTTGCCTAAGGGAGGAGAATATTTTTCATAAAAAACTGTAATTTCTATAAGGTGATATCTCCAATAATAAGAGATCAGTGTAAGCAGGTGTTCTTGAAAACAAGAGGTCTGTATAAACTCTGTATAGAAAGAAATAGGTGTCTTTGATAATGAGAGGTCTGCATTAAACAGGAATTTTTGATAATAAGAGTTATTGCCTTTTATTAAACATTTGTGTCCAGAGAACAATTCTAAATTTCTTGTATTTAAACTTGAAAGTCAGTGCCTACATCCCCTTAATCATAGAGTTATTGCCCTTTGCTTGGTGTATATATTGATCATGTAAAGAGGATGTGCAAAATACCAAATTCAGGGACTGCAACAGGGTTGGTGCCTTCTGTTAAAATTTAATATTGTAGCATAACGTTGCTTTCATTATTCAAGCTATGATAATGAAACTTAGTGTATGCACTGGTCATACTGAGATGATATACAATTTTCCAAATTAATTACAAAATTATTGCCCTTTGTTATAATTTTGTGTCCGATAGAGTGTTTTTGGGAAGCATTCATCAGTTTCACAATGTATTACAGAGTTATGTCCCTTTCCTCACTTTATCGTATTAATTGGTAAAATGTCCTTGAAGCACTTGTTTACACTGTACCATACAATGTTGTAATATTATGTTTTTCAAGATAATTTTGAGGTGTAGAAGAGGTTTAAATATAACAGTATCATTTATGAAAAAAATGCATTAGTAAAATAGTTTGTAATTTTACCTCTATTAGTACTAATTTAAATGCTCAATTTTCTTCTTTCACCAGTTCTGGCTATTGTATCCTGATATCACAGGGTGTTCACCAGCTGCTAGAGAGATTTCCAACCAGGAGATTCCACCTACTTACCAGCTCTGTTCTTGTACTTCTCATACTCATGGCAAAAACCTGGAACCAGAACTACACCTGGATCTCGAGGGAGTCTCTCTTCAGGTAGAGTTTTTATTTTTTCAGTCTACTGATGTGTATTTGTTTCTTTCAAGTATCCACTCCAACTTCCCGACTTAAACTGATACAGTATTTGATAATCAATCCTTCTAATATCGTTTAAAAATAATAAAGAAAGTTACAAACAAAAACTGATATAAAATTTTAAATGTTATGTAATGATCCCAGGTCTAGGAATGATTTTTATCTAAAGAAAATTTATTTTCTTGGATGTTATTTTTCAATTTCAAATTACCTTTATCTTTCAGAGAAAAAATGTTACCAAACTTTGAATTGTTGACTTTGATTTGGTGTAAAACTCATCCTCATGACACTGCTGTCAATTTTTGGTGTGACCATTGTCGAAGATTATTTGTTTTAAGAATGTTTTACTTATTAGAATAGTATTAGATAAGTTAGACAGTATACCAGTATACAATTTTTGTACCTTACAGATCAGGGGTGAAGGTTTTGCCACACAATGCCAAAGTTCATTATAATTTTGCTAATTACCTCAAAGACAAAGGGTCGCTGGCTGCTGCAACATATCACTATAAGATTGCAGTTGAGTAAGTATGAAAGGTGTAAGAAAATATTCCAGGTAACTGAAATAAGTCTTATTGTCAAATCACATTCCAGGCCACAGCAAAACCACAAAGTTATTAATAAGATTGCTTATGAAGTAGAGTTCTTGCATTTTTTCTGTATTTTAAACATTTCATAGTGACTAAATGTTTATTTTCATATATGCACATTAACATATTAAGAATGAACAGACATTGCATACACAAAAAACCATGATAATCTCATGAACCTTATTATGCTGTAATTGAATCATTAGATAACAGCAGGTTATAATTAGCCTACAGACTAGCTAATGGACAACAATATATAGTGAAAACTGACAACAAATAGTTGTGAGATTAGATGACTTTACTAATATCATAAGAAGACAATGAGAATTTTAAACCAATTTTAACCTCCTCTGCTCAAAAGGTTAACAGATTTGCATAACAGCTTAGGTGTAAGAGAGTTGTCTCCCTTCTATTAGATTGTGTATTTTGTCACAACATTTTGTAATTGTTGTATATCAGGTTGTACCCAGACAACCCTAGTGCCCACAACAATCTAGGGACACTGCTGGCCAACAAAACACAAGCTGAGTACCACTACAGACAAGCACTAGCTCTGGCTGAGGATCACAAAGGGGCTTATGTCAACCTAGGCACACTGTTATTGTAAGTGCACAATGCATACTGATGTGAGGAGAGCTTTTTGATAACCTGAACTTTAAAAATTATTTTAGAGAAATGAAAACCAAAAAAATGAAAAAGAAAAAGAAGTACATTGATGGAATAATTGCTGTGTTAATTATTTTGTATTGAAATTCTAAGGTACAAATACCATTTTTCTTGGATCTTTTATAGCAACAGAGGGGAACGAGAGCTTGGTATAAGCCTTCTGCAAAGAGCTCTTGAGCTTGATTCTAGATATGAGGAAGCTTCTGTAGCACTAGCTGGAATGATGATGGAAACCCAGAACTGGATGGAGGCTGACAGACTGTTCCAATCAGCATTGACCAATAACCCAGTGTCTGCTCAAGCCTACCATAACTATGGCACTTTTCTGTATCGTAGAGGTGAGTGCTAATCACTGATCTATTAGACAGGCTAATTGTCCAGTAGATAGATATGTATCAAACCTTGACCTTTCCATCAGCTGAATGAGTACAATTATTCATTGAGACAACACTCGGAGAAGGAAATGCTGTTGAAACGTTAGGTCAAAGTCGATAGTCATTTTGTGCAATTACTTACCTCCAAGGAGACATCTATTAACTGAATTAAAACTTTCTTAATTTCTGTTCTTTTCAGAGTGTGACATCAAATTTTAATGAACAATCATGAATGTTAATGAAAATATGTAATGCATGAAAATTCATGGACTATTCACTATCACATTCCGAAGAACAATCATGAATGATAGATTAATTTGGAAATTATTCATAAAAGAGTTCATAGAAGGTATTTGATGAATATTTATGAAAAGTTTTTCAAGAATCAAAAAAATACTAGTATTCTTAATAGTTCATGAATGATTAATTAACACTCATTAGCTCATTAACACCATCTCACACGGGCTACATTGCCATTTTATAGTCAGTGAGTTGTCAGTACCTATTTTAAGGAGTTTTTTTTAAATGGAAAACATAAAATAGCCCATGTTGTTTGTATAAACTTGTTAACTACATGTATGTATAAAATGGCATTGCCCTTCTGGTGATTAATTAATATTTGAAATATGATGGGGATATTTTCACTGTCCACAGGAGAGGAGACAAGGGCCTTAGAGTTTTATCAACGAGCCGTGGATGTGGACCCAACCCACACAGTATCAATTATTGATGCTGCCCGATGTCTGAAGAACCAGGGCAAACTTGTCCAGGCAGAGACCCATCTCATAGAGTGAGTTTGTTATAGTTTGCTGGTTTGGCTTATAGGGAATTATAAGATTATATTTCAGTTGAGTGCAATGGCAACAAAAAGTACAACATGTTTCTAACAGCGCATTTCCCTTACTTGGCACACAGATGGTAAGGAAGTCTAATGGTTCCGTCTATCAGCAGACAAAAGATGGATCATTTCCATTCGTAGTATAGTAAAATGTATTTTGCTTTCAGACAACTTCTTCTTAATAGCAAAGAAGCTTAGAATCATGGTGTTTGCTTGGAAACTTCACTGAATGAAGCATGACAAATTAAAAAAAGTAAAATGAATTACCTTAATTCATATTCAGGATCACAAGTGTCCAAATTTGTTAAAACCTTCAAACAACATTATCAGATTGATCAAAAGGCCTAGAATCCTGAGATTTGGCTGACAAAAAGCCCTTTATAGGAAAAAACAAATTATATGACACATGTTCATGGTTAAGGGTCAGATTTGTGAAAATCTTCAGCCAACTTATTTTGATTAACTAAAATGCCTGATAAATCTTGCAAAAAGAAATTACCTGTGTAGTCATTCCAGGTCACATTAATCAAATTTGTTTAAAACTTCAAACATTTTGTTCTGATTAACCAAAGGACCAGAATCATGATATTTAACTGGAAGGTTCCCTGGATGAAGCTGCAAATTTGCCAAGACATAGCCTTTTATCATATTCAAGGTCACAAGAGTCAATTTTGTGTATCGTCTTTGAATGTTAATGATGTGAATTGTTGATATATTTAGTGAAAAACATTGAATACCAGGTGAGCAACACAGGCCCATTATGTCTTTTGTATATCTTATTTTCAGGTTTAGGTAAGTTTGCAATTTTATCCTTTCCTAGAAAATAGAAAAATGTAAACCATTTTGATAAAAAAAACCCTACAGTACATTATGTAATGTTAGAGGACAGAATATAGGAAATGATAGAACAACACCTGAATACAATAAGTCAAAAGTATTAGATAAAACAAGTGTTTGTTTTATTTTTTTGACAGTAGATAGTCATACAGTAGTATTGACAATGCTTCCTGAGAACTGAAACAATCTTTAAGAATGTAACCCGGGTAAAATAGTAGCCGCAATATACCACTTAGCTAGAGAGAACTTTTCTTTAGTTCAATTGGTTGAGCGACAGACTAGTAAGCCAGGGGTCCCAGGTTCGATTCCTGGTGGAGGCGTCGAGATGAAAAATTACCTTTGTTACAAGAACATGACATGAAAGTTAATGACCATTATATGTTTTTTCATTCTTGAATACTTGCTTAACAGTACAGCTGTACAGACAATTTGGTATCGGTGTGTTTTAGGGCCCTCAAACTGAAGAAAGAGGATTCTACTGTGGACATGCTAGGGGTGATTTACTTTGAGATGGGACGTAGCAGAGAGGCAATACATCTGTACGAGGGCATTTTGAAGGACAGTCCAAACAATACTGATATCCTCTTTCATTATGTAAGGATCAGTTTTAGTTAAAGTTACAAGCAATGATTGATATTTATGCAGATAAATAGACTTGCTTGCTTGAAAAGTTTCTGTCACATTGTGCTTTTAATCAAACCTTTATTTATGATTTAATTTCTTTTTAAACTATTAGCTTGTTTTAATCATTCTCTGACGGACGTTGACAGCATCACCCAGGGAAGAATGGGCTTATTCCATGGTTAACAGTTTGCTTACATGATTTTGTCTAGATTTTAACACTTGTTATTTACTGTTTGGAATAGATCTTTAAGTTAGATCATTCAAAACATGTTTACCAATCAACAGTCACAGGTGCTAGCGAAGAATTTGGAGTTTGGGAAATCTGAGGCTGCTCTAAACCAAGCTATACGCCTGTCTCCCAACAGTATAGAGATTCTTACACAGATGTCAAAGATCCTTGGACAGCAGGCGAGGCACAAGGAAGTAAGTATGTCTTAAACAGTTTGGCCAGCCCAGATTAGTCAAAGATCCTTGGACAGCAGGCTAGGCACAAGGAAGTAAGTATGTCTTAAACAGTTTGGCCAGCCCAGATTAGTCAAAGATCCTTGAACAGCAGGCGAGGCACAAGGAAGTAAGTATGTCTTAAAGAGTTTAGCCAGCCCAGATTAGTCAAAGATCCTTGGACAGCAGGCTAGGCACAAGGACGTAAGTATGTCTTAAACAGTTTGGCCAGCCCAGATTAGTCAAAGATCCTTGAACAGCAGGCTAGGCACAAGGAAGTAAGTATGTCTTAAAGAGTTTAGCCAGCCCAGATTAGTCAAAGATCCTTGGACAGCAGGCTAGGCACAAGGAAGTAAGTATATCTTAAAGAGTTTGGCCAGCCCAGATTACAGGTCACTTAATGTCACAGATCATTTTCCTTTGTAGGTTATTGACTCACCTACTTTTGAATCAGTTCAAGGTCACTAGCCCAGGTTACAGGTCACTTTAGCACAGATCTCAAGGTCACTTTTCTGTGTAGGTCATTAACTCAATTTCCCTGTGAACTAGGTCAATGTTAATCACTCATATTACTGGAAAATGTAGGTCACAGATGGATTTCCTGTGTAAGTCAATGGGCCACTCCCTTAGCTTATCGGTAATTGTATGTAGAGAAATTGATTCATCAAATAAAACAAGGTAGAAGTTGGGAGTGTGGGAATCCCATTCACAATATAAACATTACATAACTTTTATAAATTAACTTAAAGGTAAGAAAAGTGTAGGATGACTGTCACATTTAGCCAGTTTAGATGTACTGTTCAAACCTGGTGTGAATCAAATGAAAAAACAGAAAAGCAAGTTCACTTTGCATACATTTTAAATGTATAATAGGTAACTCTATGTCATATAGGTGAAAGATAAATAGCAAATTATGTTCAGAATGCATAGGAAACTGGCTTCTGTTATGTTACGGAACAGAATACACTTTCATGAATATAATTATTCACATTAATTGTGCTACCCTGAAACTTACTGATTCACACACCAGATCAGGAATCAGTGGACATTTAACAACAAATATTGTTTATAAAATGTAAGCTTATTAAGTTCTATATTTATTGTTTACTATAATGTAGAAGACTTTGTTCTATATGATGTTTCTAATGCTTACAAGTAATGTCATTGTTATCCACAGGCGTTACCCTATCTAGACCATGCAGTCACCGTAGCCCAGAGGACCAATGATAGACAAGCCCTGGTAGACCTCTTCAAGCAACATGGTGATCACAACAAAGACCTACAGCAATACTCTGCTGCTATTAAGGTAGGCATTGAAAGTAGAGTGTTTCATGGTAGGCAATGACACCAGGATGTGTCAAGATAGGCAGTGACACGAGGGTATGTCAATGTAGGCAATGACACCAGGATGTGTCAAGATAGGCAGTGACACTAGGGTATGTCAATGTAGGCAATGATACCAGGGCGTATCAAGTTAGGCAGTGACACAAGGGTATGTCAACAGTAGGCAATGACACCAGGGTGTATCAAGGTATGTCAATGTAGGCAGTGACACAAGTCTGTGTCAAGATAGGCAGTGACACCAGGATGTGTCAAGATAGGCAGTGACACTAGGGTATGTCAATGTAGGCAATGATACCAGGGTGTGTCAAGATAGGCAGTGACACTAGGGTATGTCAATGTAGGCAATGATACCAGGGCGTATCAAGTTAGGCAGTGACACAAGGGTATGTCAACTGTAGGCAATGACACTAGGGTGTATCAAGGTATGTCAATGTAGGCAGTGACACAAGTCTGTGTCAAGATAGGCAGTGACACCAGGATGTGTCAAGATAGGCATCGACACCAAGGTTTATCAGGGTAGGTATTGACACAAGGGTATGTTAATGTAGGCAGCAACACCAGGATGTGTCGTGATAGACAGTGACACAAGGGTTTGTCAAGATAGGCAGTAACACAGACTGCAAGGCAGGCAATGACACAATAATCTCCAGTAACAGGCCATACATTGATTGTTTAACATAAGCACCTGCATGGGATCCTTTTTCATATATTGTTTACAAAAATGGGAAACTAAAATAAAACATTTGATGTTTTATACGGCACATATGATCTCAAAATAATTGTCAAAATAAATGTAGTGATTATTCCGTGCTCAACAGATATCAGACTTAAACCTTCAGTGATTAAGGTGCCTTGGTCTGTTTTCCACTGAAAATGTATCTTGTTTGTTAACAGAGTTTCAGTGAAGCCTTGAGACTAGGAGGAGACACTCCAGGAGTCCACCTCAACTTAGGAGCCTTATATCACATACTGGTAGGTACAACCAACAATTCATTAATACATTAACATTGTTAAATATCAGACTGATTGTGACCTCATTGCTATTCTAGTATATACCGATAGAATGTGAAGAAAAAGCTCAAGTGAGCACTATTATTAATAGAATGAGAACAAGTTTGATGTTCCCTTTATTATCTACATGTGTATCTGTTTTATATATGTAGCAGACTTGTGAATATATAATAAATGATTTGGTTGTTTGTTTTTATTGAAGGGAAACCATACAGAAGCCAAGCATCACTATTTACGTGTTCTTTCAATGGATCCAAGCCACAATTTAGCTAAAGAAAATCTCCTTAAGTTGGAACGCCTCCAAAGCCAGGAAAGATCACGATTGTGAGGGGAGATAATCCATGTTCAAAATTCAGATTATGGAAAAATAAGACTGTGATGATAGAAAAAAAATAAGATATTGTAGAAAGTAAAGAGTGCATGTTCTTGTTTTGATCTTATGTATCAATATTAATCCCTGTGTATACAATTATTTTTCATTCTGGTGTTTTATGATGCCATTAAGTCACATTCCTTTGATTGTATTAGGAAATAAGTTTAATTAATTTTCTTTTCAAGAAGTCTTTCTACAAATGTGTGGTGGTTTATATCTATCCTAGACCTCAGTGTTGTACAATTTGTTTTTTCTACCATTATCTCTACATACAGAGCCTCATTGCCAAAATTTCACTAAACAGGTGGTGTTTCATATGGATTACATGCATCTCCTTGTACATTTGATAGCAATGGAAAATATACTCCTTTTAGTATTCTGTTTTGTCACAATGCAGATTTATCTGCTCTTGTGTGCAGGTGTTGATCGTTACATCATTTGTTTATGTGGGTAACCTCATGAAAAAGAAATCATTTTCTCACACAAACTAATGTTAGAAAAAAAATCATACTTGCCCACAAGAGCAGATAACTCTGCATTAGATAAAGACAGAATTGCTAGCATTGTCTTTACTTGCCACTTTATTGTAGCTCAATTAGTCAGTGAAGTATAGAGAAATGTATGCAGTTGTAGGCCATTCTTGTCATATTCCTCATGTCTCAATACAATGTATTGTTTGTTATATTATCTGTTTTCTCATTACATTGCTGTTTGCTGAAGTAGATGTATTAGGGATGCATGTAAACTCTTTATGTAAGTTGGTAAATGATGTCTACTTTATTATTTTTAGAATGAAGTAAGATATGTTTATTTTTTTCTTAATTATGTAAGTCAGATCTGGTTTATATTGTATCAATGTATATTTTCCTTATTGTTTGATAATAATTCTTATATATGTGTGTCTCTTGATAAGATGCATCAGTGTATGTTATTTCATATGCCTATCAAATATGTTTATTGTTCTGGCTTCATATATTGCAAACTTTCATTTGTGAGGAAATATCCTCTGAAAGATTTCAACAAATCATCTTTAAACATGGCAGGCTTTATAACCAAGACATGAAGTGAATGTTTCACATGGACAATATTTGAAGGCATTGTAGCCCTTTGTGCATGTTGTAATAATCTTGCCTAGGACCCCCCTCCTTTAGTTTTAAACTGTTTTTCCTGAATTGTATTTTAGTCCCACAACTTTTTATTAAAAAAGAGAATCTGTATCTTCATCTTGTCTGGAGATCTCGTGTCCCAGTTTTTAACCAATCCCTTTGGAAGTTGGTATGCTTTATCAGCCAATTTCTTTTAAACTAAACTGTAGTTTTGATTAGTAATGCTTTTTCAATGGCACTTTGGATATTTTGGTAACATATTCATATTCTCATGCATTTCAGTACAATAATGTATCTCACTTTGTTATAGACTGATATTGTTTTGCCAATGTCCCTCTTGTTACACTTGGACAAATATCTTCAACCTCTACAGTTCTTTTTTAGTTTTTTTTTCATACAAACTTGATTATTTTTATAGTTATTCATTACAACATCGAAGAGCCTGCCTCTGGCTATCTAGGTTTAGATTCACATGCAGTTATTCATACAATTGTACCACGAATATCATAAATATTTTTAAAATTTCAGTTTATTAAACAATATTCATGCAGGCTGTGAAAATCTGCTCCATCCATTTATATCGTGTTAAAATATGCTGTAATGAGATATACATATTGTCAACTTGATACTCGCATGTTCTTTAACGTCATAACATATTTCCCGTAATGAGATATATGTTCTTTAATGTCATAACATATTTCCCGTATTGAAATTCACTTGACTATTGGATGTAAAACTGATCATGTGATACATGTTTTTCGTGAGATAGTTTAAAGGCCAGTAACAGAAAGCTTTAATAAAGAAAATATTGTGAACGGAATATTTTTCATTACTGTGTATGTGGAAACTTTTGCCACAGTGTATCTTTTGCCTAGCTGTTTTAACCTCTTTGCAAATAGGGCAAAAAATGAAAATCAGTTTAAAAAAGTTATAATGTTAAGGTTGAAGAATTTATTTTAAGATGATTTTATTTCTATGCAAAAATGAAACTTTATCACCGGGCAATGAAAAAAAATCCAAACAAACAAGCAAACAAAACCAAAACCCCACTAAAAGCATTAAAACAAAAAAGGGCAAATGTTTCTTCATATACAGTATCAAACTGAATATTTCTGTTTTATTTTAAAATGTCAATTCCATATTCATAATCATAATTGATTATACAAGTGTTTCCCCATGTGGAAAAAGTGATTAGCATTATTTGATAATTTAGTGTAAAAATTGAATGCAAAACATTTGTACAAATCACGTTCTTCCTACTATCAGTGTTTTGTTATTTGTAAATGAGTGTATATAGAAATGATTCCGATAGGTGCTTTAATTCATCTCTAGTCAATATATTTCAATCATATTATATCTACATGATGTATATTAATTTTATGTATGTTAGTATTTCATAATTTGTAATATACGAAAAAAAAAATCATTTTATCAGAGTGTGAAAGTTTGTATTCTGTTGAGTACAAAAATGAATGGACCAAAAGTATAGTAGGCCATGTTTAATAAAGCTCCAAAGTTAAAATCTTCAGAACGAACATTTCATTCAATAAGACGTGTATTATTTTGTGTTCATAGAAATTAATTGATATGTTTTCCTATGGTTTGCAAACTGTAAATTTTGTGTATAGCAACCTGTAGGAAAATCAGTTGTTAAATCTACTGTGTGCAAGGAGACCTCAGAGACTGTGTGTTATGGAATCTAAAAATCAGCAGTTAATTAACAATTAAATCTGAAACAGGGCAATGTATTCCAGTTAGTTGCATAATTAGGTACTAACATGTTTTATTTCTGGCTATGGGACATGAAGCAAATTGAAGTTTTTACTTAACCAATCACACAAATTGACATCTCTTTGATTATTTGATCAATATTATTGGTGATTGGCAAGGCATGCAGTATTTCATGATAACTAATCCAAGACTAGAGATATTTGGTCACAGCATAATAATTAATCTCAGGTATGACATTTTGGTAATTTTTATCACGTCACAAATATTGATCCTTGCATGTATGGCATAGGAACAGGTTCCAAACTAGACATATTAAGTTTTTGTTTTCACAGCCTGGTGATTGATCCCAGGCAAAACATATCAGGTTTGTTTGAATATGGCACAGAGATTGATCCCAGGCTAGACATATTATGTATGTTTGATCATAGCATGGGTGTTGACCTCAGGTTAGGCATATTCAGGTATGTTTGATCATGGCATAGAGATTTATCTCTGGCTAGGCATACATGTACTATGCAACCATTGATACATTTATGTCATAGACTTACTTATGGTTACCCTAGATATTTGTATGTCAAAGATTAGCTAGGCTACCTTTGATGTTTGTATGTCAGTGACTTACTAGGCCAGCCTAGATAGTTGTGTGTCAAAGACTAAATATAGGCTACCCTTGATGTTTGTTTGTCAAAGACTAAATAGGCTACCCTTGACGTTTGTGTGTCAAAGACTAAATAGACTACCCTTGATGTTTGTTTGTCAAAGACTAAATAGGCTACCCTTGACGTTTGTGTGTCAAAGACTAAATAGGCTACCCTTGATGTTTGTTTGTCAAAGACTAAATAGGCTACCCTTGATGTTTGTATGTCAAAAAACTTCTCTTTAGCTCGATTGGTTGAGCATCAGACTAGTAAGCCAAGGGTCCAAGGTTCGATTCCTAGCAGAGGCATAGAAATAAATAATGACCTCTGTTACATTTGTATGCCAGAGATTTGCTTAAAACTACCCTAGATGTTTGTATGTCACAGATTAACTAGGCTACCCTAGATATATGTATGTCACAGATTAACTAGGCTATCCTAGATACATGTATGTCACTGACTTACTTAGGGTTACCATAAATACATGTATGTCACTGACTTACTTAGGGTTACCATAAATACATGTATGTCACTGACTTACTTAGGGTTACCATAGATATTTGTATGTCAATGACTTACTTACGGTTACCATAGATACATGTATGTCACTGACTTACTTAGGGTTACCATAGATATTTGTATGTCAATGACTTACTTACGGTTACCATAGATACATGTATGTCACTGACTTACTTAGGGTTACCATAGATATTTGTATGTTTTGCAGACTGTCTAGGCTACCCTAGATAATTAAGTATTATTAATACATATGTACCTGTATGTAAAAAATGTATAGTCTTCTCTAGATATTTGAGATGATTTGTTAAGAAAATGGAGTTGTAAATTCAAATATCAGTTGATATTAAATCGAATTTTGCCAAATGAATATGTTAATTGTTACCAAAACCTGCACATATCAGCTGTTTATCATATATCTTATTTGCCTTTTGAATAAAATAAAACAGTTTCAGAAAATTATATGATGAATTATTTATCAAAATTATTTGAAGTGTGAACTGTTATTGGTACTGTACTTGAAATTTGACTTCATGACACAAACTTGACTTAAGCACTCAAAATTACCTTATCAATGAATTGCCATTATGACCTTGACTTTTCACCATATGACTCTGATCTTAAAATCAAGGTCATATTGATCTCAACTATGGCTTTGATACCTTCTTTATTATCAATACTGTCAGCATCAATATTGAACAACTGTGATCTTGACATGGTGAAATAGACAAAAGTACCAACCAGTACACAGATTTTAAGATATACCAAAGCTTTTGAGAAAAATAGTGATAATTGACCCTGCAATCAAAGACAGTCACTTTGAAGTCATATTAACACACCTACAAACTAAAAGATTGTTAAGCAATGAAATCTGCTACAGATGTTGTGTGACAAATTATATCTTTCTTTAAAAACACCAGCAACAGAGGTGCAGAGAGTAAAAGTGATTAAAATCCCTGGAGTATCGAGGATGATATGACATCTGAATTAATATTTTTACAATGATTTGAAGGAATTTCAGAAATATATTTTGGACTTCAAGTGAGATATTATTTTCAATGTCAACATTTAAGTGAAGTTAAACATTATTTGTGTTGAACACTGTGCAGGTTTCATGCATGAAAATAGTTTCAGAAATACCTGCCCTGGAATCAAAATAAAAACTGGAAAGCGAAAATATTTTCATTAGAGACAGTTTAATGCAATAATTGTAAACAATTATATAAAGAATGTATACAGCCAGTGAAATGTCTGTGCAGGTAAATTATACCCCTCATTGCTGAGATAAAACCTTCATGTTTACATTTAATGGTTATGTAGATTATTTATCACTGCAGAATTCACCTTTCCATATGAACAGAAGGTTGCGTATACAAACATATGTTTTTCCTGCTTAATCTGTGAAGGACATAGCTGCTGGGTCATTCATATCTGTATACACTGGAGTCCAAAGAGATATCAGAACTGCCCTTTGCCCAAGAAATAAAAACAATGAGCTACTGTGATAAGCTTTCCTGTATCTTTCAGAAGAAGTCAACTGTCATTCTGTCTACAATTTCCTGGTCACCAATCATCTGTAAAACAAAGCATAGAGGCATCAAATCACCGATAAACTAGGGTTTAATACAACAGAATTGTGACAGTTTCTACAATTACTACATATTGATATTACACTCCAAATGTTTGAGATAAATATCCAGAGGGTGATAGGTTCGTAGAACATGAAACTGATTTAACTGGCCAGGCTTTAAATTATGTCACATAATATAAACCAGAGGCCTAGCGACCTTGATGGTCACCCGAGATAAGCAATATTGAATATAAAGGTTAAATATAGTTATCAAGTGTCATGAAACATAAATTGTGACATTGAATAAAGTAAGCCAGTGTCAATACATGCATACACCAAAACTGTCATTCTATTCTGATAATTCTTATAAAGTTATTTCCTGTGGGAAATAACCAGCGTTATGCTCAAAAATGCATTTTTTCAATGAAAATTACAGTAAAGTTTAAAAAAAAAATTCTCCCCGGGAAGAAAAGTGAAACTCATTTTGGTAATTAAAGCACCTTAGGATGCTTCCATTCATGAAGAGCATTTGATTCTAACATATCTGGGTGTTGAGAAGAAGAATTTTGAAATTTGAGTCAATTTGACCCCTTTTGGCTACTTCCATCAGCCCCCAGGGGTCAGTCACGATAAAAATGGGCATACCATCAAGTCATCATCCTTCACTCATAAATCTAACCAAGTTTGAAATATTTCCAATGGAAACTAAATAAATTATGCTCAGAAATCTAGTTTTCCCATATAATCTATAGTAAACTTTACCTCCTCCCTATGGGGAAATGTGAGACCTTGGGGCCATGAAATTCACAATTTTCCATTCATGAAGAGTATTTGATTCTACCATATCTGGGTGTTTTTGAAATCTGTGTTAATATGACCTCTTTAGCCCCACCCCTCATGCCTCTACGGGGTGGGGACTGTATAATTCAAAATTTTGGTTCATCTTAGGTCAGGCAAGGTTTCTGCGAAATTTCATTGAAATTGGATTAGGGGTTTTTGAGAAGTCAAAAGTGATAAATTGTTTACAGATGCACAATGAACAGCGCACTATGCTGGATGAAGGGTATTAGAATAGGTCACCATAAGACTTTGTCTCAGGTGACCTAAAACCACGCAGTCCACACTGAGTGAAATAATCCCATATTGACATGCAATTTGTAACATACATGGACGTTTGTGGGATTTTATATTCTAAATGGTTTTGATAAACTACTTAAAAGTTATTGAAACCTTATTACAGTGTCATGAACATTGCCAATTGGAGATTTTTCCTGGTGCAGAAAGCTGGTAGTGGAAAAATTGGATTCTGGTTTGAACTTTGCAATAAGTGTAGGGAATGAGTGCTGTGCTAGTGACATTTCATCTTCACTAAAGATATCTAGAATGGTTCCAAAATTACAACCAAAACAAGGTAGTATTAGAATAACAACAAGAATAAATACAGTACGTGTCTTCTCTAAAAAGGGAGTAACTTGGATATAAATTATGATAACTAGCCATATTTACACAAATTTAATGTTATCAATTTGGTGTGAGGATCTATGAAACAAACTTTAGATTTCTTCACTTTGAATAGTCTGAAAAAATACTTTACTTTTCTGTTTTGATGTCATTTGGGCTCTGTTACTAAAGTCCTCATAATTACATAATATTACATGGAAATGCGATATCATTTATCTTCATCATAACATATTATTTGAAAATGTTATATTTCATTATCATTTCTTGACAACAAAAACAAAATTATGACAAAGATATATTCACACAGCATTTCAATAATAAAATATTGTCAAACCTAGCTTAACAATTCATATTACAAACCTTTTCAAATTCTGGAAATGTTATCTGGCCCTTGGTTTCAAGGTCAGGGTGATTTAGAGCTTTGAATGTCAAGGCCAGAATGTGATCATCAGAGATAGCAACAGAGTAGAATAACTTGTATAGGCGGAACATTTCATCATGTGTTAAAGCTTCACCGCTGTAGATGTTGAAAAGGTCAAAGATGACTGTAAGAAAAAATAGAAAATATTAAGATGTTACATGCTGACATTGAAAAGTGGTATGGATATGAAAACCTATTGTAAAATTCTAGTAATTTAAATTTTTATGGAAATTTGAATATTCACTTCTTCCCCAATGTGTCTTTGAAGTCTCGGCATAATTATTAAAATGATTGGTTCATATGAATTAATTACCATGAGGGTAAACAGTATACACTGATGTTTCTTCCATCACTTTGAAAAGGGTTGGTCATTTGTGAAGTCAGGATGAACCTATCGATCACTTATTTTGCTTTGTAAGGATTCCTTACACATGTAAAGTCTTGAGGTCTTTTTCAGTATTAGTTTCTGTATGTTTATCCTGATTTATGACTGCAATTTTGCATTTAACTCTACACTTATATGAATATATGAAGTCCAGGTTGCCTATATAGTTAAGGGGAGATAACTATATCAACAAAGCAAAAAAACATACACTTCTTTTTTTCTCCGGGTGAAATCCGATCACTAAGTAAGGCACATACACGTAGAAAGGTTTTGGGGTAAATTTTCAGTGACCGCTTGTCTAGTAAGCTTGCAATAATTGGCGGAGCTAAATCACTTCCAGCAAACTCTACCATAGTTAACATGTTCTCGTATGATATACCATCTGTGCAGTCAGGGTCCATGTCCCTATAGCGTTTCATTAATCTTCCCAGTTGATTCTCTGTGACTGAAAAACATGGAATCACGATCAATTATTCCCCGTGTGCCTGTAAATATTATGAAATAGAGTTAAAGATTTAACTTTTCTGAGGTGGCTGTCTTGACTAGTTTTGGAAAGCTACATGTGATAAAGGTCTTCAGAGAATAGACAGCCATTTTATTTGTATCTAACACTTAATCCTCAGTGTGGACACACTACTCAATGTTTATCCTTTTTATAAGTGAGACTATCCAATTTCAATTTAAATTCCAAGACTTGATCAGAAGAAAGTGCAAATCACTTTTTGACAAATTGATACAATGAATCGAGTCATTTCCAATCATTCTTGCTGATGTATTTATATCAATGTAACAAAGGTCATTATTTATTTCAAAGCCTCTGCTAGGATTCGAACCCTGGGCCTCTGGTTTACTAGTTTGACGCTAACCAATTGAGCTGAAGAGAAATTCTTTCTAGATGAGCAGTATATTGGGCCTAGTATTTTACCAGGGTTACATTTTATGAATATTTGAAATTAGGATTGGGAAAATGTAAATAATGAATGTATGTCTCAAGAGAGATCACAAGGACATTATAAAAATTGAATTTGCTGACATGTTTCAAAGTCACTAACTGGTTGATTGATCTTATACCAACCCTGATGTTGTTGGGGCCAGTTACTTACAGGGAGTTGATGACAGCAGATCTTGGATTTCTTCCTTGCTCAAAACATCTTGCAAGTTGGAAACTTCATTTCCCTGAAAGATCATATAAATTGAACTGAGCAATTTTTTCTTATATAATTTTTTTGTTTTTGTTTTTGTTTTTGTTTTTTTTATGAGAAAAGAAACGTTTGTTGGTATTCATGGAAACAAAGCAAACATACCATGGTGAAACTTATTAAATGTATTACAAGAGAGAAGACACCAATTTTATGTTCTTCAATATTAGACATCAATAAGACATACAATACTATTTTTTGACAGTCTAATTACTGTTCCTTCAAAATCTACTCTTGGATGAAAAATAAATCTACTCTATAGTTTTCATCTCTTTTACTGACAGTTCAGTATTGTGGAACTTACCATTTTGTTCAATTTAAGACGAATTAAATTATGGTAATTGGTTAGAGTTTGTCAATCAGGGTATTTTCCTTTCTTCAAATTTCATCATTAAGTAACTGAAATCAATAACAAAACAAGCAAAATGTATTAATATTATATACAATGTATCAGTGAACAATACTTATCCTCTGATTAGTTGATTGTCCTGGGATCATATTGTAATATCTGAAACAGGTAATAATCCTAGGTAACTCAATGAATAGTACTGGAGTTATAATGTCAAAATAAATTGTCTCTTTATTGCCATAGTGACATGACCTATTTACATTTTAACTGGAAAAAAATATACAAAACATAACAAGCTAGAAAGCTGACAATGATTTTCTAAATATAGTAACAGTGACTTTGTCCTTTACCTCAGCCCAAAGACAGTGAAACTCGAACTTGTTCAAATTATTTTAATGCTTTATGTGTGTGTCAAGTTTAATGATAATCCCTCCAGGAGTGATCACTAGATGATGGACAGATGGAGAGGAAAACTATTCCCCCTCCATCCTCCCCCCCCCCCCCCCAGTTTCACTAGTAGGGGATGAAATAGCACAGTCATATAATAAAGCAGTGTCAGAATTTGAGTTTGATTGTTCCAAGAGATCACAAGGTTTTTAGCAGAAACTAATTTTCCATTTTGTAAATAGTTATCTATCACTGGGTAGTTACTTCAGGAAGGGAGAAGTGTACAAGTAGGGAGTACACTTGGTCACTTTAGCAGCCCCTACTAGAGGTGTTTTCTTAAGGCAAGCGATACAGCATCTACCTTGCAAGCGAAAAATCATAGTGTCAAGAATTAAAATCAAATTATTAATTTCCCCTTGGTCAAGCGGTAGAATGACTGGCTAGGTTATAAGCTTGAATCCAGGCAGGGTGTTTCTTATTACTCATTCATATTGCAGTTGCATGAACTAGTGATAAAACATCATAAAATGATTAAAAGATCCATCTTATATTTCACTATTAGTTTATGTTGGACTTAAGAGATACATGTAATGACTGTAAAATAAAATTATAATTTTATAAATGCTGCTGGTTAATTATGGTTATTATATAATATGGCAGAGATTCGCCAAGTTTAATACCTCACAGCTGCTGTAAAGCATTATTCTAAACATATGATTTTACATACAAAATTTCAGTGTAATCCTGATCATAATACTGGTTTGTACATGTTTATACATAATAAACTGGACTCATCTCTATTTGAAATTCTGAGCACCACGAAAGCGAAATGATGATGTTTGAAAATAACAATAAGCGCTCATAAAGAGGTAAGTTAAGTTACGTGATCATTGAAAATCAATCAAGGTATACGTTTTATTCTGAGCCGTGTTAAGTACGATACATTACCTCTACTGAGATATCAAACGTGACACGGTACGTGTAGGACCTGATTTATATCCGTTCCAATAAGGGAAATAACATTTTGTATTTAAAAATCGCTAGATCGGAGAGATATTGTATAATACATGTAAAATATCTTACAGTGATGAAAAATCGAGCTACAGCAATCGATAGAGCATGGAAACGGTTGTTTACATCTTGTGTGGTTATTCGTACCTTCAAAACTAAAGATTTCCGTTCTTTTTTTAGCCTGTCGTTTTCTTCTTTACACCAATTGTCGATGCCTATGAATTTATCATACTTATGGTTTTGTTAAATTGTAATTACTAATACTATTTTGGGAGGAAGAATGATAGTTTATTGGCAGGTAAAAACGCCATAATAGGGGATTCCCTCAACGTCAAATTAAGAAGGACTCCTCTGTGATATTTTGACGTCACTTCCTGTTAATTAACTCGCAGGTGGGTGAGGTCAGATCAAGCATAAAAACAGTGGGTGTTTTAGAAGACCTATGGACCTTTGCTGACTAACGCCAGTGAACACATGAAATAGGTGGCCGATGTACGTAAACATCGGTTATGTGGTTTTAATATGTTGAAGAGTCAACACCACAATCTGTGCGACTTGCTCAACTTCAAGTCGCGCCAACACACTCCAGTTGAACGTTGGGGACATGTTGTTAACATCTGGTGCTACAGTCATATTGCTTAGTTAAAACAATGTTTTATAATTGAGAGGAATATCTCTTTCGTGAGTTGATGGATCGATGAAACTGATCAGTGGATTATACCTCTGTCTGTACCTAGAAGATCGTCCATCATACTACAATGATTGCGTTGACAGTAGCAGTGTTTTTAATTCAGGTAAGAAGATCTGACAGGTGTCTGCAATAGATATCATATCAGACAGCTTGGCTGAGATAAAACTTACGTGGCTTACTGAAAGTGTTGTGTATATAGAATTAAGGGTTTTTTTTCGCTATCCAAACAGGAAAAAGAAACTGTTGATATTACAACATGTACAATAACGTTACAAATACAACTGTAAAACATGCCAGAGCTGAGTCATAATCAGATGTCATTTTATGCATATCATCCCAAACAACATGCAGTGAGAAGGGTGTTGCCTACAACTTACCTCAACAGGTTCACATGTATATATATAAAAATATGTAATATCAAGCCATATAAAGCAGTAGTTGGGGTCAATTATAATCACAGCTAACAAGCCAACTTGGTGGTCATCAGACAGAGTAATTGTTTGATCTATAGTTTTAATTTGTATGTATTGAACACCATTCATTATCGTATTTAATAAAACACTTTGCGAAGTTTTAAATATTCATATAAGCATCAAAATGTTTGTGTAATACATATATTATATCATTCAAGACATTTCTTTTCGAATGATAGTTTCATTTGAACCACAAGGGAATGTGGAATAAGTCAGTTACCTTTTTATCTGATACTTGAACACTACTGAAATTACTATTTAGTACAATATAAATATTTAGCAATATATTTTTTATATATGAAGTGCTCAATTTATTCCTATGTAAATGTGGATGCAAGATCCAAACTTATTTATACTTCTGACATTTGATTACAAAAGTGTCTCATTTAGAATGTATGTCTTACTACTAGCAGAAAAGTCTACCAGGTATTTGTTGGTAAACTATACTTTAATGAGTGGAATATACACCTTCAAGATTTCAACCCTAGCACACAGGTTACTTTAGACTTAAGCTTGTATTTTGTTAATTTGTGGAACTTTTTATATGGTATACATGTTTAAAACTTTTATATATAAGGTTTGTTATTTATCTAGCAAGTGTCTGTAAACATATTTGCTTCTTTATCTTTTATTTTATCTTATTTCCATGGAAAGACTTTTTTAACAGTTGTGTTCATATTCCAGACATCAGAATGGCTGTATGATTTCTCATGCATTATCTGCCGGAAAAATTGGGGAAGTTACAAGATAGAGAAGTGTATACTTAGTTCACTTGCTATCTTTTCACACAATACTGCATACCATAAGGATTATAACTGACTTGAGGCTATATACTGGTACACAACTTCCTGGTTATGACATGTCCAGTTGTGTCCAGTAATACAGACAAAGTAGAAATATAGAGATATTATCCAGCTGGGTGCCTTGGGTGTTTCTCCATTCATAGCCATGGCCTGCCATTATAGAAATTCTACTGAACTGATTACATCTTTACTTTATCTTTACTTTTGTTTAGTGGAAAATCTGTTATTTGATATTTTGATATGTGGATAACACTGAATATGAATATGGAAATTTGATGGCATACTATGACTGGACTGTCCAATAGGGCATGCTATATCTTACAATATGTCATCTCTCATGCATTAAGATATGCATGTGAAGTATAGCTACATCTTGGGCACAATTACCTACTTATCAAACTAGTGATAGAAAATTGCTTAAAACCCATAATCAATTATCAGATGAAATTTGATAGGCTTTTCAATGTAGTTAATCTATTTCATAATCAAGTGACTGATTGTTCAATATTTATAGAAAGAGGTACATTTACCATTGCAGTAATATTTTGTGTGAACTAAAAAATCAAATACATTTAAAAACTTAAATACGACTAAAGACATAAATACAAATGAAAAATAAAATACCAACCACACTTACAAAAAAATGCAAATAGAATTTGCATATGAATGAATATGATTGGCAATTGATATCTTTATTTATGAAGTAGTATGAATTTTGTTTTTGAAAAAATCAAGAAAATATTAAGGCACCAATGATTAATTATGAAAAATAAAATCAATCATGACATGAGGTGAAGTTAAATATTTAGAATATAGCTAATTAAATACAATTTTACATGACATCATCATCCCAAACTCACTTCAGCCCTAAATAATGTCTTCATCAAAAATAAATTCTGGAAGCAAAAAAGAGACAAATATTACAGACTGATTTGGTGGTGAGAATATTTTAAGTTTTGAAAAGGAACTTGTTTGTTATTTACTGAAATTATCATACCACAAACACCATAATATAATGGAGTTATTCATGTACCAGCTAGACTCCAAATTATTTATGACACATCATTGGCCCAATTAAGATAACAACAATACTAAGTGTACATGGTAAACAATCCAGATCCACTGTTATCTCTGTCAAGCCCCACCTGTAACCTTACACCCTTTTCCTGCTTCACCTGCTGTAGATGGCACTGGTTGAGAGCTATCCAGAGGAAAAACATTTACCTGAAATTATATGTTGCAGTATATATACAGTTTGATTTTTAGTAATCGTGTGTATGATGTGTGGTATGTGTTAATTTATTCTTGTGATCATGATAGCTTGAGTTAATAAGCACAAATTTGATGAAACTTGATCTGTAGTCTTTTATAGATAAGATTTGATATGAATTTGACAATTGGACTGATGGAAATGTCATTTACTGAGTTAAACAAATGGTCCTTTGCAATTTTATTTCTATTGCGCCTTGTGAACTAGGTGAAAAACTTGTGTAAATATGAACAGATTTAAATGAAACCTTGTCATTCATCCTTACATCACTAAGATCTAGGATGAGTTCAACAATGGGGCTATTGTGATAGTAATATACAGAGTTATGGTCCTTTGCAGTTGTATTACTACCAAGCATGAACACAATCACTTGGGTAAATATAAATGGATTTTGATAAAACTTGTTATGCAGCTTGGTATCATTAAGATGTCAGATAAGATCAAGCATGGAGCTGATTTGGTATAACTTGCAGCGTTATGGCTGTTTTCAGTTAAAAATTGGCTGAGATTTAAGTCACGTGACCGCTTAAGCCCATGGGCCTCATGTATCATTTTAATATGTATATCTGACTTCACTGTACCTGAGACATAAGTATGCAGGTGAATGCACTAGACATTTTGGTCTAGCCTGAATGAACTGCTAAGAGCATTTATTGCACAAGAAACGAAAGGAAGTAAATAAGACAGTCTCTGGTTGTATATATCTGTATTGAATTTCTGGTTTTGCTCAAAATTAAACCAGCACAAAATACTTACCACATTGTTGATTGAAATTAATCTGACATGTTCATCAGCCACATTTAATAAGCTGCTGGTGAAAAAAAGGCTTGTTATTTTCATTGATTTTGGCAAAACCATGTTTTATACTATATATACCATGTATACAGTATGTGTTAAGTGTTGTGATACTTAGATACCTGGTGGGTGTAGAGTGTCACTTGGATGTAGGGGATTAAGTATGGTCCATGTTTCGACCTAGGTATTTGAACAGATTGACACCCAACACCGTTTAGATGAGTGTAGGTGTAAAAGTTCACAGCTGGACATTGTAGTGGTGACCAGTTAATACATGCTGACAGAATAGAAACTCATTATTTATTGTATATAAGGCATGTACATAGTCATTTATATATCTTAATTACAAGTTATATACATGTATCAGTGTTTCCCATTATCATGTAGGAGAGTCCTAATCTTACCAATTTGGTGAAATCCAAGACTTGTTCTGCCAATTTTTAAGACCTTTGCTTTATCATGTAAAGAGAATATTGATGAGATAAACTGCACATATTTACAGTGTACATTCTCACTATTAGAATATTTACTGTTAAAGTACATGCGCTTTGAAAATTTATTTGGAGACACAAATATAGTAACATAGTACATACATGTGGTATTCACAAGACGATATACCCAGTAAACATACAAAGAAGTATCCTACAATATGCCAAGAGCACTAATTATGTTACCGTTTTCTCAATGTCAGGGGATGGGCAGACATAATAGATATATTATATGACCAAGAAAGGGCAAAAATTGGTATCAATTTTACCTCCCAGAACATTCCCTAATTAGAATGTGTTGTCCATATCACCAGGCATGGACTTTCCATGGGATTATTTCTTAGTAAAATATAAAGCAGTCTTCTTGACATTGAATAATAATTAGATAACCAAGTTCCAATGATTCTTTGAAGAAATCAAATTTACTCAGATTATGTCCAGTTATAATTTATACCTGTTCTGTTATTTGATTGACCCAGAGTACAGAAATATCTATTTATAAATATGCATACCAATATGCATGGCATTCTATTGTGATAGAAACATACTGGAACTCTCATTCTCAAACTGAAGTAGGTGTTGTCTTTTTTGTCTAGAAATAACTTCTTCAAGTGGATGGAATTGTAATGTCATGGGAGTAGTGGTTTGGACTAGCTGTTACAGGGTGACACATGCATCGTAAATCAGATTAGGAAACACTTATCACTGAATGTACCAGTGTGTCTCTACCAGACAGGGATAGACACCACTTGTATTATAGGTCTGATAATGTCCTGACAGGGACATTAGAGGTCTGACAAGGTCCCAACATGATTGCTACAGTAGCAACTTATATCAAGAGGTCAGACAATTTTGTAACAGGGACATTAGAGGTCTCACAAGGTCCACACAGGAATCACTATAGCAACAACTTGTATCAGAGGTCAGACTAATATCCTGATAGGGACATCAGAGGTCTCGCAAGGTCCACACAGGGGTCGCTATAGCAACAACTTGCATCAGAGGTCAGACAATATCCTGACAAGAACATCAGATGTCTCACAAGGTCCACACAGGGATTGCTATAGCAACAACTTGTATTAGAGGTCAGACAATATCCTGATAAGGACATCAGAGGTCTCACAAGGTCCACACAGGGATCGCTATAGCAACAACTTGTATCAGAGGTCAGACAATGTCCTGACAGGGACCTCAGAGTTCTCACAAGGTCAACACAGGGATCACTATAGCAACAACTTGTATCAGAGGTCAGACAAATATCCTGACAAGGACATCAGAGGTTTCGCAAGATCCATACAGGGGTCGCTATAGCAACAACTTGCATCAGAGGTCTGACAGTGTCCTGGCAGGGACATCATATATATATGTATATAGTAATTAGAGTTCTGACAATGTCCTAACAGATATTGCCATAACAACAACTTTTATCAGAAGTCTTACGATTCCCTGACAGGGACATTAGAGAGGTCTGGCACTGTTTTGACAGGATTGCTTTAGCAACAACTTGTATTAGAGATCAGACAATGTCCTGACAGGGAGAGCCACCTCTTGTATGAGTGGCCTGTCATTGTCCTGACATGGAGATCACAACTTGTATCATAGGTTATACAACGTCCTGACAGGAATATATCCACAACTTGTAGCAATGGTCAGAAAATGTCCTGACAAGGATATTGTCCACTTCATTTGTTTTGTGTGTCATTATGTAGGTATAAGCTGATTTGTCCTTGAGTTATTGTCCTTGAAATACATCAGAATCTGACCCAGAGGTATAATTTTTGCTTCTAACTGTAAACTCCAGTGACATGTTCTCATGATAAGGATTATGTTATATTGTGGTAAAATGTAAATCTGATAAAGGTACATCCTGTAAGATGTCAGGCTTTAGATTAGAAGTTCTTATAACACAACCAGTAGAAGAAAATCATTTGAAAAAAGACATATGTCTGCCCTACGGTGAGGAAATAATCTAACACACTTTTTCTGCAGTATCGCCAACTCCCCTTATTTTGTCAGGTCATCCTTCTCAAATCATGAAAAATCCTAGAATCACCTTACATTTCTTTATTTGAGTTCAGGATTTTAAAGTTTCAGAATCAATTTTTAGGTTACATTAAATCAAAATAATATGAAAATGTTCACATATAACATCATCTGAATACTTACAGGTGTGATCTTTAAACAGTAGAATTGATCGCCGATGTGATCTTTAAACAATAGAATTAATTATGGATGTGATCTTTAGACAATAGAATTGATTATAAGATATTTTCCTCGATGACCCTCATTGTACCTCATCACCCTTGATTTTGAAGGACTGTGATCAGATATTAGAAGACTAGAGTTTCACTAAGTGGCGTCACTATTTGGTATAGTGGCAGACACATTTCTAAATCTTAATTACTCATAGGTTTGTTAAGGAAAAATGATTTCATTTACTGAAAAACCAATACTGAAATGGAATAGAACCTCAAGTACAAAGTATGTTGAAAGGTTAATTCATATTTATTATATGCAGTATAGAGCCCATCTCACTTTGGAAAAAATTGAAATGAGTGATAATTACACACAGGAATTTTAACTGGTGTGTTCTATAATAAAGCATGATCCCTACACACCACTGTGAAGGCTGATGGTATTGTGCATGAGAAAGTCTAAGGAGGCATTGTGCTGAATCTCTTATGAACTTGAGCTATCAAGGAGGAACATTAAAGCATTAATAGACTACATCCTGTTATTTGCTCATTATAGATATGTCGTAAAGAAAACTGAAGTCTTTTTATGGCAGAAGGTTAATTATGAAGATCAGGATTGTTTTGTGAACAAATTCTTAAAATATCATGAGACAAGTGAAATGTTCCAGCTGTTGACAAATATAAACACACCTAATCCCTGTCATGACACAAATGTTTAGGGCTGTCTACTGGAACAAACTTATGTATCATTACTTTGATAATATCATAAAAATTGTTCTATAACTAGGTAATTTATGACAGAATAAAATAGATGTTATTGTTTTATATTGTTTTGTAAAAGGAGTGGGCGTGGCTTGTATATACAGTTTTAACTACGTCTCTGTCACTAAGCTAATGACTGATTAGGATATTATGCTGGAGACAAGGTTCAGTTGCTGGTCAGGTCACTCAACAGGAGTATGCATTTTCCCTGTTCTTTAACACATATATAACAAATTTCATTAATTTTTTATTTTTTTTTTCACACAACAAGTACATGTTTTTTTTTCTTTTAGGTATGTTTTATACATTCATTTAACTGTTAAGGTTAATCTTCAGTGTATACAATGAGACAGCAGATATTCACTCTGTTGGTCATGTCTCTTTAGAAAATTAACCTCAATATCATACGAGACACGCACAGCTAACTTAGGTCGTGTATGATTATAATATGTAAATATCACCCAATATCATCAGGTATATATATATATATATATATATAATCCTGTGGTCAATAAGTGTATATCTCTTGTACATGACAGTCATCCATCATTTCATACTAAAAAATAGGGATTTCTCATCATGAAGTCATTTATGACCTTGTGATGATCTGCCATTATCTTCTGGGTTAGGTTTCTTTTCAAATTTTGAATCAAAAGGCTGCTATTATTATTTAGTAACCAATCTTTACGTATATTTTATAATGCTAAAGCAATTGTCCTGCATTAGATATAATACTCCAGAGTATACCTATATTTTTACCTGGTCAGGTTATTACTTTGACTTGTGTACTACAGCTAATCAATCAGAGCTGTATTTGTCACCGGTTTTGAGAAGTAGTTTATGATAGATGAGTAATTAAGCAAGTTGGGACTCATTCAATGTTTTTAAGTCTCGATCTGTGCTAAACAAGTAAGGAAGTACATGTATATCTGTTAAGTATTGAGTTTACTAAACTTACAGACGTGAATATCATTACAGTCAGTGTGTGATAGTAAGAACCATACAGATGGATATTTTGGATGAATCTGATAATTTTATCTGATTCATTCCTTGATTGTCTTGAATGGACCATTGTCATTAATAGGTGTCTTAACTCCTCCAGAACTTCATCAACTTCCTGTCTTACTGAATAAGTCAAGAAGATAAGTAACAGATAAGTAAAAAGCACTATTGTTTTATCAAGAGTGATGGGATGTTAGTATATTTAAGCTGAAGATATCTGTTAGATAGGTATACAGTAGTACTAAATGTTTTGTTCTCAAACATCCAATCATACGTTTAGGAAGTCTTAACCTCCTTCAGCCTGATGTCTACACAGTAACACTTTTTGGTTTGATCATGATCAGTGTCGATTTCTAATGAGGTTTGAGGTGTTAGGGGTCATGTTGTGTGACTGGGGGTCGAAGGGGGGAGGGAGGGTTGTTGTCGTTGCTAATAGTAGTTTTACCTGTTTTCTTCCATATTATCATCATTTCCGAGGAAACGTTGAGTATATTTCCTCCTTTCTATCTGTGACATGTCGATGTGTCATTGATCTGTGATATATCAGTGGTTAGTCACTAGTCTTGTCCTGCGGTGCACTACAGATATTACAACGAGTTACACAGACGTGTGAGAAATGACTGGTGTTCACAATATTACCGAGACAACTTGTAATTATTGCACATAGTAAACTTATATAGGTTTGAACGTGAGATGAGAGATATATTTTGTAGTCAATTAAAATTGTTGTCATAAAACTAGTTGTCATATTTCTAGCTGTCAGTGATGAATTGTCATGTTTAAAAAAAATTACATATCCATCAAAACATTTCGACAATACATATTAAGGTATGGCATTATCTGTCCTTCTGTACAGCTGTCCATCGTAAACTTAATCAAACTTAAGAGCAAATATCAAATTTCCACTTTATTATTAGTTAAAACAGAATTTCAGTGTTCT
The DNA here is from genome assembly GCF_031769215.1 of Ylistrum balloti. Lineage (NCBI taxonomy): Eukaryota > Metazoa > Mollusca > Bivalvia > Pectinida > Pectinidae > Ylistrum > Ylistrum balloti. Next base: position 820,964 of record NW_026782074.1, read on the forward strand.
ACAGAGCTATCGCTTAGCAGATAGATTTGAATGAAACTTGACATATGTTGTCTTGACTTTAATGATATTATTGCCTTTGATGAAGGCGCTTTTGGAAGTTGTCAAATGCAAGGTCACTGGTTTCTGTAACTGGCTAAAAACAATTTACATATTGTTACTCTTTGCTATTAATATTTCAGTGCTCCTTGTTTGATGAACAAAATTAAAAAATTAAAAAAGTAATGAAACATCAAAATTTGTTTTTAACTTCAATATCTTAAATTTTATTATGTTCCCTAAGTTTGATCAGGTTCAAAAGCATGTATATATATGTGTGATTTACAAAGTTCAAGGTTGTTTTGAAACATAGCAATGCAGTGACACAGTAATCTCTGGTATATGTAGGACCAGTCGTGTCAGTGACATTTTCATACCTTAAATCATACAGCTATATCTTCTATCATTATATGTATATATGACGTTAAATGATTTGGGATCACGTTATTTTATCTGGACAGTCATCCATAAGATATCATGTATGGTTTCAATGTATTTTAATATGGTTTTTTTTATAAATGCGAAATGTGATCAGTGTTCATGTAGGTTTGTTTTCTAAATTTCTGTAGAACAAAAAACGCTTTAGGATGTGGTGACTAATCGACAGTATTAAAGATAAAAAAAAAAAAGATGAAAAAAATCAGGCACATGGTCAATGTGAAGATTTTTAATACTTGTTGTGTACCCTGATGTTTCCAGCTTGATTAATTTCATGAGAATTTCCCAAAATACTCACAAGAAAGTTAAGAAGGGTGTTCCTGAAACTGTTAATGTTGTTTAACAGTCTTTTGGCCTATATGTTGTCATTTTAAAAACAGAAATAGAATACCAACGTTAGGGAGGATTTGATAACACACTTAGCAACAGGTGGAAACAACTTGAAGTTTCTAAAATAAAAGTTTTGTCTGTACCGGTGTTACCTTGGTACTGTGATAAGAATCCCAGCAACAGATGCTCTAAACTGAATTAATTGTTAAGTAGACTGACAGCGATCTACATTATAGGTATATACACCTGTAGGTGGAGTTAGTCATTTGTACAATATTGTTTTACCAGTAATTATTTCTATATACAGCACCAAGTACACTGTAAAAGATCAGCTTTGATTTCACCAGCAGTTTTTGTATGTTTTAAGTCTAATTATGAATGGATTAAAGTAATTGTATTTGATTTATTCATTCAGATACTTAGTCATTAAGTAGGAAGCATATTGTTTCTTTCAAAATAGTTACAGGTACATTGCTTGAGTGTTATGGACTCAGATTCTCAATATTATTATCCTACAATATATGTGTATATTGATGTAAAGAGTCCTAAACATACTGATATACCAGGTATAATGCTTAATTATCATGTGGTAAAGTTTGCATAATTAAGATAATGAAAGGATCTTAAATTAGGATACCCTCATTATTGATAAATATTTAGCTTCTGTCAGTTACATCACCTCTCTTGTCTAATTATCATTCTCTCTTCAGACACGTTTATGTTATATGATATATGTTATCAATATCCTCTTATTTTCATCCAACTTCAGACACTACTTATCAGAGCACAGATACAAGCAGTAAACATTACACCTGCAGAATACTCCTTAGACCTCACCTGGACAGCAAGTGACGTGGATAACAATTACACTGTTGGCTATGGATTGCCAGGAAATATCTCCTACAAGGATGTTGACCGATCTTCAGGGTCAGCTGTGGTCACTTACACCATCACTGACCTTCAACCTGGGGTCACCTATCAAATTGACATAAGACATGATGGCACATCCATTTATAATGCCAGTCATACAACAAGTAAACATGTTTTTATCAGTTTGTGTTTCAATCTGAAATTGTTCCTTTTTATACAGTGCTGATAGTGTAAGTTTATTTCAAACAGAAAACTACAGAGTAATAACTAACACTATACAGAAATGAAACTTATTTCCAAGCTTGTTAAAGTTCTACGGCAAGTGATTTCACTTATATAAAAGATTGAAATGTTCCCTTCTGGAACGACCTACAAGTATTTACTGCTATAAATAATTGTACCTTTCAGAACCCCTCCCTCCCAGCAATATCAGTGTGGATGAAGCTGGCACTGAGAACTTGTACATCTCCTGGACACCTGATGCGGACAGTGTACAGGACTCCTATCGTGTCTACCTGACGGGAATCACTAATTTCTCTGAGGTGTACGAGTCAGAACTCCTCACAGTACTGTCTCACAATATCACAGGAGTCTACCCTGGCCATGTTTATACTATCACTGTTGTCTCCTCAAGTCAAGGGGTTCTCAGTAACTTCTCCACAATTGTTGATGATAATACAGGTAATATTCAGACATTCAATCATGTTAATTCTGGTTTTATAAAATAACCTTTCTGTGTGAATTCTGAACAGAAAATAAACTTTTGAAGTCTAAGTTTGTTTCAAAACTCAGAATATTAATCAATGCTAAAGGTAAATTCTTCAAAAATCAGCCATGACAGCCATACAACCTGTCTGCTAGCAATTTATTTTAGAAATTGTACTCAGATGTATGAGTGAAATCCTGGAACATTTACATATATTTAGGATCAAGATAAGTATATTACTGCTTCAGCATCCATTGTTATTATGACTTTTTGTTACTATGTTGTGTGAAAACATCCATGTAACTGAAGTTTTTTTTTTGTTCAGTACCGCTGTCCCCCGTCATACAGAGCGTAGTGGCACTGGATAACAGTAGTATCATGATGTCCTGGGTTACTGAAATCCACAGCACACAGGTAGGTCACAAGGTTTACAGCTGAAATATATCACACAGGTACACAGCACACAGGTAGGTCTCAAGGTTTACAGCTGAAATATATCACACAGATACACAGCACACATGTAGGTCACAAGGTTTACAGCTGAAATATATCACACAGGTACACAGCACTCAGGTAGTTCACAAGGTTTACAGCTGAAATATATCACACAGGTACACAGCACTCAGGTAGTTCACAAGGTTTACAGGTGAAATATATCACACAGATACACAGCACACAGGTAGGTCACAAGGTTTACAGCTGAAATATATCACACAGGTACACAGCACACAGGTAGGTCTCAAGGTTTACAGCTGAAATATATCACACAGATACACAGCACACATGTAGGTCACAAGGTTTACAGCTGAAATATATCACACAGGTACACAGCACTCAGGTAGTTCACAAGGCTTACAGCTGAAATATATCACACAGGTACACAGCACTCAGGTAGTTCACAAGGTTTACAGGTGAAATATATCACACAGGTACAGCATACAGGCAGTTCATAAGGTTAATGTGACACACAAGTTCACACCACTGGTATAGATCATATATATGACTACATAATTGGCAATAACCCTCTGTTGTTTTTAACAGCTGGCACTACTTTATAAATTTGCTCTGATGTAATAAGAGAATGCTGTCATTGTGTTACCATCATTAAAACATCATAACTGTGTTTATTTCTATTGATATGATATTTATTCTCCCCGCTTTTTGACAGGATCATGAGATCTTCACAGCAACCTACAACACCTCCTTTGGTTTGTCAGAGGAAGTTAACCTTACATGTAAGGTCAAACTATGGTCTAGCTGTGTTGCAGACGTGCCTGGTATCCCTGGTCAAACTTTACTCCTGAAAGTTTTTGCTGTCAAAGGAGCAAGGAGTAGTGCACCAGATTCAGCCTATCACAGCACAAGTATGCTGATATTCATATTCCTATGATTTTATAGAAGGCACTATACTTTTAATAGCTTTTCTGTCTTCATCAGTTGCTTCATTTAAGGGATAATCCTGTTTTGGTTTGAAATGTATATCCAGATAACAGCATCGCAAATTTGGTTTTACTGGTAATGGTAACAGAACAGAGAGAGTAAAATGGATTTTTATGGCAGTGCAATCATGGTATAGCAACACAAATTTCTAAACACAGAATTGTTATCTCTAATCTAATTCATGTAAGTTTAAAAAGCAAAAACATGGTAATTTGGTGCCATTTTGTGCATCATTTCCTTAATCGGGGTTATCCTGTTCAGCATTTGTGATGCCAGTAAAAATTAGAATTGGTTTATTTCTCAGGTCATGTAATTGTTTCTGACCAGAGTCATTGTTAATTGCCATCTGGGCTAGATATGTAAATGAGAAAAATGTGGACAATATATCATGGTCATATGATCACATATTAATTTCCTTGACCAACCAAATATTGCCTTTCATCTTGAATGAATTAGAATGCAAAATGGCCGAATGTTATATCAAACTATCTATATTTCAAGATATGAATATATTGGGTTTTTGTGAGCCATATCTCAAAAGCAGTATTACTGAATTTTCTTGCAAATACATATGAATGTATCTTGTGAGGAGTTGGGTATTTTTACGTTTTACAGAGCCTGATCCGTTAAGAGATATTATAGAGCTGGACAGCACCCCATCAGACCTTTACCTACAATTGGTACCTCCGACAACCTCCAGCTATCAAAACTTCATCTTCAGTATCATCATTGACAGCGTTTTATTCTACAACTTTAGTGTCCCTCCATCGGAAACGAATGTCACTCTCCAGAATCTTACTGGAGGCACAGCGTACAATATTTCAGCCACAGTGGCATCCCAGTGGGAGGAGAGTATCTCATTCTCTGATATGTTCTACACAGGTAAGTACAATAAACATTAAACTATATTAGCTCAGGAGATTTATTTTACATCCAACATATATATACATTTCACATTTGTTTTGGAATGGTCTGAAGTTTGAAAATATCATTTAAATCCATTTATTTATTTTCATAAGACCCTTACCCTCCTGGGCCAATAGAAATCTCCCCAGCAGGAATCACTCACACCTCCCTCAAGGTCCTGTGGGAGGACGTCATCAGTGGTAGTGTGGGTTATTACGAGGTCAGCATTTTCCCGAAGGAACCTCAGACAATATCACCTGTGTAAGTGGATAAGCTCAACATTACAGACGGGGCAGAGATCAGGGGCTATACAGTCCACATATTGGTATTACAATGTATAAAAGCTTAATGGACCAAAAAAAATTTAATTATATGTCTTCTTTATATTTCATAAGCCACGAACCTCTGTATGTGTATCAACTGAAAAGAAATATGTTTAAACAAGTGTTGACATGAGGAAGTTGTCCCAATTCTTGGACAAGTTGTGACATAACAAATTAAAAAATATCAGTTTAACTGGTGTAAACAATGTATCATCCTCCTTCAAGTCTTGTAAGCTAATTCTAAAGTTAATGTCCGGGGATTTTTAAGACTTACTGTAGGTATTTTCAAGGTGTTATGGTGCAAATGAGACACCTAGATAAAATTATGTGAATGTTTGATATTTTCTCTATTTCAGTATGGACTATACTGTAAATCAGCGCACTGCTCATTTTGAGAAATTGGTGGCTGGAAAGATGTACACTGTAACTGTTGTGTCAGGAGTTGGACAGAAAAAAAGCAACCCAACTGAAAAAGTGGTTTGGACACGTAAGGAATTTATAAATAGAACACTTTACGTGAAAAATGAAAATGCTACAATTTTGTTTACCAATTTGAAGAAAAATCCAAATAAGTAATTATTTTAAAAGAAGAATTTTGTTTTGTACAGATTAAAGGGTACTGTAAACTTTATTATCAATTTCTTATTCACCACAAATTATTGTATTCCAAAACAGTTCCAGAAGGTCAAACCTATATGTGTTGACTCCGATCCACTGAACACATAACATCTCTGTAACTTATTTTTCCTATGAGGATGATGTGTTGGATTTCATTCCAGGACCGTATGCCCCTGTCAATTTGACGGCTGTCACTAGGAGTGGTCGTGTGATCGAGGTAACCTGGCAACGACCTGTAGATGGAATGGTGGAGAACTATTTGGTTAAAGCAAAGTCCACCCTTTTGGATAGTGTGTCTCCAGCACCTGTCACCGTGGCCACACCAGGGTACACCTTTACCAAGTTACATCCAGGGGAGACATACGACATCACAGTTACCTCTCTCAGTGGCAATGTGTCCAGTGCAGAGGTCAAAGTTCAGGCGACCACATGTAGGACATTTTATGAAAATTAATTTTAATATTTCAACTTTGTTAATCCAGCTCTTGATGATAATCCTTACTTTGTGTTAAAGTATAATTGAAATATCTCATTTGCATGAATTTTAAGGGAGATAAATCTATGAATATTTGTTCAGAAAGTAATACTGTCAGTATTCCGTGCCAGTAGTCTGAACCCTTAGAAGGACAGCACTCTGGAAAAAGATATATATTTCTAACAGAAAAACTTAACATCACTTGTAAAATCTAATCAGCTGAAGCTTGCTTTACTACTGTTACAATATTTACAGTTTATGTGATTTTTTTACTTAATCTTTATCAATAGATCCAACTTCTGTTGCCGAGCTCTATGTAGACTTCGTGAGTACTTCTACTATCAACGTTTCCTGGCCGCGCCCAGACGGGTCAATGTTTGACATGTATGAACTCAGTATCTCACCCGCAGACACAACATCACCCGTCACCATATTAGAGTAAATATTTTATTTCTACAGAAAAAAGCATTTTTTTTACTTTTGCAGAGAACCAATATTTTAATTACATTACTTACTTGTCTCCAAAGCTTTGTTTTCAAGATACTCTATAGAGGAAGAGAATTACAATTTCTTTATCTGACTGTTACAGGGCTCAGGGACAACTCCACTACAGTTTTTATGGCCTGAATCCTGGCACATTGTACAACATCTCCATACAGACTTTCATCAACAATACCAGTAGTGATGAGGCAGAGGTCACAGTTATAACAGGTACGAATTATGTCTGTATACTATACAGGACTATTCCAGGGAGATTGTGATTGACTGGGAGTGTTCGTGTTTTTGTTTAATCCCTTCTCAATTTTTCTCTAATTGATAAATAAATATAACATTTATCGGATATTTCTGAAAGATAAACACTTTCACGTTTTTGTTTTTTTTTTTTTTTTTCATTTTTCTATATCATTTTTGTATTTGTACTATTGTCTTCATACTATTAGATGGAATCTATATTTTACCTTTTTTGTTTGTGGAATACAAAATCTTTAATTACTGACAGAACCTGAAGTTACACAGGACTGTCAGGTAGCAAAACTACAGGGAAATTAAAATGATTATTTTCACCAATTTCTAGTCAATCACAAATTTTTATGTAGAGACTTAACTCTTTGATGGGCTGATGAAGGGAATAGCATTACCTTAGCTGCTGTTATATTTATAATAGATAATTTACTTGTATTTGTTCTAGATCCCTTGCCAGTGGAGTTTCTCAATGTATCCTCCCATGCCTCAAGTAGTCTTTATGCTCAATGGCAGGTCCTCAATACACATCAACAGTCCTATTTCGAGGTAAGTCCTTAAACCTATCTGTGCACCCAGTTTCAGGTCACTTATACAAATCATCAGTCCTTGGAGGTTTTGAATCTATCTGTTTACCAGAGGCAGGTCCCTGGCACAGTTCTGTCTCAAGGGTAATAAAGTCCTAGAGATTGTTTCAACATGCTGTTACAAGTTTCCAATTTACTCAATTGTTGTTTGCATAAAGCATACCTCACCATTCACTTGATATTTTTGTCATACAGGTTGAACACCAGACCATTCACCTGGTACTTTTGTTGTAAAGGTTGTACACCAGACCATTCACCTGGTACTTTTGTTGTAAAAGTTGTACACCAGACCATTCACCTGGTACTTTTGTTGTAAAAGTTGTACACTAGACCATTCACCTGGTACTTTTGTTGTATATTAGGTTGTACACCAGACCATTCACCTGGTATTTTTGTTGTATATTAGGTTGTACACCAGACCATTCACCTGGTACTTTTGTTGTATAATAGGTTGTACACCAGACCATTCACCTGGTATTTTTGTTGTATATTAGGTTGTACACCAGACCATTCACCTGGTATTTTTGTTGTAAAGGTTGTACACCAGACCATTCACCTGGTACTTTTGTTTTGTAGGTGGTATATCAGACAATATACCAGATGGAGAATACCTCAGTACCACAAATCCCAGTTGTGGAGGGACAGTTGGGCTACAGTGAGACTCTTTATAACTTATCTGCAGGACATATGTACCAAGTGTTTGTCCGTTCTGTTAAAACCATCGGAAACTTGTCATCCTATAGTGCCTGGGAGTCTGCATCTAAAACCACAAGTAAGTCCACATCAGCCTTAAAAGTAAAAATTGCTTCATAAGTTATTCCTAAAATTGTAAACAATAGAGTTGCTGTTGTTTATATGGTTTATTTCTGTTGTAATTTGAATATGCTCCATGATAGTAATGAAGTTCCACTATACAATATGTATACCAAAATGAACACCAATTCTATAATTAGATCCTGTTTTTGACATTTTTTGTCTTTGTAACTGTTACAGAACCCAAGCCTGTCCTGAATGTCACGGCTGTATTGATTGGTCGGAATGTAATCCTCAGGTGGACACCTGACCCAGACAGTACTCAGGATCACTACTACGTTTTGTACAGGGGTACAATAGCAGGTGTAAATCCAAGCTGGGAGCAGACACTGTCCAATACTACAGAACTCTTGTTGACTGGACTGTTCCCAGGGGAACACTATGATCTACTAGTCATTGCTGGCAGCTATGGAGAAATGAGTCCTCATAGAAATGTCTCCGTGCAGATTCGTAAGTATCAAATATATTTCTGGTGTAGTATGCCACTTATCCATCCACTAACGCTGAATTATAAATACATTTGTTCAACTATTGACTAAGAATGAATGATGACATTTATTCAATTATTTTTTCATAGCTCCTTTGGCACCCACTGACCTCCTGATCAACTCCTCCCTAACAACAGAGAGTACCCTGTCACTCTTCTGGACCTATAATAGAAGTACTACCTTTATTGAGCAGTACAAACTTGACTACCAGAGCTATCGTTCCAGTTTTGTTCAAACAATGACCATCCCTCAGCCAAATGACACAGTAGAGAGCCTAGACCTTGTCCTGGGAAATTTGACTTCTGGGGAAACTTACAAGGTCACATTTATAAGTAGTACCAATGATGCCTACTCTGAAGAGGTCTATAGGAATGCTACACTAAGTAAGTGTTTCTTCTTAAATGCTTCTCCCATTAAGCGTTACTTCTGAAATACTGCTCTCAGAGAGTGTAATTTCTGAAATACTACTCTCAGAAAGTGTAATTTCTGAAATGCTACTCTCAGAAAGTGTAACTTCTGAAATGCTGCTCTCAGAAAGTGTAACTTCTGAAATGCTGCTCTCAGAAAGTGTAACTTCTGAAATGCTACTCTCAGAAAGTGTAACTTCTAAAAAATTTCTTTCAATTAGTAAGTGCTGTTCACAGTAACCAAACTTAGGAACTCAATAAATGTTACTTGATTTAGATACCTCAAACACATCAAGTGTAACTCAGGTTTTCTCCTAAAACACCTGGAGGATTTTAAATTAACACAGTAAAAAAATATTGTCATTTGATTGTTGTTTCTTTGAGAAGTCATTTCATAGTTTCATTTTTGTTTCAACAGAACCTGAATGTTTGACCATACTCTCAGAAGGAGCAAATGCAACTGATACCATTACTGTCCTGTACACAAACACTTCCAACTACTTTGACCATTATGTTTTCTACCTGACCAATGGGAGTGAGTGGCCAGCCATACAAAAGGACAGACTGGACACCGATAGAATTGTGGCATTTTCTGGTTTGTTAGGAGGAACAGTTTACGGTGTAAAGGTTGTCAGTGTGGCAGAAGATCAGACCAGTGATCCACAATACGTCTATATACAAACAGGTACAGTCTGGGTCAGACAACTAACCCACAATACATCTATATACAAACAGGTACAGTCTGGGTCAGACAACTAACCCACAATACATCTATATACAAACAGGTACAGTCTGGGTCAGAAAACTTACCCACAATACATCTATATACAAACAGGTACAGTCTCAGTCAGAAAACCAACCCACAATACATCTATATACAACAGGTACAGTCTGGGTCAGACAACCAACCCAAAATACATCTATATACAACAGGTACAGTCTGGGTCAGACAACCAACCCACAATACATCTATATACAACAGGTACAGTCTGGGTCAGAAAACCAACCCACAATACATCTATATACAACAGGTACAGTCTGGGTCAGACAACCAAACTGTTGTATGACAGAGCGTATCATATAGTATGATTTTATGTACCTGGTGTTTATATTTATTTTTTTGTCTTTCCTCAGTACCAAACCAGCCTCACGTTACGCAGCTCACCACATCATCAGAAATAACTCTCACAATCCACAAGCCTGAAGGTCATGTTGATAGTTTCATGGTGGTGTGTTTCCGTGACAAATACCCATGCGGAATTCACAGTCTGGCTGTGACAGCAGATCAACACTCAGTCACATTTGATAACTTATTACCCTTTACGTTGTATAACTTCCAAGTGGTGGCCATTGCAGGGATCAAACAGAATTCTGTATTCCCGAGGATCACAACCAACCAAGCTGGTAGGTGGAGTAGTTTCTATATAGATGTATACTTGGTGGTCAGATGGAATTGTAGTTGAAGTAGAAAGTAGTAGTCATGATATAATATGTTAAATAGTTTGGGCTGATGATATGTGTATAATAGGAATCAGTACACAGGTTTAATGTGTAAGGGAGATAACTCAACAGATAATAGGTATGAATGACTTGGTAGCCTGATTAAATGTAAACATAAAGCTTAGATATTTTGATGATTTATGCATGAAGTCTATCCATGGATATGTGTGGATTAGCATTATAGACTGAGGGAAACTAAACTCCTACAAAAAATTGAATCAATAAGAATTAAATCAATTTATTGACCTTGGGGACTAATAAGACACATTCTGTGTCAAGTGTCAAAAAACATTTTATTCATAAAATAGTTTTGATCTGCATGAAAAGTTGTATTTGTCAGCAATTTAAATCCCTATGTAAAATTCTGTCAATGATTAAGACAAATGTTATCCATGTCATGTAGATATTGCTCAATGGAATGTCCACACTTCCATTGTCTTAAAATAATCACTTTTCATTAATTTGATATTTTAGAGATATATGTTATATAGTGATGCCTGTTATTAATATTGGATTTCCATTTCAAATTTTATGAATTCTTACATTAAATATAACTGGTATCTGCTAACAATGAATAACACACAGCATGTAGCCATCATATCCAAATTGACCTTGACATCTAAAGGTCAGCTGTACTTTTCAGATTTGTATGGTTTATGTAATGGTAAGTGTGTAAAGGCATGCAGATGCTCTGTATGTGTTAGAATTATGAAAACTAAGGTTAAAGTGGGTTCAAGGTTTTTATGCAATCATAAGCTTGTGAATGTTAAATTGTAAGCCTTAATATGATCATAACATTTAATATCCACAGTATCAGGTGGAAAATCTAAAACAAAACCATTACCTTACTTACAACCTAAAATAGACTGATCTTGTTTGCTGAATGACTGTATTGGCTGTCACTGGAAGTATAGGCAGCATGTGAAACTACTTTTATAAATGAAATGGACATGACAGAGTTAAAGTGGTTGAATGTCTCCAAAGTACTTGTAGACATGCAGGTACTGTTGTACGGTTAAACTTTTCCTGCCAAAGAACAGTGCAGGTTTTTATTCTTTCATTTCATTCTGGTTTTGAAAATTGTCAGAATAAGTTTAAAACAAAATTATTAAATTAAATTAAGGAAAAAGAAAACTTTGAATTGGGTGGTGTAATTAATTTAGTTACCAGATTTAAAGGAAAATTCCTATGTTGTTTCAGCTCCTTCCCAAGTCCAGGACCTGAAGGCAGTGGAGCTGTCCCCTTTGACGGTCAATCTGACCTGGCGTCCTCCTTTAGTACCTAATGGCATTATCACAGCCTATTTGGTGACTTACTCCAGCCAGGTGAGTGGTTTATATCAAACTGTTTTTAATTTGCCTTGTTGTGTCAAGCTATTTGTTTATTAGATAACTGTAAAGAAAAGATTTGAATTTGAAAAAAAATGTAATTAAAAAAATATGTAGCTATTTAACTACTTAGAGCTGTTTTAGTGAAACATTGATCCCAACTGGACTCCAGGTTTTGTTTAGGGGTTCACCTACAGAATCAATCAATGGTTTGCTGTGAAATAATAGACAGCAAACCTAACAATGGTTAGAATTGCCTTACTTTGGATTCCTGGGGTCAAGTAGATGTTTTACTGGAACAATCTTGGCAATTATTAACATCCTCAATACATACTGAATGCAAAAATGTAAGGAAATTTTCCTAAAAAAGCTTGTGCTTAAAATCAAACCCAAAATTTGGTTTTTAGATGAGACAGTTATGTACTTAAACTGTTTGATATAAAGTGGTGACATAATAGACATCTGTTCTAACAACTTGATAAGACACCTTCTAACTTGGTGTTGTAGGTGTATGCTAAGACCTAATTTTCCTAAAAAAGCTTGTGCTTAAAATCAAACCCAAAATTTCATATTTTTTTGTACCCCCTAGAGTGCTTACATCTGTGTGTATTTGTGATAACCTTGTGTAGAAGAAATCTCGGAGGGTCACTCTTGACTGTTTTTATCCAGGGATAGGGTGTATATATTGAAGACTTTTAGAGTTCTTTTTGAAACTAATACTGTACACCTAATTACAGGTTGGCGGCACTGTTGGTAGTAGAAACCTGACCCTGGCAGGCAGTGTGCAGTACCAGAGTGTGTACAACATGAACTTCACTAATCTCCAGGCTGGTCACACCTACACCTTCACAGTCAGTTGATCATATGTATCTTACACTGAAATATGTAACAAACTTTCAAATGATAAATTTTATAAGGTCCAGAGAAGAAAATACTTTTCAAATGAAATATCTTTACAATTCTACATTACATTTTTTTTGAAATTATTTGTGTGAAATATCATGTTTAATATCTTCTGGAAAGTTTTTTCCATTTCATTGTATTTCCTGGTGTGATATAAATTGGTGTTTAGATTAGAAAGTTATATACTTAAACTGTTTGATATAAAGTGTTGACATTGAAAGTTCTCTGTTATAACAACTTAATATGACACCCTCTAACTTGGTGTTGTAGGTGTATGCTAAGACAGTGACTGTAGGAATGGCAGCAGTGTACAACATCACTCTACGAACTTATCGTAAGTTTCTTCTTTTTTCTTTATCATTAAGTTTTTTATGCACCCACCATTTAGTTTGGCAACCTTCTGAATCAATGTCATACCTTGAAAAACCTCAGGTCAGATTGGTTCATATTTAACTCATAATTTCTAAAGTTCCACACCTACATATTAAGACGGTCATCAGGCAAAGTTAAAGGGTCAAAGGTCGCACTTGGCATCTTCTGTAAATAAATTGATTAAACAATTATATTTAGCTATGTATATGGGGACAAAGGCCTGCATATCTGTTATTTTCATGTTCCAGTTACAGATAAGGTAGTAAGAGGCATTATATTTCACAACTAACAGAATCTACTACTGTAACTGTCATTTATCTCCAAGCTGACATGAGTGCAACCTGTCAAACTAACATCAGATTAATGATATGCGGAGAATCTGTCACTTGGTACCTGATAACAACTTGCCCTCTCATTTTGAAATGTGTTAATTAGATTAATTCCATTTGATTTCTCGAGCTTCTCACTTTTTCAAGAGAAGGTAGTGGTGGTGTTAACACGACCAAAATATCATAAGCAACATATTGTGATCCTTTACATTCCTGTACTGTTCCGTTGACTTTATAGTGTTGGTCAACTGAATCAATTCATCTCTTACCATGGTATGTTTGTCTGTAGTCAGTTGTATGTAGACGCTGCCAACTCAACATCTAACGGTGTTACTGATATACGTATCACCACAGTTACTGATAAAGATTTGATCTAATTTCTGTTACAGCTCCTCCAATTATAGATGCTGCCACCTCTACGCCTAAAGGTGTAACTGACAAAGGTATTGCCACAGTTACTCCAACAACACTAATTGTTCATTTTACAAATGCATTCTCAGTAAAATATGGGAATGTTGTGAATTACACCGTAATTGTTGCCACGGATACGACCGAACAGTACACCAACACCCATGCCACGCTCCCGGGTTGGAAGGCCGCCCAAGTGGACCCCAGTATAAAGGCTTACCAGGCCATTGCTAACTGTTCTTCTTTCTTTGAGGAGACTTCCACATGCAATGGAGTGTTTCGTCTACACAAACGTAGCGTCACTGTGGACTCTAAAGTGTTTGAGATTGGTACAGAGTCTGACTGTTATTCACGTTCATATTGTAATGGGCCGCTTAAACCACAGACCAAGTATTATGTCAAGTTGAGAGGTTACACATATGGTGGATATACAGATACAAACTACTCCAAACCATTCCTTACCAGTAAGTAAACACTCAAATCTCTACACATACACTGTGTTGTAACTGTATCTTCAACTCTCACTATATACTATTACTCTATAGTACTATATGTACTAGGATAGTTTATAAAAGTTGATCAAATTGTAGTATTTATATTGATGTATGTATAATAGGTATGTTAGGGAATAAGTGATGAAAGATAATATGTAAAATACAAGAAACATGTGTTTATGTGATTATCTGTAGAATATGTGATACTTTACACAGTATATATGGTGTTGTACACAGTATATATGGTGTTGTATACAGTATATATGGTGTTGTACACAGTATATAGGGTGTTGTACACAGAATATATGGTGTTGTACACAGTATACATGGTGTTGTACACTGTGTATATGGTGTTGTACACAGTATACATGGTGTTGTACACAGTATATATGGTGTTGTACACAGAATATATGGTTTGTACAGTATATATGGTGTTGTACAGTATATATGGTGTTGTACACAGTATATATGGTGTTGTACACAGTATATATGGTGTTGTACACAGAATATATGGTGTTGTTCACAGTATATATAGTGTTGTACACTGTGTATACAGTGTTGTACACAGTATATATGGTGTTGTACACTGTGTATATGGTGTTGTACACAGAATATATGGTGTTGTACACAGTATATAGGGTGTTGTACACAGTGTATAAAGTGTTGTACACAGTATTTATGGTGTTGTACACCGTATACATGGTGTTGTACACAGTATATATGGTGTTGTACACTGTGTATATGGTGTTGTACACAGTATATGTGGTGTTGTACACAGTATATATGGTGTTGTATACAGTATATGTGGTGTTGTACACAGTATATAGGGTGTTGTACACAGTGCATAAAGTGTTGTACACAGTATTTATGGTGTTGTACACAGTATACATGGTGTTTTACACTGTGTATATGGTGTTGTACACAGTATATATGGTGTTGTACACAGTATACATGGTGTTGTACACAGTATATATGGTTTGTACAGTATATATGGTGTTGTACAGTATATATGGTGTTGTACAGTATATATGGTGTTGTACACAGAATATATGGTGTTGTTTACAGTATATATAGTGTTGTACACTGTGTATACAGTGTTGTACACAGTATATATGGTGTTGTACACTGTGTATATGGTGTTGTACACAGAATATATGGTGTTGTACACAGTATATATGGTGTTGTACACAGTATATATGGTGTTGTATAGTATATATGGTGTTGTATACAATATATATGGCAATATACACAGTATATATGGTGTTGTATAGTATATATGGTGTTGTATACAGTATATATGGCATTATACACAGTATATATGGTGTTGTACAGTATATATGGTAGTGTACACAGTATATATAGTGTTGTACATAGTGTACACAATTATTGATGCAGAATTATGATCCCCATTATATCACATGGTATGGATGATATTGTAAAGGTCAGATATTACTTAATATGACCATGTAACAACACCAAATTTCTTTACGTCAATTATGTAAGAATGATGATAAATCCATTGTCAAAATTTTTGTTATCAAAGAACACTATTTCACCTGCAGGTCAAGTTGTGGAAGACAACAATGTAGGAGGAATTATTGGTGGGGTGGTGACTGCCATTCTGTTAGTCATCATCTTCATAATTCTCTTCATTGCCTTCCGACGAATGCGGGATCGACGCAGTAATATGTACAAAGAACGTAACTCACAAAGGCTAAGCATGACTCCTCGGTCATCTCTACGCAAAAGCAGAAAGAGGTTAGTCTTCTAGTCTTACCAATTAAAAAATTGTAGTATAAAAATCATAAAAATCTATTTCTGAAGAATATGTGATTTTGAGTAAAAAATATCATTCAAATTTTCTCCTACAGTCACCCTGTCAGTACCGCAGATTTCAGTAATCATATCATATCCATGTCAGCAGACTCCGATTTCAAGTATGCAGAACAGTTTGAGGTATGTATAAGTTTTACGTTACATGTAAACCCTTTTACAAACCATACACTTCTACTAGTGGTAATATACAGGTTATTTCCCCTTCCCCATAAGACAATTGATTGCTTGTTTGTTTATTTGTCTGCTGGGTCTGTTACCTAGTAAACAGCCAGGGTCATTTTGAGACGTGGGGTCTCCTTGTAGAAGGTGGCAACTGTTTCATTAAACAGGGCACCAGTCATATATTATCCACAGCATTAAGGTTAAAATGTGTTGCCCAAGGCCACAATCATGAACGCAGAGTCAGTCCATGATCTCGACCGCCTGACAAACATGAACAGAGCACAGTAGGGATTGAATCTAGAATCTTTAGTCAAGGTCACATTACTCTGATTCTTCATCAACTGATCTGAACGTAGTGGCCCCTTTTATCATTAATATCAATATTATATATGTATGGCCTCAAGAGGTCCTGGTTTGTTACAGACGTAGTATCAATTTATGTATGTATAACCTCAGGAGGTCATGGTGTGTTACAGACGTAGTATCAATTTTATGTATGTATGACCTCAGGAGGTCATGGTGTGTTACAGACATAGTATCAATTTTATGTATGTATGACCTCAGGAGGTCATGGTGTGTTACAGACGTAGTATCAATTTATGTATGTATGACCTCAGGAGGTCATGGTGTGTTACAGACGTAGTATCAATTTTATATATGTATGACCTCAGGAGGTCATGGCAAGTTACAGACATTCTGCTCTATAAACTTAGTGATCTGTTTTACTCACTATCCTTAGGACTTGAAAGAGATTGGCCGTGAACAGCCATGTTCTGCAGCAGAACTCCCAGAAAACAGAGGGAAGAACAGATTCACAAACATCCTGCCATATGACCACTCTCGTGTGAAGCTTCTACCCACTGATGACGAGGAAGGCTCTGACTACATCAACGCAAACTACATGCCTGTATGTAAAAGTCTTCTTTCTAATACCTTACAAAGGGTATTTTTTATACCTGTAGAGGAAAGCAATCACTTAACATTTCTATGTTGAAACAAGAAAATGTTTTATCAAATTTTGAAAGTTCTGATCAGCTGTATTATCTTCCTTCTGACTTAAGAAATACATACTGAAGATGGAGTTGATTCTGAATTTAGTTTAACTGTTGATCATTACCAAGGTATTCTTAATCAAGGACAATTTTCTGTATTGTTTTGTTGTTGGATTTTAGGGCTTCAACTCCAGACGTGAATATATTGTGACTCAGGGGGCGCTACCGTCTACCCGAGATGACTTCTGGAGGATGATATGGGAACAGAACTCACGCAATATTGTCATGCTCACAAAGTGTGTGGAGAAAGGAAGGGTAAGGATATATTGTGTTTTCATTTAAGTGTAATATTATATTGTTGTAATACACCTTAGTTTCTTTTACAATTTATCAATTGGACAACACATAAAATCCATCCTTTTTTTTCCAATTGTGCTTCAGCCATTTGTCTTTGTGCTGGACTGGTCATTGTTACAATTAATGCAGTCGAGATATTCATCAAGTGTCATTTGTCCTATGTTGGAAATCCGATTGATTTACATAGAATTGGAATTAGATGAACTGGTAGATGGATGGTATAAGGAGAACAGACAGCCTCAGCTGATAGCCAATGTGACAATCATTGTGACAATGATCAAGTGGCTCTTTTAGTCGTAGATAAGATAATACTTTTTGATTTTGCTGTAGATTTTCCCCTGATGACTTTGAAATTGAATTATAAAGGTTGGGCAAGATATCTGAACTGTTGTTTTGATGAATGTACTGATGTCCAGAAAGTCGACTAAATGTAAAGACTGATTCAAGGTTAATTCAGGCTGGACTTTGGTCATCAGTCAATTAATCAAAATATATCATAGATATAGATTGTAAATATTTCACACAACAAGACACTTATAAGGTTTTAAAAAAAATGGTGATATGTTATAATTGAGATGTAAACATTGTTCATATTTCATATTGATATAAGGTATTGGGTATTGACATTAGGTATTGATATTGGGATGACCTTGAACATTATTTATCTTCATGTTTTTTTTCCAGGAAAAGTGTGACCATTACTGGCCTCATGGCACAGATGCTATGTTTTATGGTGACCTCCAGGTGGCAGCACTAAATGAGACCAAATTTCCATCCTGGACTATCACAGAATTCCGGCTCTCTTTGGTCAGTACATATTTATCATTCAATTATTTGACCAATTTATGACTTTGTAAAACTTGATGTATAATGCCTTCATAGCCCTTCAAATATTGTATAAAATCTCTACATGACTAAAGACAGCCAGTATCCTTTAAACTCTAGGTCTGTCCATCCATCACACAGATTACTATCACATAAGCAGAAGTTGTACTGTAGGTCTGGAATTTTCAACAGGAAATATGGTGTTTATATTCCTTGGATATACTTTGAACAATTTAAAATATGGATTCATTCCACATCAGTCGTTAAAATTAAAGATTTTCAGTTGATGTTATTAAAAATATTGCTAAACGATGTTGAAAAGTTATGTTTGGCTTGACTTTATCAATATCGTCTGTCAGGTCTATACAACTGCACAGTCAAGTCGGTATAGCTAAATCATGTTTATATACATGTAATAAACAGTGATTGTTTACTTATTGTGTCTGGTTTTTCCGCTTCCAGGGAGACATATCCCGACAGATTCGTCACTTCCATTTCCTGGCTTGGCCTGATTTTGGTGTTCCAGACAAACCACAGACACTGATTCGGTTTGTGCGGACAGTGAGAGATAAATTGAACAGGGAATGTGGTCCTATAGTAGTTCATTGTAGGTCAGTATTTGTTGGGAATCTCTGTATACATACACACTTTACATATACACAAATTAGAAAACAAGAATACTAATCACAACATACCCACATGTTGCCAATAAGCAGGTATTGATTTTATTGACAACAAGTTAGTATGTTGTGATTGATATTCTTGTCTTATATACTTGTAACAGTTTGTGTTGAATGGCCCTGTGTACCTTCTGTTATCCATACTCACATTGAAGTGCCACACTTAATAACCACTTTGGATACCTGATGTTGGCTCTTTCCTTCAGAATTTGTTTCATTTTTGTTGTTGATGATATTAAGTCCATATAACTCTCTATACACAGATAAGTTGTAATATAATCAATGTTATATATGTTTATAAAAGTTTGAGTCCATGAAACAAATGGCCGACAGAAGACTGTAACATTCTGTTTAATTACGTTACACACATATAATGATTTATTCTGAAGTGATGTGAATGTTGATTGACTTATTGGAATTGTTTTGTTCAGTGCTGGAGTGGGGAGGTCAGGGACTTACATAGCATTGGATAGACTACTACAGAACATTAGCGAACATGGCGAAGTGGATATCTTCCAAACAGTCGCTGAGATGAGACGAGAACGTGTTTGGATGGTTCAGACAGAGGTAAGGGTTTTTAACTATCATTTTTATGTTATTTGAGACAAAATATCATGGTGAACTATTGTGATCATCTTTATCCGGTGTTGTGCATCTGTAAAAAAAACTTTACTGTAATTCTCATAGAAAAATTGCATTTTTGAGCATAATGTTGGTTATTTCCCACTGGAAATAACTTTGTAAGAATTATGAGTATAGGATGACAGTTTTGATGTTCTGCATGTATTGACACTGGTTTACTATATCAGGTGTCACAATTTCTGTTTCATGACACTTGATAACTATTATTTAACCTTAATATTCAATATTGAAGTCTTCTCATAATATTTGATGAATGTCAATTAAAATTTGTTTGTTAGTTATAAATTTACATAAGTTTGTTTTCATTGATATTCAGTTTAAATGCTTCATGTCTGTTTTAAATCATTTAACATACAGAATACTTAGTAGTAAGCGTCAATGCTTTCAGTAAAAGGGATTGGGAGATGAAACCTTGTAGTGATTTGACGTTATTTGATGACTTGAGAGCACATGTTATTTACAAATGTTTATCCAAAATCATAATCCTATTTTACTACAGCAACAGTACATCTGCATTCACCAGTGCATCCTCTGTGTTGTGGAGGGCCATGAGGACGAACATGTCTATGAAAATGCAGCATTCTCAAATGCAGGTTATGAAGGTAAGTCCTACATAATGGATTGATTGTGGCTTAATGGTGAATATACAGGATTGCTGGTGTTGTGAGTAATCAGTCAGTGTCAGTGGTTGCTATTCTTAAGATTGCTTCTGTTTGCTGTAATTCTGTCATAAAAGTCTGATATCCTTTCATTATGTAGTCTGAAAAGTTGATATAACGTACAAGATTTTGATTTCTAATCAATACACTAATCTATATAGCTGTTCATTATACTATATGTATTACATCGTATCTTCAGATAAAACCCGATAACGTTTAGCTGAACAGGCTTGTAATGTTAATGATTTATATATAATCCAACTGGTTTTAATCATTTCAACAGTCTCAACTGCATAATGGAAGGATTTCCTATAGTTTTGGTATGTATCTGTATGCTAGAGCTAGCTAACAGTCACAGGATATTTCACTCTATCAAATCAAGGTGTATTGAAATCAAGTTGACAGAATTTTACATTTCAGACTTTCTGGTGTTATAGATGTACTGCTGGTCAGAGTGATTCTGTGGTACAGTTCCTTATCTAAAACCAGGGTTTAACTAGTGGTGTTACAGTATGCTCTGCCATGTAAAGCTTTTTACCATTAGGCCAGTGTCTGACATTTTAAGATCTCATAGGCCCAAGTTAAATAGTTGTTATGTTGACCAACTGATTAGGTAGTAATAGATGGTACTATATTGTATAAATACTGCCAATTCCTTCATACGTTGACCTTAAGATACATTTTCAAGTGACCTTCAAATGACTATATCCTGATCACATGTAGGTACTGCATAGTCAATGTCTCTGTTGGCATTGACCTTGATTTGACCTTATGTTGACCTTGTTGTATTTACCTCATTATGACCTTGTATTGTCTGCATTTGTGCGTAGCTGCATTTGTAATTGTAGATCATGCTTTACAGTATCCTATAATGGAAAGTCATTTATATTCTCTGTCATTTGGTCTGTCATCATATCAGTATCTCTTTATAATATGGATGTTTATACTTAGAAGTCTACCATTATGATCACAGTAATATGTGCTCCCAAGAAACAGTCTCAATTTTTTGAACTGTTAGTAAAAAATATGGTTTTATATTTCATACTTAATGCCTTAATAGCAAAGCAGCTATCAGAATAGAAGTTCTTATAACACAACCATTAGAAGATTACAATGTGATGTTTGGATGACTACACTGTCACCTTCATCTTTTAACAAAACCAGTAGAAGTTCAGAGTGTGGTGTTTCATTGACTACACGGTCACCTTCATCAGACAAACGACCAGTGTGGAGCGTACTAGCAGTTCCAAGAACAGCTATCAGAATTTAGTTTTTCTGTCAATTTTGTAGCCTTGCACAAATGCCGTTAATGAATTAGGATTCTGTGAAATATTTAAAAAACCAAGGCATTCTTGGCTTCAGCTTGTTATATGCATATTGGGCACACAAACCTTCAGTTGGATATTTATTTGAAATTTGATGGTTCAGTAAAATGTTCAAGGGTTATTATAGCTTCAAAATATGTTATGTATTACAACTGTATCTAGTAAATCTAAATTATAATGACCCTTCAGTACATACCACAATATACAGCTACATTGTCCTTTATTCAGTTGTGTTCTATGACCTGAAGTCACATTGAGATCTATATAAAGGAGATGAAATGGAGTCTAAGAGTAAAGTCATAATCATTTATTTACAAGGTATTTGTTATGTTGATACGATTCAGGTTACAAGGTTTTCAATTCATGAGAAGGTCTGCAAATTTAGGTCTTGGTTTTAGAAACTGTCATTTATTTCATGTGAGATGTATAAGGAACTACAAGGTAACAAGATCCTTGATATATCTTTTAGGTCTCATCTACTTAAGTAAATATACAGCTTTATGTGACAATCAGTCAACATTGTATCAGTAAAGATTTCCTGATCTTCCTCTGTCACTGCCATAATGATAAAGGCTAGTAAAGTGAAACAAATTTTGAACCACCTGTGGACAAAGGGCAAGCCTGTAAATATATGTTGACATGTATTCAGACTTCATGGCTGGCTGTAATCTCAGCTGCTGTCCTGCCTAGAAGGCCGAGTTATTTTAGCAGCCACCAGTAGGCAATAGTACTAGAGTTGTCACTCTATACTCCAATTTCAGAACAAGATTTGGTCACATGTCCAATGTAGAACACAATTCAGGAAAATTCAGCAGAAGACCAATATATTGGATACTAATGACAGGTTCTTGTAGTGTAGGTTACTTTGGACAAAGATAGATTGGCCTTGACTGGACACAGCAGTGAAGGTAGTTACCAGGACACTGGACAAAGTTAGATAGATTGGCCTTGACTGGACACAGCAGTGAAGGTAGTTACCAGGACACTGGACAAAGTTAGATAGATTGGCCTTGACTGGACACAGCAGTGAAGGTAGTCACCAGGACACTGGACAAAGTTAGATAGATTGGCCTTGACTGGACACAGCAGTGAAGGTAGTTACCAGGACACTGGAAAAAGTTAGATAGATTGGCCTTGACTGGACACAGCAGTGAAGGTATCACCAGGACATTGGACAAAGTTAGATAGATTGGCCTACACTCCCAGTGGAGATTTGTCTCCACTTCTTCATTAGCATCTATTTTCTATACTTAGCTGCAACATTTTATCCATACTGAGTGTCACCAAATAAGAAATTGATTAAACTGTCCATACACACTGATAAATTGTTGTAAAACAATCGCATTATCTTTATATTACGGCTTTGTGATTATTTTCTTATCAAAAACCTTGTGTTTGTGTCAGTATCTAAAATATCATGTGAAGGAACATTAGCCATTAGAATGTTTTAAGGTTTACTTGTCAAAAAAATTGATTTGTTGGGTATTATATACCAGGTATTAGCTAGCTCTCTGACAGGAAATGGAGCTAATTAGTATATCAGTGTGTGAGATTTGTCAGTTGTAAACTTTTTTCCAGCTTCTAAATATCAAAGAAAGATAAATTCACAGGTACAGTGTAGGATGAGTAGCATGGAGGGTTGAATGGATGTCTAAGTCTATCCAAAATAATGACCTTGACTTTTACATTTAAGGTCACGAAAGTGATATGTGTTGAAATACATTTATCATTCTTGAAGGTTGCATAAATAAATAGATAAATAAAAATCTATTGAAAAGAATTAAAATGTTGAATAATATGATTGATTCTCTGAGTGATTTTTTGAAATTAATTTGAGCAGGTACCTAATAACTTCGAGTTTGTTATCATTATTACACACTGTAAGTGATACAGGCCCATTAAGCCTCTTCATTTGTATAACTTAATAGTAGTGTCTTTTGTTGTAAATTTAATACTTTATTGATTTTCAATTCACTGCTCTTCTCCTCTAAGAGTAATTTCATTTTAAACTAAAAAGAGAAATAAATGACATTTAATTAACAATAGCAAAAATTTCAAATGTCTCATTACATTGTTGCGTACTGTAGTTTGTTGATTCAGATTCCAGGAGATACCTTCAGTTTGAATTGAGTTACCAGGATAGCTATCAGAATCAATAGCTCGTTTAGAGTTTTAAAGCTTCATTTGCACTCAACATTTAAAAAAGTTTTTTCTATTCAATTTAAATCCTTGAACCTGTGACAAAATTTAATTTATTTCTTCATCCAACATATTTCAAAATAACCGTTCCCTCCTTCAGCGGTGAGGTTTTCATATATAGGTACTACAGGATAAAGCATTGCTTTCTGATAAAGTTTCATGGTGAAGTTGTTTCTGACCCCTCAAAATAAGCACTTGATAATGAATTAGCCTAGCCTGGCTCTCTCAGTGAAGGATTTTAATCTACTGCTGTGTTCTGTAAAGGGTACTAGTACACTAGATTGATCCTGTCAGAATATTGACATAACGGTTACATTATGTTGTAACTTTGAAATTTTGATTTTAATTGCTACCTTTAATGGTTTTTGGAGGATATTTCCAAAGTGATTTGATTGTGCTACAATGGAATGAGTGGGAACAGTAATGATGTTAGGGATAGTCTATACAGATTTAACATAGAGGTCGTCATCTGATTGGCTATTTGTTTATATATGGTGCTTTTAAAAACAGTTTGGATTTTGATGTAACTCAGTTTGGATACACGTGCAAATATTTTTAGATTGAGTTTGATATCCTGAGGGGTATTTAGCTGCACCATTTTATGAGGATTTACTAGTCTGTGAAAGGAGTGGAACATTTTCCTGAATTCAAGAATTTATTTTAAGTTTATGAATCCCCAGTAGGTATGATTACCTGTTCAACAAACTATCAATTCTCTGACTTTTGGTAAATTGTATCCAGCCTAATTCTTTGATTCCAGCTCATGATAAAGGTGCGTTAACGTTTTTTGTATCATTCTTGTTTATTCTCTCTTTTTCATTATTTTTTGTACTAATCACTGACAACAGTTATGATGGCATGACGTTTGTTTTCTGTTTGTGAATTTTTTTTTTTTTTTTTTGGCTGCCATGAAAAACTTGCATCACTTGATACTTGTTTTTATTTTAAAGGAACTTTACATTTTGTTTTCCACTTGGGATTTGAACTTTTGCAAAATAAGTATGTTCCAATACTGAAAATATCTTTTGTAACAGGATAGGATATTTCATGACCTCAGGCTACTGTGAAATTATTCCAGAAGGAACTTAACATGGCCTTTAACATTGTCCAATATTCCCATCTGTATTTAGCTTCACTGATCTGTTTAGCATAATTGTATATTTTTCCAAATTAGATTCCAGCATAGTTCCATATTCACCCACAGCAGTCAGTATCATATTGTCCCTTGTACAATGTCTTTAGCAACATTGTCCAAATTCCTCCCTGACAGTGGTGTTTACTATCAGTGTCCTAACTCATCACTAAGGGGTCTTTACTATCAGTGTCCTAACTCATCACTCAGGGGTCTTTACTATCAGTGTCCTAACTCATCACTCAGGGGTCTTTACTATCAGTGTCCTAACTCATCACTCAGGGGTCTTTACTATCATTGTCCTAACTCATCACTCAGAGATCTTTACTGTCAGTGTCCTAACTCATTACTCAACGGTCTTTACTATCAGTGTCCTAACTCATCACTCAGGGGTCTTTATTATCAGTGTCCTAACTCATCACTCAGGGGTCTTTACTATCAGTGTCCTAACTCATCACTCAGGGGTCTTTTCTATCAGTGTCTAACTCATCACTCAGAGATCTTTACTGTCAGTGTCCTAACTCATCACTCAGGGGTCTTTACTATCAGTGTCCTAACTCATCACTCAGGGGTCTTTTCTATCAGTGTCCTAACTCATCACTCAGGGGTCTTTACTGTCAGTGTCCTAACTCATCACTCAGGGGTCTTTACTATCAGTGTCCTAACTCATCACTCAGGGGTCTTTACTATCAGTGTCCTAACTCATCACTCAGGGGTCTTTACTATCATTGTCCTAACTCATCACTCAGGGGTCTTTTCTATCAGTATCCTAACTCATTACTCAACGGTCTTTACTATCAGTGTCCTAACTCATCACTCAGGGGTCTTTATTATCAGTGTCCTAACTCATCACTCAGGGGTCTTTACTATCAGTATTCTAACTCATCACTAAGGGGTCTTTACTATCAGTGTCCTAACTCATCACTCAGGGGTCTTTACTATCATTGTCCTAACTCATCCCCAAGGAATCTTTACTATCAGTGTCCTAACTCATCACTCAGGGGTCTTTACTATCAGTGTCCTAACTCATCACTCAGGGGTCTTTACTATCATTGTCCTAACTCATCCCCAAGGAGTCTTTACTATCAGTGTCCTAACTTATCCCCCAGAGATCTTTACTGTCAGTGTCTTAACTCATTACTTAGCATTGCCCTATATTCCACATCATGGACCTGTTTCGACATTATATATCTCACAGGTGCCTGTATCATTCTCTTACCCTCTGTAGGGGATCTGTACCATCACCCTATATTCTACAGCATAGAGGCTTGAAGCATGGGTTTTTATGAATAGGGGCATGTAATGGAGCTTGGGTGTAAATATATTTTGATAATTATCATTGCTTGTTTTTAGGAATACAACAACACCCCTCATACATTATCTTTTGCCTGTTAACTTTTTCTACAAAATGCTATTTTGGGATTTTGACCAAATTTGGTTAGAAGCATCATTAGGGGAAGGAGAAAATGTTTGGTAAAAATTGTGCGTCCACCCCCTACTCTCCCTAGGGCATGAGGGTTAGGCCTAAAGGGGAAATATGGCAAGTCATTTAAAATCCTACTTCCCCTGTAAGAATGATTGGATTTGTCCTAATTTGTTGATCGTGTTTGGGTGAAAGGGAATCAGTTTGATATTAATTGTGAATCTTGACCCCCTGGGACAGGGAGGGCGTTGCCTAATAGGGGAATGAGAGAGTATTTTCTTTAAAAGCCTACTCCTCCTGCAGTAATGACTGGATATATCCCAAATTTAGCCTGAAGTATTCTTGGGTGAAGCAGAATCAGCTGTTTATAACAATGGATTGTGGCCCCCTAACAAGTAGTCTCAGGAGCCTTAGGTGTGGGGTCCAAATTGGAAAACTGTCCTATAAGAATAAATGGATCTTGCCCAAATTTAGTATTCTTGGGTAAATGGGAATATCTTAAGTCTCTCATATTATCTTCAGTGAAGTTGTATATATATTCCCACTGGTGACCATTATATTCTCCAATCATAGGGATTGGAGGATAATGTTGTACTGTAGGTTGACTTTGTTATACAACAGATAAAACATTTGTACTTATTATAAGTCTGTGTATGATTAAGATCCCACTGTCAGTACTGACATATAAAACACAACCATGCATGTTCATTATCAAAAAGTCATGAAAGAATGAGATGATCCCGTTTTAAAACCTGATGATTTGGTTTGCATGAGTCTTAAAAATAAAATCTTAAACATTTTATTAACAATATATTTGCTAGATTAAAACTCCTTTGTTACAGTTTCAGTGAATCTTTATTGTCCCATATACTTTATTGATGTCACCATTTATCTGTC
The DNA here is from genome assembly GCF_031769215.1 of Ylistrum balloti. NCBI lineage: Eukaryota > Metazoa > Mollusca > Bivalvia > Pectinida > Pectinidae > Ylistrum > Ylistrum balloti. Next base: position 848,605 of record NW_026782074.1, read on the forward strand.
ACAGCCTCGTGATCAGTATTTTGAACAAGAATGTGTATATTATTTTTTTCATTCTCTCCGCACTCACATGAAATAACCAAGTTCTTGTTACAACTGTTAGACACAGTATCAAAGGTTATTTATGAAGCCTTATAAGGAGCTTGAATCTTAATGTCTATTCTGAGGTTGTTTTTCCCATCCATTTATCTACATTGAATGTGAGTTTGGCAATTTTTTATTTTGTTAGTAATTTACCTGAAGCTGTTTAAAAAAGTGTGTGATTCACCAAGTCATGATAAACAGATACTATTATACATATGTAAGGCATGAGATTATTTTAAAAGGTTCCAGAATTTGATCATTTATTTTTTCTGTAATCTGACTATATTTTAAATAGATGATATGGCTACAGTTTTAGCTCACTTGGTCTGAAGGACTGGTTAGCTGTCATACTGTGACAACCGTCCTCTGTCCTCAGTCCATCAGCTTTTGTCCTAAGTGGAACCAGTTTTGCATAAGTGTTGAGTCTCCACCCTCCTTTGGCCTGAATGGCAGGAAGAAAATGGGGAAATTTAACCAATTCATAAGTCTCCTTCTTTGTTTCTAGGAATGACAGAATTTTGTTCAAACTTGGTTTGATTCTATAGTGAAGGGTACACAATTTTGTGTTAATGCTGTGTCTCATGCTCCTGAGGCAGGGGAATAGGCTCCTTAGGCCAGGGGGATATGGCTCTTAAGGACTGAGGGACATTGCTCTTGAGGCCTGGGGACATGGCTCCTGAGGCCAGGGGGACATGGCTCCTGAGACCTGAGGGACATGGCTCCTGAGGCCTGAGGGACATGACTGCTGAGGCCTGGGGACATGGCTCCTGAGACCTGAGGAACATGGCTCCTGAGGCCTGAGGGACATGACTGCTGAGGCCTGGGGACATGGCTCCTGAGGCCTGAGGGACATGGCTCCTTAGGCCAGGGGGATATGGCTCTTAAGGACTGAGGGACATTGCTCTTGAGGCCTGGGGACATGGCTCCTGAGGCCTGGGGACTATAGAGGAGATGGATATAATCTTTAAAGTCTGTCTTCTTTTGAAATGAAATTGTATTATTATACAGTATGTTCGACTAGATTTTCTTTCAAATATCCTTTGGGGAATTAAATCAGGGGTCTTGTAGAGAGGCAGACCCCGATGTAGGAAGATAGGTAAAAGATTAAAATTATCGTTTCTTTTGCTTAGATTAATTATTCATCAAAGTTCAGTTCAAAGTTTTAATTAACTCCTTATCTATTGGGAAAATGTGACAATAATTGTGAAGGAAAATGCGTTACAGTGAAAGCTGAATACCATTGTGTGCAATACAGGCCCCAGGAGCCTCTTGTAATACAGATAATTTGGCACCATTTTAGATACAGCTCACTGCTTCTCAAGCATGTGTTCTGTTCTTTGTTCTGATAGTATCTGCCTACACTGATGTCAGGTTAGTTGGACAAGCTATATGATTGTGTTGTGGGATAAACACAGGATGGATGGAAGGAAAACTGTTCACAATTAGAGGGACAAATACTAATTGTTTGGTGAGACAAACATAGGGTATTTAGTGGCAGAAACACTGGATGTTTAGTGGTACAATCACTGAATGTTTATTGGAGAAAATGTTGCATGTTTAGTGGGACAAACTTTGGACGTTTAGTTGGGAAAATGTTGGATGTTTAGTGAAAAGAACACTCAAAGTTTGTAGGCCAAGTTTTGAATGTTTAGTGGGACAAATATTGGATAAGTGATAGGACGAAATCTTAATCAGAAATTGGATAAACTATATGGGTTGTCATTAGGGATGTTTCATGTTGGATTGTTTGTCTTGACAACTGGGAATTATTAATAGCTTGCATGCTTTAGAAAGACCTCACTGAAAATGATTTTTAATATGGAATAATTTGCAGTGATTACAGAAGCCACAACAAAATGGTGTAATTTGTTCAGACAAAAGAATTCTGCCTTTCAATGGGGAAGTTTACTGTTAATTACAGACTCTATAAACAGACCACACCTTGTAGATCCATGTCTATTAACAGGTAGTGTTAATTAGCTCTGTTTGAAGATACATGGCTTTCTTTATAAATAGTAGTTATTTATCTTTCTCTTGTGTTTTATCATTACAGATGATGAAGGCATCAATGTGGAAGTACAGTGATTCAGGCATCCATACCAGATCATATCAAGATTACAATCTGTTCTGAGGACAGGAAAACTAAAACAGTCACAGAAAAAAGACTGTTTGGCGAGATTGTATTATTGCAACATTTTTAAGAGATTTTTTTCTGTAATGTTGTTCATAATTTTTTATTTGATGTTTTAATCTAATGTACAGGTAGGTGATTAAACCAGTACTAATTAAGTCACTATAGGGATCACGCAAAAGTCTCTTTAATGTTGAGATTTATTTGTTGGATATTTTAGTGTTATATTAGAGAAGCTATTTGGCAATAAATATAGTGTAACTGTCTCACCAATTACTAGTGACCTCTTTAGGTCTTTCATTGTAAAAAATGAAAGGATGTACTTTTCTGCACGTATTGCCTTAAATTCATATATAAGTGCCTAATATTATTTGAGTAGTGCCTTGTTTCCAAAGTAATTGTGATCATACGACTAGCATCAAACATTTCCTACAGTGTTACTTTAGAAGCTGAGAATGTGTAATATGGGTTATTAAAACCAACTTTCTCACCTGGAAACAAAGTATTTTAACTACCCAGAATCACTCCAGATAAAAGTTCAATACATTTAATGTATACAGCATTGAAAGATAAATCACTTACTGAATGGGTAATCTCCTATTTAAACAAAAATTTATTTCTTCACATTTACCAAGAAGGAAGGGACATGTCACATTTACCACAAAGGAGGTAACATGTTACATTTACCATGGGTAGTAACATGTTTTACCAAGGGGAGGTAACCTTTCACACTTACCAATGGGAGATAACACGTTTCACCATGGGGATGTAAAAAATGATGTTCACTAATGGAGGTAATAATTATCATGTATATCAAGAAAGGTACAAAAGGGAGGATGCTGTACTCTCTAATATCATCACGTTTTTCTTAAAATGGAAATGTTTTGTGGAAATAATGCCATAGTTGGTCTAACTGCATCATATTTTCATTGAAACATAGACATAAATATATAAAAAAAAGTCAGAAAAATTTACATCACTATTCATTTATTTTAATTTGTTAATCAAGTTTATCCAGCGAAAAAAATTGATAATTGGTGCTCTTTCAAGATCTTGCAGTTGATTGCTTTCATGTGACACTCATGTGACACTCATGTGACTTACTGGGTATGTGCTTCTCACGCTTCATACATCAAGGTAGTAGTTTCAGACGTGATGTGTGGTGCTGGTTTTACAGCTGACAGCATATCACATAGCATTTTAAGACTTGTTAGCTATGTGTGGTACTGGTTATGTCACATTGTATAGGAAGACTTGTCAGTGAAATATGCTGCTGGCTTTACAGCCATATCACATTGTATCGACAGACTTGTCAGTGTTGAGTATTGCTAGCATCAGAACCATATCACATTGTATAGACAGACTTGTCAGTGGAATGTGCTGCTAGCATCAGAACCATATCACATTGTATCGACAGACTTGTCAGTGATGAGTACTGCTAGCTTCACAGCTATATCACATTGTATAGACAGACTTGTCAGCGAAATGTGCTGCTAGCTTTACAGCTTATATCACATCACATTACAATCTACATGTGGTGCTGGTTTTAAAGCTGGTACCATGTCATGTAACATTTTAAGACTTGTCAGTGATGTGTGGTGCTAGTGATGATAACACATCTTGATGCAGCTTTTGTATTGGCTGTGGTGTCATGTAGTAGTGTGTTCTTCTCACAAATTTTTAGTTTTGTGTTTAGTACTATATGCCAAATGCAAATTATTGTGCACAAACTACACATAATACATAGAACATATCTAAACACTACAAACGAGACATGGACATCATTAAGTTAATGTTCGTATGAGTTTTTGTTCTTCATATTTTCTGATATTTTGGTCAGTGATCAGTTTGTATTGATCATATTGGTGGGTTCTGAATTGGACCATCCATTTATTGTATACATTTGCTTTTCAAATACGTAAAATTGTATGAGGGAAATGAGAAATTATGTTTGGTATATAACATGATCTATTAATTGTTCTTTGTTCAGGTTTTTTTTCATGCCTACAACTGATAGAGTGATAGAAATGTGCCCACCTACAACATTTTACATAATCTTATCCGTCTCATAACCTTTGACATTCCCCTGACTGTCTGACCTTTGACATTCTCTTACTTTTCACACTTTTGACTTCATTGTAACTATCTGCATTGTCTTACTGATCTGCCTGACCTTTGACATTGTCTTACTGATCTGCCTGACCTTTGACATTGTCTTACTGATCTGCCTAACCTTTGACATTGTCTCCACTGATCTGCCTGACCTTTGACATTGTCATACTGATCTGCCTGACCTTTGACATTGTCTTACTGATCTGCCTGACCTTTGACATTGTCATACTGATCTGCCTGACCTTTGACATTGTCTCCACTGATCTGCATGACCTTTGACATTGTCTTACTGATCTGTCTGACCTTTGACATTGTCTTACTGATCTGTCTGACCTTTGACATTGTCTTACTGATCTGCCTGACCTTTGACATTGTCTCCACTGATCTTCCTGACCTTTGACATTGTCTTACTGATCTGCCTGACCTTTGATCTGCCTAACCTTTGACATTGTCTCCACTGATCTGCCTGACCTTTGACATTGTCATACTGATCTGCCTGACCTTTGACATTGTCTTACTGATGTGTCTGACCTTTGACATTGTCTCCACTGATCTGCATGACCTTTGACATTGTCTCCACTGATCTGCATGACCTTTGACATTGTCTTACTGATCTGTCTGACCTTTGACATTGTCTCAACTGATCTGCATGACCTTTGACATTGTCTCCACTGATCTGCATGACCTTTGACATTGTCTTACTGATCTGCATGACCTTTTAACATCATACAACAAAATTACATTGAATTCTGATAATGTTGATGTAAACCACCGTATTTATATACACATGATATACTTAATTTAGTAGATCTTCAGTATTAACAAACTTAAACAATGTGTTGTTTTATTGTTGGAATAGCAATCAAAACTGTGTTTCATAACGAAAAATTAACTGAATTACTGTGATATGATACACAAAACATGGATACCTCACTGGTGAAACTTGATATATAGATAAGATTTACTAAGTACGAACATTCTGAAGCTTGATATATAGATATACGTTATATTTTTGATACATTAATTATAACAATAACAGTTTATCTCATACAGCACTTCTAATCATTCAGCTAATTTGAGATTGTATTTAATTACCAAAACTGTTCACAACATCATTTTTCAATTAAATTCACTCTAATTACATATCAGTAGTAAACGAGAATTAGTGCTGAATAACACTGTCATTATATCATATAATTTCATTTGTTTTGATTCAATGGAAGTCAATGAATAAAAAAAAAAAGGTTTGAAAGAATAAAGACTGAAAGATAATGGTTTTACTGGAATAGATAAAATATATATGAAAAATCATTGAAAACTTGTCGCAGTGTAAATTTGTATATAAGACTGTGTAATATATGTAACATGTATTTCATTGAACATGGTTCACAGACTTACTTTGGTATATATTTATCTTGCCATTCCTATATTGTCGTTATTTTTGTAAAGCTATGTCTGTTATCACTAAGGTCAGTTTGATAAAGGTTGTATTTATCAGAGATTGAATTTAATTCAGTTTTACATACTGGAGTATTTTCTGTTGTAAACCTTAAGAAACAGAGTATATATAGAGATATTTTATATTCATATTTGCTGTATATATGTATACATATTGTAAATAAGATACCGTTATGCATTGTTTTGTCAGGTCAAGTATAACCAGTTTACATATTGTTATAGTGTTCGTCTGGTTGTATAGCACCAGAGGTATTGACTCAGTACTGGAACTCTTCATTCCCTGACTATCTCTCAGAAATATGAAATCTTTGGTGAGATAGTCAAATACTTCACTACAGTCTTCATTCTAGGATCATTACACTGTATCGGGTTTGTTTTTTAGAATGATTATAAGCCTTGCCACATTTAATTAATATTTCTTTAAAAACTGCATTCCTCTGTAGTGAAACAGTATAGATATTTTTACATTCCTTCTTGTCTCCTAAAAGGCCGAAATTCTGTAATAGAGGCATTAAAGGCATTCCTTTACAAACAGTATGATTTTCATAGAAACTGTTTACATGTACCTTGTTATCTACAATCTGCATTATATTTTTTCATCAAAATCTTCTTTCATGTGATAAGGTGTTATGATAAGTTGTAGTATGAGATTTACAATCATAAAAATTGATGTATTGAAGAGTTTAAAGAAACCATTAGATCTCACTGATTTAGGTCAGTAGTTATCTTACATTTGATCATCAGTTTCCCTATCTACCATTATTGTTCAGCAAATATCTGAAATACGTAGCTTGTTATTGAGGACTCTAAAGAATGGGTCAGGGTGTTTGATAATAAGGATTTTTTCTTTTAAATTGCCACATTGAATTGATATATCTGTTATAACAAGGTACACAGCTTCCTATATCTACGGGTTGAAGCGAGTATGGCCAAGTAATTAATAGTTGATATCCTCTGTACTTATTCACTGCAGAATTGAAATGTTTTTTAATTTGGCATTGAGAATTAATTTTCTGTTTTAACGACAGCTGGCTCTGTCTCTAGTTAGGACCTTACTTTGAGTTGATGTTTTTTCTATGATCTGTTCACTGTTCTTGGACCAGTATTTTTCTAAGGAAAAAAATTTCAATATTATGTTGTATATTTGTCATTTAAAAGATTTTTTCACAATTACATAAACGTTTGTAAAAAAAGTGAACATGATGGCTTTTATATCATATAAGCTATCCAAAGGGGCACATTTTGTCATACATAGTAATGCTTGAACTATAGTGCAATGTCATCCATTGTCTGCTTTTTAATATTGTAGAGCTATTGTGGGGCTTGTTAGGATCATTATCAGCTCATTGGTAGTTGTGTTAGTTTAAACGATTGGTGTGCCTTATAAATACTAAAATGTTAATTAGACATGACTTTATATGATTTTATGAAGCATTATTTTTGCTCAGCCTGCAGACAGTATTTGTTGTTCACAGGTGTTATGCAACCAAGTGATAATATAGAAAATTTGTATTTTCAAATGATCTGGTTTCTTCACCAGAATGGCATTCAGATTTTACAGGTCAGTATCTAATATTCTAGTCACAAACTTACGGCCGGATACAATTCTATTGAATCTCAAAGTTTTCTCTTTATTGAATTAAATCATTTTTCTTTCCTGTTAAATAATCTGATCAGATTAAAATAGTGGTGGTATGTCAGCAGTATGACAGCCTATAACACATCTACTGGTAACAAAAATGTACACAGAGTAACAGATATCCCACTGTTTGATTATAGTATAACGGATTGTACTTCACCGACTCTTCATGATAGGAAATTCATTATTGGTAAACATACAGCAAAATTTTGATTCATTTTTGTCGTACTTTGAAATTTGTTATTTTAGATATATTCCAGCTTTGAGACACATCAAACCTGTAAGTAATCTTTTGTATTGCATTCCATTGCCATCATTCCGTTCATAATGAAACATATTTGAAAATTGTGGTTGTTATTTTGGCTTTTAAATATCTATTTTTTCACTCTTTGTTAAATTTCTTGAGCTACTTTGTATTGTATAATGTTACACTGTATGGTATTGTTGATTCAATTAATGGGTGTCATTATACTGTATGTGTGTTGAAAAACTGTATGGAACAATCAACGCTGTATGTGTATACATTGTATGGTGTAAATACATTGAATTGTATGGGTTTAGAGGTACATCGGATGGTATGTTGGTACTTGTACAGTTTGTTGATACACTGTATGTTATACCGTTGTATTTTGATGAAGATATTTACTGTTACTACTGGGAAACATAAAAATGAAGTCCTTAAAAGTACTTAAACCATGTTTTGGCCTGAGAATTGTTATTGGTGAACAATGATAAATAAATTGATGTCATAAGATTGTTTTATTTACTCATTCTGCTGCTGTTATTAGCTCGTTGTGGTAATATTCAGTAAGTTGATGTACAGAATTATCACAGGTGTATTCATTAGCATACTGTGATATCACCTTTTATTAGTTGTGATGATATTACTTACCAGCTCACTGTGATGTAACTATTTTTTATCTCATTGTGATGTTATTTTCGTCAACTGATGGACAAACTCGTAACACGGGAACTCAAAAGATGCAGGTTGGCGAAAATTGTGGAGAAATTTTACGGTCGCCATAGTGATCTCAATGAGAAATAATTTATTTCTTTGAGCGATCTGAAGCCGGACGTTTTTGATGCTGTTAGTCTGTCTTCTGATTCCTTTGTTGTATACCTCGTTCTCATTGAGAACGTGACATTAATTACTTGGATTGACCAAGATTTACATGGCGGGCGTCTTCGATGATGCAGGGGACTCTTCCGGAATACCTGGTCTTATTCTACTTTTGGTTTTTTCAGAAATCTCTTGTGTAAATCTTTCTTTTGTTCATATTGTGCCATGGAAGTTTAACATCCAAATTAGTTAAGTTGCTAACACCAATCATTTTGCGACAACTACTGTAAATACTTTATGTTTCGCGTGGGATTTATCTTTGTGTGTAAACTCGAGGATGATAGTGACTCTGGTTGTCGACCTGAAGAGTTCGGGTCTCGAATAGCTCACCATTCTTGAATTTTAAGTCATTTACGCTGATGAGGTTTCAAAATTATCTTTTATCTCGTCTCAAATTCTGCTCTTGAATCTGTCTCTCCAAACTCTACTATTGTAACAAAAAAGAGGCCGCTGGTCGGCCGATTTCTTATCGGTTACAAGACGCCTGTTCTTACCACGTAAACCTCTAACATTTGTTGGAATATCCAAACACCCCAGTCTAGTGTGTCTGTCATACTTAACGATGTAATGTATACATATGAAGGCAAAATGTTTTAAAAGTTTCCCAACCAGTGCTTAATCATATTATTTTCGGCAGGCTACGTGTGATGAGGTTCAATGACGTCATTATATAGTAGACATAGTGATAACATTACATTGGAGACGCCATTCAGATTACAGACCGTCCTAACAATATTAATGGAGACGTATTATGTAATAATATTTGCTCTCTAACAAGGTGGTCATGTTTACTCTAGCCATCTAGGTCGCAAAGCTGATATCAACACGAATCATTTCTGCTTCTTCTTCCAGCCGTTCCAAAACAATCTCAAAATGTCTGACTCGCCAGCGGAGAAGGTAACAATGTATCGTTAAAGAAACTAACAGGTACAAAACGAGCTGGAATGACGAAAACATGATAAATTGGTTTCCAATTATATTTGTGATGGCGATGAAATGGGTTGCATTAAAAGACCCGTTTCCTCAGAGCTCGGGCGTTAAAATGTTGTTTAAAAAAAATCACCCCCAAAATCAATTACAAAATGGCCTCTTAAATTGGTCATTTTTATCTTATAAAGTGACTTCAAGTCACGATATTTGTCAGCCAAGCTTTCGGCTCTGGCTATCGAATCGGTCATGGTGTGCGCTATCATCTCTAGAAGGCCAGATTACATTTAAATCCTCTCCGGTATTATCGTCATCATCAGTTGAATTCGAATTTTTATTAAAACGAATTAAAACGGTTGGAATTTTTGCAATGATTTGAATGCAAAGGCACGTCCCTACCTAGGAAACAAACAAGATACCAGTTAATTCTGTGGTATGTTATATACTGCTGCAGAGCATACGGTTCACTAGATGTTGCCTAGAAATCACATGATTGATAAACAAAACTCCGTCTCTAAATCATGAAGAATTATGTAACAACACAAGAAATGTCCACCGTGAGTGTTTTTCCCTTACTTATTTGGTTTTATCTATTCATTGACATTCAATAATCATCGCCAGTCCCTTTTCGGGCACGTTCATCAGACTTTTAATCATTTTGGCTACAGTTATGAGCCTTGGGACTGTACCAATTACATCTGGAACACCGATTACGTACGCGAGACTTTGCACGCTTCAAATTATATTTGTGAGCTTTGAAATTGAACCGAATACATTCATGGGACTTGAAATCACAACACTAACGTTTATGCAACTTGATATGGATTGAAACGATTATATTCGTCGTGAAACCTGACGCAACATCCATCATATTCTTGAAAATGAAGAAAACCTTTTTTTTTCATACATGCGTACCGCAAACATGTAAATTCGTGACACGTGGTATGTACGATAATATTCGCGAGACTTTAGAGAGGACCGATTTATATTCTACCGATTAAAGTTTGGAATTAACCGATTACATTCCTGGGACTTAGGACTGTTTCTATTTCGCCCGTAAAACTAAAGACTGTACCGATGTTATTGGCGAGACTTGGGAACAGTATACCGATTCTTCCAATTACTTTCCTGGCGCCCAGGACTGAATTAACTACGCTCGCGAGACTTTGGTAACGTTAAAGAGAATATCAAATCTGTTCGCGAGATTTGGACGTTCTAGTCACGTTTATATGATATACCTATTATTCTCGTGAGACAAGAGTTTACGACATAATGCTGAAATGATGTACCAGCTAAGTTCATAAGACTCACAATATATTTATAACAATATTTATCCTATTGAGATCTATCGCTTATAATACACAATTTAATTTCGTGACAAGGGAATGCTTTATAACAAGTTTAGTTATAATCTCCTAAGTCGATCTTTAGTAAGATATAGCATGGTGATGTAGACGGAGTGGACAAACTGACGCCGACCACTTGCCCTAGGGCAATGTGGAATAAACACGCCTTGGAAGTCATCAAACATGTGGAGACTGCAATTCATTTGTATCTTCGATCTATCGGATATTTATCATCACATAGGGCTAGGCTAACGTTAGGTGTAACGCGATCTATGTGATTTGTGTGGTGTTGGTCACATAAGGCTAGGCTAACGTTAGGTGTAACGCGATCTGTCGGATTTGTGTGGTGTTGAACACATAGGGCTAGGCTAACGTTAGGTGTAACGCGATCTGTCGGATTTGTGTGGTGTTGGTCACATAGGGCTAGGCTAACGTTAGGTGTAACGCGATCTGTCGGATTTGTGTGGTGTTGGTCACATAGGGCTAGGCTAACGTTAGGTGTAACGCGATCTGTCGGATTTGTGTGGTGTTGATCACATAGGGCTAGGCTAACGTTAGGTGTAACGCGATCTGTCGGATTTGTGTGGTGTTGATCACATAGGGCTAGGCTAACGTTAGGTGTAACGCGATCTGTCGGATTTGTGTGGTGTTGGTTACAGGGCTAGGCTAACGTTAGGTGTAACGCGATCTGTCGGATTTGTGTGGTGTTGTCACATAGGGCTAGGCTAACGTTAGGTGTAACGCGATCTATGTGATTTGTGTGGTGTTGGTCACATAGGGCTAGGATAACGTTAGGTGTAACGCGATCTATGTGATTTGTGTGGTGTTGATCACATAGGGCTAGGCTAACGTTAGGTGTAACGCGATCTGTCGGATTTGTGTGGTGTTGGTCACATAGGGCTAGGCTAACGTTAGGTGTAACGCGATCTATGTGATTTGTGTGGTGTTGGTCACATAGGGCTAGGATAACGTTAGGTGTAACGCGATCTATGTGATTTGTGTGGTGTTGATCACATAGGGCTAGGCTAACGTTAGGTGTAACGCGATCTGTCGGATTTGTGTGGTGTTGATCACATAGGGCTAGGCTAACGTTAGGTGTAACGCGATCTATGTGATTTGTGTGGTGTTGGTCACATAGGGCTAAGCCAACGTTAGGTGGAACGCGATCTATGTGATTTGTGTGGTGTTGATCACTTAGGGCTAGGCTAACGTTAGGTGTAACGCGATCTGTCGGATTTGTGTGGTGTTGGTCACATAGGGCTAGACTAACGTTAGGTGTAACGCGATCTATGTGATTTGTGTGGTGTTGATCACATAGGGCTAGGCTAACGTTAGGTGTAACGCGATCTGTCGGATTTGTGTGGTGTTGATCACATAGGGCTAGGCTAACGTTAGGTGTAACGCGATCTATGTGATTTGTGTGGTGTTGGTCACATAGGGCTAGGCCAACGTTAGGTGGAACGCGATCTATGTGATTTGTGTGGTGTTGATCACTTAGGGCTAGGCTAACGTTAGGTGTAACGCGATCTGTCGGATTTGTGTGGTGTTGGTCACATAGGGCTAGGCTAACGTTAGGTGTAACGCGATCTATGTGATTTGTGTGGTGTTGATCACATAGGGCTAGGCTAACGTTAGGTGTAACGCGATCTGTCGGATTTGTGTGGTGTTGATCACATAGGGCTAGGCTAACGTTAGGTGTAACGCGATCTATGTGATTTGTGTGGTGTTGATCACATAGGGCTAGGCTAACGTTAGGTGTAACGCGATCTGTCGGATTTGTGTGGTGTTGATCACATAGGGCTAGGCTAACGTTAGGTGTAACGCGATCTGTCGGATTTGTGTGGTGTTGATCACATAGGGCTAGGCTAACGTTAGGTGTAACGCGATCTATGTGATTTGTGTGGTGTTGGTCACATAGGGCTAAGCCAACGTTAGGTGGAACGCGATCTATGTGATTTGTGTGGTGTTGATCACTTAGGGCTAGGCTAACGTTAGGTGTAACGCGATCTGTCGGATTTGTGTGGTGTTGGTCACATAGGGCTAGGCTAACGTTAGGTGTAACGCGATCTATGTGATTTGTGTGGTGTTGATCACATAGGGCTAGGCTAACGTTAGGTGTAACGCGATCTGTCGGATTTGTGTGGTGTTGATCACATAGGGCTAGGCTAACGTTAGGTGTAACGCGATCTATGTGATTTGTGTGGTGTTGATCACATAGGGCTAGGCTAACGTTAGGTGTAACGCGATCTGTCGGATTTGTGTGGTGTTGATCACATAGGGCTAGGCTAACGTTAGGTGTAACGCGATCTGTCGGATTTGTGTGGTGTTGATCACATAGGGCTAGGATAACGTTAGGTGTAACGCGATCTGTCGGATTTGTGTGGTGTTGATCACATAGGGCTAGGCTAACGTTAGGTGTAACGCGATCTGTCGGATTTGTGTGGTGTTGATCACATAGGGCTAGGCTAACGTTAGGTGTAACGCGATCTGTCGGATTTGTGTGGTGTTGATCACATAGGGCTAGGCTAACGTTAGGTGTAACGCGATCTATGTGATTTGTGTGGTGTTGATCACATAGGGCTAGGCTAACGTTAGGTGTAACGCGATCTGTCGGATTTGTGTGGTGTTGATCACATAGGGCTAGGCTAACGTTAGGTGTAACGCGATCTGTCGGATTTGTGTGGTGTTGATCACATAGGGCTAGGCTAACGTTAGGTGTAACGCGATCTATGTGATTTGTGTGGTGTTGATCACATAGGGCTAGGCTAACGTTAGGTGTAACGCGATCTGTCGGATTTGTGTGGTGTTGATCACTTAGGGCTAGGCTAACGTTAGGTGTAACGCGATCTATGTGATTTATGTGGTGTTGATCACATAAGGCTAAGCTAACGTTAGGTGTAACGCGATCTATGTGATTTGTGTGGTGTTGATCACATAGGGCTAGGCTAACGTTAGGTGTAACGCGATCTATGTGATTTGTGTGGTGTTGGTCACATAGGGCTAGGCTAACGTTAGGTGGAACGCGATCTATCGGATTTGTGTGGTGTTGATCACTTAGGGCTAAGCCAACGTTAAGTGTAACGCGATCTGTCGGATTTGTGTGATGTTGATAACATAGGGGTAGGCTAACTTTGTGTGGTGTTGATCACATAGAGCTAGACTAACGTTAGGTGTAACGCGATCTGTCGGATTTGTGTGGTGTTGACAGTCCAAGCTAATGTTGCCCTACGAACTCTCTCCAATTAAACCCTATCAACTTGTATTAACATCTATAATTATACTGCTTTGGAGTTCATACCCATAACCATTGCATTGGTGTGGCCTTGCACGCGATTCGATCTGGGCATATAATGGGGCAACTATACAGATAATGGACATCCAGATTTGTCGTGACATTCCTTAAGGATATTAAACCAAAATTAATGGACATCAGATTGAGTTTTCCCGAGTGTACGTCGGTTTTGGGCCTTAGCTTAACGGGGATCGCCGTATCTTTGTGCCTCGTCCACATGTATTACTAGTCAGAAATTCTTTATCTGGTAACACATACATGTACGTATCATTGATTAGTTAACATAGAAATCAGCGATTTTGCTTTGTTTTGTCAACGTCGATCGAATCGCTGACTTGACAAATTAACGTTGTCTACTTGACCAGAAGTTCTCCGGTATTGGAATATCCTTATCTATGTGTAAGTGTTGTACAGGTTTAGAGTCTTCCTGCTTATGGAACATTTCTTTCATCAGTTAACTCGGTAGACATAATCTCCCTACCTCTATTTTTATTGGGAATTATCTCTAATTCTATGTAAAGTTAAGAATCCCGCTATCTCTAAGGTTTTCGGTTTTCAAACCATGATATACTTACTCCCATCCCTAACCCCTAACACCCCTCCCCCCTCAAAACACACACACGTACGCACACACCCTCACAAACACACACACACGCGCGCGCTCGCGCACGCACGCATGCACGCACATCATTAATATACACAATGTCAATGGTAAACAGAAAACGGAAATTGTCCCTATGACAGCCATCTTCATTTACAGGAAACCTAGACTATTTAATTGTGATTTTGTCAAAAGGCGTGAAAATGGTCAATGCAGTTATAGGTAATTATTCAAATTATTCTGACATTTTTTCGACTTTGGAATATCGGTCTGGTGCTGATGAACGTCAGAACAATAAAAGAAGAGTGAGAAAATAAGAGACGCGTTTGGGTGGGTAACTCATTATCATATGCATTCCACGCTTCAGTCGTAAAATCTGTCTTATCTAGGTCAGTTTTTACCCGTTTAATGGTCATTGAGTCCAGACTACCTACTGGACATATATGTATGAGATGATATTTCGGACATGGAGATAAGTAATTGATCACGCGATATTGCCAACATTAAACACAGCTTTGAGTTCAGTTGTCCTCGTATGCGACAGAGATTTAAAACAGTCTACTGCCATAACACCGAGACAAGCTGAGGATTTCTTCACGTCCTTTACTGGAAGTCAATCGATAACAAATTAGTCAGTATTAGTTTTATTGTTGATCTTGAAGTGAGAAACAGTGATCTGTGTTTTCCGAATAATTTTATTTTCGTTGACATAGATGTGACACGAGGCACCAATAAATGATGTATATTGCTGTATAATAGAATTCTCCTACTTCAGTTATGTGTTTCCGAGAGTACACGGAGTTATGTGAGAATTATTGACCAAGTGATAGGGATTCGTTAGATATTCTGTCTGTGATTTCACATTGTTACATATACATGAAAGTTACAAGTATTTAGATGTAGACAATATTCTATTGTCATATTTTGTTCCAACTGATTAGAACAAGTGTATTTGTGGACCTGACCAGTATTGCTTAAAGTGAGAGCTTGAGTACATATAATACATACATGTAAATCTACTATTTAAAGCTTGTAAATCACTTTTTGGTAACACGAAGTCATGCATCGCGAAAAGTATACCTAAAAGCTAGCACTAGCCCAAGGAGAAACGTTTTCGCGGTTCAAGGGAGGTAAGTAATTCCGTTTCAAGAAATTGTTCCAGAATGATGACATTGAAAACAATGACCTAATTTACCATTCTTCCGTTACCTAAAGCATACATGCGGTATGACGATTTCGTTATACACGTATTTAGCACAGCACACGATCCCATGATCCTCAGCATCTTACAATGTTCTGTCCTTAGAGAACAAAGGAGCATTCAGCAAAGGGCACGGAAAATGTTTCCAAACATTCTACAAAACATTGAGCTGTATATTCTGCCAAAGACTTGGATAGCCTGCCAAAGATCTGAATACAGATGATGGTACATTGGCCGTTGACCCTGCTAAAGACCTGGATACAGATGATGTCATATACAACACAGGTGGAGTTTCCGTTTTGTTGTGCTGTGGTTCCTAGTTCGGAGTTTTAAACATTGAATACTATTGAATATGTCTTATAAATCTGCTTACAAATCGGCCGTAATTATTGTGGGACTATTTGGTCACATAACTGATAAAACTGGTCAACAGATTAGGAGAAATATTTGTATGTATGTATGTATGTATGTAGTGTTTCCCTCAGTTGTGACTATTTCACACACTACTTATACATTCTACACAAAGATCTCCAAAACAATATTATGTTGAACGACGAAACAATTGTTCATTTTATCAACTCAAATAGTTTTATTATCGTCGCCAATGTGAAGCACTGGGCTGTATTTTCGAGGGCGGAAGGTTGGAGGGTCTACTTCCGTAAGATTCAGTTTGACATTACTTATAATTATACAAGGTTATGGTGATATTATTAGATATAGACCACGAGGAAAATATAGAAGCTGATGTAGTTTTTTTTTTTTTTTAATGTAAGCTCTCATTGGAGACATGTGGAACCCCATAATATGCTCAACATATACAGCGATAACATATGTAAGGACAACCCGGACTATGTTTTCAGTGTGGGGACAATATTACTTCATTGGTTTCTGTCACTAACCATGTAAGAAACACTGAGAAAAAAGCCACAGAACTGATTTTGGTTGTAACGTATATAATTTGTACTTTGAAGACAACTATGCCTTAACTAGACATGCTTTAAATCAGGATGGTCGAATCGAGAACGGCCCGAAGTGTAAAGACGATTTAAAGATTAAGATAACGATATTACCAACGTGACATTTGTGGTGAGATATTTGTTGAACACGTTACCTAATATGACGTATACTAACCATCAAGTAAAGAGACGTGGCCGCTTTGGTGTCACTGACGCAGCTTTAATCAGTGTAAAGGCATTTTGTTTGATTCTCCTGGAAATGATTAGTATAGAGCAACAGACAGACTCCTCAACCTCTTTCATTTTGGTCTTGATATCCACAAGTTTGTCTTTATCTGAGTTACCTAACATTAGGAACCAAATACAAAGTTATTTACTGGATATCGACGTTATTTCAATGTGCATAGTTTTTTTCCAAACATGAAGTATAAGCAAAGAAGAGAACACCCTCCCCTCTTAAAACTGATATACATCCTACTCCATCATGAAACAATGAGTGACGTTTAGTTCATTCCCATTAAAAGGCATCATCTCGGCAGCCGATACATCATCTTTCTGGATTCCTCCCCTTGATAAATTAATGAATTACGTTTAAGCTGAGTGCCATCGGTTTGCTTTAGAACTTTTAAAAGATTCTAGATATGGTGCTACGCGTGGCATTAGTTTCGGTAACATAGATAGGTTGGAGGAAATCCATTCGGACACTCTTCCGCTGACCAATCAGAATCAAAGTTTCTGTGTACTGACTGTCGAAACAGCTACTAGTCTAGTTTAATACGACGCCATTCCGTGAAGCATTTTATTATAGTGAAATTTCACGTTATATTCCTTGGCATTGTCTGAATCGGCACATAGATTTTTTCTCTTTAATTATTTTAGTTCCTCTGTCAGGGCTTGTCGTATCTAAATATATAAGTAGGGACGTCATGTGTCCATTTCTCTGCGAGAGTCCAGACGTTAGGGAGTCTTATATAGCTGCCCATTAGTCATCATTAACGACAGTCTTCGACCATCGATCACTTAACGTAATTCTCGTGTTCCTTAGAGGCAGGAATCGTAACAATACTATTAAGATTTACAACTTTTTTTTGTATGTTACATACATGAGATCACTGCGGCCGCCTCCACACAGGATTGGTAGTGACGCTAGTGGTTTAGTAGCAAAGATGCATCGATACATGGGTTGTTTAAGATCCGCTTCATTGTGATATTTCTAACTAAGACACCAAAACAAGCCAATCCGTCTCCTCATGCTGTATCGGCAGCAAAATGCTGGCTATATACAGGCCATCTTGACATTTGGTTCAGGAACAATGCCAATCCCGTTTTAGTGAAATCGAAGTCAAATCTATATTTCTGCTAGCACAACAATGTTATTTACTAAATCTGTCAGTCAAATAAGGACATATAATATAAATAATCCATGTATCGTTGTCTTTCAAGAAAAAGACATAATGTAGTCACATATGAAAAAATTGTTACTCATATAAAGAGTTTCGAAAAATCGATATTTAAAAAACTTAATAAACATAAGGTAGTGACACACAGTATGAATTGAGGACACAAAAAAACCAACGACAGATCTGAAGTCGAAACTGGTGATGACAGAATGAATTGCTATTGTGCCTCTAAGGAAAATGCAGATGCATTTTTTTCAGTAAAAAATCTTAAGAGCGTAGTTTTAGCATTCGGCGTCAGTGCAGAAATCTCAAATGGCAAGAAATGTTTATCACGACTAAACAGAATTGCATCCCTTTTCTTCAGTGTCATCTTTGTGTTTTGTAATGTGCGGAAACTAGAAACAATAGTTCAGAGGAGAATCATGAAGTATGACGTTAAAACACAATAAAATCTAACTTTGGTACATACGGATTCATATGAATAATTAAAAAAATATTTCAATTACATTTTAAAACGAAAATAAGAAAATGAGCTGAACAGTGTTTTCACTCTGTATGGCGACAACTTGGAGTATGGCTATTCCATATCATTTGATACCACCACACAAGAGTTCAGTAATATAGCTATTTACATCGTTTTCCATTTTATTATACCTACTATGATAACTTTAAACCAGTTGTTACGGAGATTAACAGCAAGCACGATACATCTCTGGTATTTAGAATTTAATAGTAACAATAACAATTAATGTTTGTCCTGATTGATTCATGCTTAACATATCAAAACACACTTTTTCCGTCGATGACATACAAGAAGTTTGCACTTTTAGGCCTATTCTAGGGACATTGTATATACCATGTGTGACTTGATCGGAACTGATAGAAGAAGTATAGAGTCCAAGAATGTCTCTTTCATCAATCTCAATATCATGTACATAGCGTGTACACATCCTGTTGGAACCGCAATCATATATCTATCAAATCATCATTATTTTCTTACAATACGTGATAATCTAAAACAAAAACAGTTAATGTATGTACCTCAGAGATCACAGAAAATGGCGTGATATCTGTCTACCATATTTAACAAAGCAAAATCATTTGTTTTTGGTCTGTAGTTTTCAAACTTTTACCGATACATTATGAAACACAAATAAAAAATATAGAAATCGTATTGTTATTAAAAAAATAAACTAATTTTGGATGCTTTTAAAATAGCGATTTCAAAGATCGCGGCATTATTTACGCAGAAAATTGCCGCTAGAGGGCTCTAACTCTTTTCGATATTTCAGCCAATGAGAAGGCCAGGATCGGTAAATTTTGTCTGAAAGGCCGTCGCAATAGGCTACGCGTACTGAGTACGTTTAGCCTAAAAATGATACATTATAATTATTCTTAGTTATGCTTTCTTGTCATTCTAAATTTAGTTTGGTTAGAGGCAGAGGTTTCGTATCAGAAAAAAATATAGGAAGGTCATGTCTTGGTCGATGTAAACCGAAGCGTGTATCGACAGAAGACTTATCACTATCCTTGTGTTCATACGCGAACTTGGGTGCTTACTTCAATTATGTTGTTATATTACACATGTCAAGACTTCCCTTTCTTCTCACTGAGTAATAGATTGTCACATGCAGGTTTATATATAACAAATGAACTCCGTGTTCCTAAATTTAAAACAGCCGGACCATATGGACCTTGGAATGTAAAAGACATTGACTTTACGACCTAAAAACCCACTTCTTTTATTAATGATTGTTTGTATAAGTGTTCAATTTTAAGGTACGGCTATTCAAGGCAATAATACATATTATACGTAATATGTAAAATTCGGCCAATATGGTGTTATATTCACAGAAATAAGATATTGACTTCGGGCTAATTGATACCAACAAAGCTCAATAATTGATAAATGTTTAATTGGTTTATAGAGATATATATAAATACACATACATTGTCCACTTTGAACGAGAATAAATTGCACTAAGTTATAAATTACTGTGGAATAACAAGTCTTCACTGCGACCCATATTCCATTTGATTACTTGTCTAATAACATGTTTTGTTACGACCAAGAATCTAGAACATATTCTATCATCTTAAACTATCATTTTATGTTGGTGGAATTGTCTGTTGACTTCGGTTTTACTGGCTCGACAGATAATCTGGCATCTGAAGAATGTTGCAAGAAGACACGTCCACGTTACACCGACTATTGTCAGTGAGACGTGATAATGCAGACAAAACATTTAAACAATCAACGATATAATTGAACTCAACATTGGCTATTCAAATATTCCGGTACCACAATTATGATAAGACCAGTTATTTTCTTCGTTTACAAATGAAATTGCAAATCAATTTTCTACAAGAATCGGCATAGATTAGCCATCTCTAGTTTTTATTCAGGCTAAGAAATCTTATATAGTTGTTTAAATAAATACATTTTTAAATACGAATCGCTGTAGATTAGCCAACTCTACGCTCTATTCTGGCTTAGGATTCTTAAGAAGTTGTTTATACAAATACTTTTTTTAATACGAAACGCTCTATTCAGGTTTCAGCTTTTACATAAGAAATTACGGCAGATTCATTTGTGCAGATATCGTGATAGTACCAGGTTAGATTAACGTCTTTATTTTGAATGCCCCCGGAACAATTTTTAAATCAGTTGGTATTCTCACTAGGGATCTAGAGAGAAGTTTGCTGGAATCCAAGACACAGAGAAATCGTGCGTTGATAATACACATAATAACTAACAAGATAAAAGAAGCCCCATTTCCTTCAGGATAATGATGAATTAGGAGCCAATTTCAAACTTGCATTGTGGAATTCACGTAAACTCATTGTGTTTTCCCGGACCTTTTCAGTCTTGCCATGATAATATAGCGATGATTAAGAATCCCAGGAGGTCCCATAAGAGGAAGATAGTGTGTTTTGTTGATTACATTTGAAATCTTTGATTTTTTTGCACGCATTACATATACAGTTAAAACTGATATGCACAGCAACATATTTTATTAGGCTTAAAACATTTACGACGATGAACATAATTGTGTTTCATCAAATCACATAAACTCGTATTTCGTCCTTAAGCTGTGCATTGTTGCATAACGTATAAATTCGTGTTTTATAATCATTAACATGAAGCAGTGGTATTTCTATTTGTTCGCCAGTGTCCCGTTACAACAGCATTGAAGAATTGTTATCCTGTGCTCGCCGATACTCTAACGACGTGTACGAGCTTATTTGTTTTATAACAGTTTTATTAAATTCTTTACTAATCTAATGTAATAAAAGGACAGTTATCGGGTAAATACAGAAAATAAATAACTGACCTCTTATTCATATTAGATAAATAAAGATTTTCATAAAACATTTATAAAACAAATAAGCTTATAGACGTCGTTTGAGCATCGGCGAGCTCAGTTGACGGGAAAGCAGTAGGTGGCACCACTTGAGCGTCATTGACGACGACAACTCAACAAAATGATTAAAAAATTATTAATACAATTATGTTTTACCTACAGTTAGCAAATGCTTATATAATATAGCATTACATCTAGATGTCTTAATGTCTCTTCACATTTCATTCATGTTCATATAACATTTATAAATGTAAAAAGACATCGAACATTTCCTTTTGGTACAGTGTATACAGGTAAGTTATGACAAGACCATAGTATCTTGGGTAATGAATGTACACAGTGTGGTTGATAAATTCCAATAGGTTTAGCTATCTTGTGACGTCACAATGTTCTTTACAGCTAATCCATATTTCGGCTGTTTCCCATCAGGATTTACCCTATCGTATATCTTGATATTTCCCCCTTAAGACAACCTGCAATCATTGTTAACGGGGCTACTGTGTTTGATATTTCGGAGCAAACAATGACTTACATGTCTGCGATAGTAACGTCGTCTTCGAGCACTAAACAGCCAAGGTCAAATGGTTTAAATTGATTATTGTGTGGGCAAATGACGCATAATTTGGTGCAATTTAAAAGTGTTTTATCCATTCTCTGTTATGCCCGAGACTGTGTTATCTTGGTATAAACAATCCAAAAATGGAAACACGATCAAACAGATTATGTACATGTGACAATCCGGGAGGTGCGCCGATGTATTTAGCATGTAATGCTATTTACTTAGTGGGCAAGTGATATGTAACTTTGGTAACGTAGAGCTGACATGCAGAGCCGTCACTACTGAAGTTAGGAAGCGTACAGTCAATTCCGAGAGGAATTAAACAAGAAGATAGCAAAGCAAACACTCTCTCAACATGCTCATCGGAGATAATTTTCTTATTAGAACACAGCATGTTGGAGACGAAAAGAATAATTAACTTAATGAAGATTGTCCTCTCAGAGAAAAACCGATACATTTAAAGAGAAATAAATATTTTACACGCGAACCTAGCTTTTGTAAAAAGGCTAATGAAATAAGAAATTAAAAATAAGGGATGGTATCTTTAGTCTGCATGTCAGTTGGTTTTATCAGTCCAGCTAATGCTGTCTGCATTGTTTCCGTGACCCTATATAGATCGTTAACAAAGTTGTCTTTTCTTAGTGCTCGATGGCCTTCCGTCAAACACACAACACTTCTGATAGTCTGACGCATTTGTTTGTTAAATATTTAATGTGAATCGTAATGGAAAATTACTTAAAATGTTCCTCTATTTCATTCCCGATTTACTATAATATGTAGCCAGCTTAGATTTTTTTTCTATATTCAATTTAAATGATAAATCCAGAACTTCTGTGCTAGTTTTACGTCATAGTTTCCTAGTTTTGAAATATCGTGAAAATCTCAAATAAGGACATCCACTTTGGTATGCATTAAACATTTTATGGCATTTTTCCCCACGATATCAGTTAACGAGCTTGGCGACGAAGAGTTTCGGTAGCTGGACAGTATCCGGTTAAGCACGACAATAACATTACAAAGAAAGTCCTTACTAGCAAATGATCATTCATGCGTAATATCTAAGTTGGTCATCTGTATCAGCCGATGTTTGTAAGTCGTCAGGAAATAAGGTTAGTAATACTGTGATATATTTAGAAAACAAAGTAATCTGGTTTTGATGGAAGCCACTTTATCACTGACAATAGATAAATATCTTCTCTATCCTACTGCCGATGTCTAATACTTATTATACGTCCCTGATCCTACGTTTATTTGCTATTTGAATCGATATCATGAGGTATAATACCAGGGTAGAGACGTACTAATGAACATCAACATTAAAACGAAAGCTACAGCACCGTAAAGCATTGGTTCATCCCTGCCATCCGATCATAAAAACTGAGATTTTCGTGTTCTTCAAGTAGAGAAAAGTCTGGATTTGCTACTCTTGTGTACTGTTGTATTAGGATATGTGATCATTGTCTACAAACGGCACTTTGTCTTACATTTAACGGACCTGTGTTTGACTATTAAAACTTGTTGACGCGGCGGGGTGATATTGGGCTACCCACGTCCGTCTATCTCGTTCCGTTGCGTCCGTCCTGTTCCAAATCGATGTCCGATTTATAGAACCTCTTAACAAAGTTTGTTTGTATTTATTCCTTAGTACCAAAAAATCGTCGAGTCTTACATCTTCATATCAAGTTGGTCATGTGTGAAAGGTCAAAGGTCAAAATCATTCAGTGACGATTTTATATTGTATGGGAGCGGATGATTCACTTCTTAGACCTTATGTAGTCTAAAATGATTTGTGTTTTTAATTCGATGAGGTAGATATCATCTGCTTTCTACATATGTATTTTGTGGGCACACACTAACTTGAATACACTCCCAAAAATTCTATTCATTAGGTAACGAAATTACGTAAATTGTATGAGAAATCGATTTATGAATATGATGGCGTTTTGTTCGATAATAATGTTTGTGATATTGATCGGATTTCTATTTTTCAGAACAATGATGTAAAAGACCTCAGTAACGTTATCACCGAATCAATAAACAAGCAAACTGATAACTACGTAGCGCGTAGAAAACCCCCTCGAGATATTGATACAATCAGGCTGAAAATAAGACACCATATCCATCAAAATCAGTTATCATTTGGATTGGGAAAGGTACAGATAAGTTCATTACAGAAATAGGATGGATGGGTAGACAGTGGTCATCTCCAGATAGGGAGTCAAATATGGCAAATTTCTTCATAAAAAAAATAAACTTCCAACTCATATTCTTCCTTCGAATGATAATAACTTTTTGCTTTAACATTCATTTCATTTCATAAAATGCCCGGATACTTTTTTCAGTTCATGGTTGGTCCCCTTTCTCTTCAACTGGAATTCTGTTCCTGAAATGATTGCATAAAACTCACCAAAGAGGACCTCATAAGTCTATATCTAATAAGAAAAGTCAGTCCGTCCTAAGTGAGGCATCCTTAATTTGTTATATATGAAACTGCTTACACATTCTATGTTTTTCTTGTCTTTTTTTGTATTAAACCATGGAAGTTGGTACTGGCCTATGATAGGTTATGGGATACTGAAAACACTATTTACAAAGAATGTAAACATTTCATATTATCGTCCTGTTTCTTTTATTGCATTGTTACAATGAAATAATAGAATGTTTTAGTATCTATATATTTATCTTTGGGACTGTGACGACAGGTCTTAACACTAATTAGTTTGAATTAAGGGATGATTCTTTGTCGAAATATGCTATTCACTAGTACGTCTCTTTGAATCATCCTTAAGTCCCCAATGTTTACTTGTTTTAATGTTGTGATCAATTCACGAAAACGATTATGTTTTAAGTGAACCTCCTCTTTCATATTTTGATACTTACTTCAACGCAAATGTGTTGTGATAAATATGCCACTAAAAGTTTTTAATCTTTTCAGTTTCTATCCATTTATATTTACCTTACAGGATTTCAACATTTAAATTCCTAGTCCTTCCTTGATACGACCTTGAAAGACCAAACAGCAGGATGATAAAATTTAATATATTACTTGGCAAATATTTTATAAGACACTAGATTTGTATCCCATGTGTACTATTCTGTGACAGAAGAGAGAGACTCGATGTTTTGTAATATACTCTAGAAGCTTATGATACGTAGGGAATATTGCTGCAGTAGCATACAGGAATCTTGTCACTATGGAGAGAAATCACATTATTACAATGTAACTTTCCTATCCGCAATTTAATGTTTCAATGATATAACTGTATATTCTGTATAAGCAGAAGTCTTGCTGTAAGTGTTTTAAATAATTGCTTTAATTCAGAAGCTAAGGGCCTGGTAACAGCATTGTGTACAGTCATACATCTAGATACATAAAGACAAGGATATCAATAACGATATTTAGGTTTAAAATTCTTCGATGTTTCAATGTCCGGAAAAGTAAGTAGATTTTAGAGAGTTCAGTTCGTTAATTTCTTTTCCGATTTATTAAGGTATATCTTTAATTGTTTCTTTACAAATTGAGCTAAACAAAAAAACAAAAAAAAAAACAAAAAACAAAAAACAAAAAAAAAAAAAAAAAAAAAAAAAAACAAAAAACAAAAAAAAAAAAAAACAAAAAACAAAAAACAAAAAAAAAACAAAAAGCGTACAATAAGTAGCTCGCGAAGAGAAGAACATCCCGATTTAGTACAGTGGATTAAGAACATAAAAATAAATAATCCTTATCATTGACCACAAATTGTAATATTTCGACATTTATGATGTCTTACACCACCAGTGGTCAATCAAACGTAATGTAGTACTATGACGTCATAGGATAATAGCATTAAAAAGTCGGATATATTTTGTATTTCGTATTTAGCATTTTGTGACGTAATTGATCGTATACACGTATGAGTATATTTTAAATACTGTTAAACTGGGTTTTTTTAACCGATGAGTCGACACTGGTTCAAGCTTTACAGACAACTTGATCTTGAATGATTATGATGAACCAAATATTAGCGCTTTTATACAACTTATATATGTTCTTGTATTTTAATTTGTCGACAATACGACGACGTAGGGGATTTGAAGAGTTTGAATTCTGGAGACTGAGGATTTTGAACTCTGCCAGAAGTGAGCAATGTTTTGCCAATTGCACATGAAACAGGGGTTCATATCCGTCGACACGAGTTAGAAATTAGACGTCAAAATAAATGTTAAATTCTAACATTAAATGTTTTTATACAGCTATATCAATATCACTACTACACATACCATATGTATGCTATATAGGCTTGATCCGTTTGCTGACCGCTACTGACATTCAGTTTTTGCACATTAATGTAATAAGATATTTTTAAGTCCAGGAACGCGATATCTAACTATAAATCAGAATGTTTGTGAATCGTCTCACACGATATCTCCGCGTAATGTACTTAAACAACTGTACTCGTAAGTTCCTTTCACAGGCGTTTCATGTACTTCATCAATTAGTGACATATACAAACCCTTGTAAACACATTTCTATATTAAGCTTACTTCTCTTCTATCTTGTGGTTTATTGCTAAGTTAATAATTCAAATGTGCTTTTCCTGTGAATGAAAGCGCACACGACTATCTGTATACCCACAAGGTATGTTGTCACTGTTTCTTGTTATGTGCTGATAAGTAGGCCCATTATTACACAAACACACTTCTTAGACCAGCCATCGGTAGATATATAGCATTGAATGTTAAACTCTGTTAATTCTACCTTTTGGGAATGAGGTTAAACTTCGTCTGTGATGTTTCAAGATTTTATCAACAGGAAGTAAACATTGATTTTACTAATTTTGTTATGTATGTTGTAGTCGGGGTATGTATGTTGTAGTCAGGGTATGTATGTTGTAGTCAGGGTATGTATGTTGTAGTCAGGGTATGTATGTTGTAGTCGGGGTATGTATATTGTAGTCGGGGTATGTATGTTGTAGTCGGGTATGTATGTTGTAGTCGGGGTGTGTATGTTGTAGTCGGGGTATGTATGTTGTAGTCGGGGTATGTATGCTGTAGTCGGGGTATATGCTGTAGTCGGGGTATGTATGCTGTAGTCGGGGTATGTATGTTGTAGTCGGGGTATGTATGTTGTAGTCGGGGTGTGTATGTTGTAGTCGGGGTGTGTATGTTGTAGTCGGGGTGTGTATGTTGTAGTCGGGGTATGTATGCATTAGTCGGGGTATGTATGTTGTAGTCGGGGTATTTATGTTGTAGCCGGGGTATGTATGTTGTAGTCGGGGTATGTATGCTGTAGTCGGGGTATATGCTGTAGTCGGGGTATGTATGCTGTAGTCGGGGTATGTATGTTGTAGTCGGGGTATGTATGTTGTAGTCGGGGTGTGTATGTTGTAGTCGGGGTGTGTATGTTGTAGTCGGGGTGTGTATGTTGTAGTCGGGGTATGTATGCATTAGTCGGGGTATGTATGTTGTAGTCGGGGTATTTATGTTGTAGCCGGGGTATGTATGTTGTAGCCGGGGTGTGTATGTTGTAGTCGGGGTACGTATGTTGTAGTCGGGGTATGTATATTGTAGTCGGGGTATGTATGTTGTAGTCAGGGTATGTATGTTGTAGTCGGGGTATGTATATTGTAGTCGGGGTATGTATGTTGTAGTCGGGTATGTATGTTGTAGTCGGGGTGTGTATGTTGTAGTCGGGGTATGTATGTTGTAGTCGGGGTATGTATGTTGTAGTCGGGGTATGTATGCTGTAGTCGGGGTATATGCTGTAGTCGGGGTATGTATGCTGTAGTCGGGGTATGTATGTTGTAGTCGGGGTATGTATGTTGTAGTCGGGGTGTGTATGTTGTAGTCGGGGTATGTATGTTGTAGTCGGGGTGTGTATGTTGTAGTCGGGGTGTGTATGTTGTAGTCGGGATATTTATGTTGTAGCCGGGGTATGTATGTTGTAGCCGGGGTGTGTATGTTGTAGTCGGGGTACGTATGTTGTAGTCGGGGTATGTATATTGTAGTCGGGATATGTATGTTGCAATCGGGGTATGTATGTTGTAGTCGGGGTATGTATGTTGTAGTCGGGGTATGTATGTTGTCTACTTCCCCTATCTTTCGATAGATATATATATTATTCCAAAAATGTTGAGTATTTTATGAATTGAAACGTGGCCTTACAGCTGCTTCGTCTTTTTAGGACTCATCGGTGATACTTTGGGTCTAAATTGTGACATCTGGAAGCCGAATGAGGAAGAAACTGATAAAAAAAATGTCATTATTTAGATTAGGACAAGTACCATAATCAAATACATTTCGAAATTTTCGAATGTGGAATGTATCTGATACTTTTCTGGGGATTGTTCAGTGCATTCGTATTCGATTATAAAATGTTGCATGCAGATTATAGTTCGTCTCTGGAAGTCCACAAACAGTCCATAACGATGAAATGTAGAACAAAATGTTAAGTGTTTATTTCACTTGTACACCTCGATCTCACAAATCGTTCTGAAATGTTACATTGGTCAGTTTACGTATGGTTCAATATGACGATAAATGACAATAACAAAAACTGCAAAATACAATTCCTCGCCTATATAAAACAGTTTAGTTGACAAGACAGGTATGTGAAGATGTACAATATAAAGCGTAATATTTCATAAATAGAATTTATAAGAGACCATGACTTAATGCAGGTGAAATCAATATATATATATATATACATCTGTTGTAAAACATACATTTTCTAAATGTTCTAAATTGTCTTATTCAGACCAACAACAAATAGTTTGACATATTTTAAGATATAAATACATGTGACAACTCTGTGCTTCGTCAGGTCTGGGAAAGGTAATTCATTTAGGTAAAGGAAGATGTTGCATTTCCTTGTATTTGTACTGAGAGACCCTTCCCGATGAGTATTATCAGTACATATCTTTTAGATAAAGAAATTTGCGAAGCAATTGTGTGAAACATTGTTCTATGCTGTAAATAAAAAACAAGAAAAGTGGGCGTCAAGAGGAATTTACATCAAGTTTCTCCCAGTTCACCTACTTTACACGACG
Source organism: Ylistrum balloti (assembly GCF_031769215.1). Lineage (NCBI taxonomy): Eukaryota > Metazoa > Mollusca > Bivalvia > Pectinida > Pectinidae > Ylistrum > Ylistrum balloti. The sequence goes on from NW_026782074.1 coordinate 877,821, forward strand.
TTCACTTCTCATTTTAGCTCATGGAAGCAAACGAATCAATTTTCATCTCCTTCTTGATTTGATGGTCTTTATGATTTGATCTGGGCTCGGCCAACGCAGCAATGACGTGGTCACCGATGTGTCAAACCCTTCCCTGGTTAATCGATATATACATGTTATACATTACTTTACCAATGGCGATTAGCTTACAAATATCCAGCCAATATTGCTTAATATTCTCAACTTGTAAACAAACCAAACATTGAAAACAGTGATAGAGTATCTTGATTGTTCAAATGATCACGCTGACAATGTTCAATTTTCTTAAGCGTTCAAAGAAAATTGAGCAAATTTTTATCTTATCGTGTAGTTGCGAGCTTTTATTTTCTTGACATTTGTGTCTTTGGCCTTGACCATGTTTAGCGGTTACTTGAAGTACATATCACCCAACTGCCTTAAATGTATTTGGATATGACTCGTCTTAAAACTCGCTAGAGGACAATTAAGATGTGAACGCGAGCAGCCGTCGTATCATTCTGGATCAAACATCGTATATTGAAGTTCAGTCAACAGAACCTAGCACACTTCGAGAAAACTTTTTTCTTCTTTTCTCGGTACTTTTTCCGTATGTCGTTCATTTGTCCATGAATTTGTATATATATATATATATATAAGTATATTGTCAGGAAAATTTACAAATCAATATTGTTCTAGATAATTTGTTTTTCATGGAAAGTAAATATCTGTTTCTAGACACTTAACTATAACGAGGGTATTTCCAATGGAAATCAAGATGAAAACATTCTTTGTAGCTAAATAACTAATCAGAGGATAACTTGACAAAAACGTTTGACTAATAAGCTGACTAATATAGGTACATATTGGAATGAAGGTTTCCCTCTTTTATGATATGTCACGCCAGGCAATTCTGGTGAGCGCAATATATGTGATCCAAGCTAAAGGTAATCAAGGTTGTATATGACATTCCTGTTCAGTCCTTCTGAAAAACCCTCTTTCACGCGTACTGATGTATTTTTATAAACTTAAAAGTTTTGTATTTTTGTTACTGTCATTAATGCACTTTATGGAAATTAGTTAAGTATTTGATTTGATTTGAAATTGAAAAAAATATATCGGCTGTCGAGACAAGAATGAATAAATTCTGTGTCAATAACTGCAGTATTTGTTTTAAGTTCTATAGATAATTTTTATGGCGTACATCCTTTAAGATAATACATTGTCGACTCTATTAACAGGAACTTCTGTCTTTGTGTTCAGTACATGTATAGACCATTATACTAATGTAAAATGATGGAGTTGCTTGTAACAAATTAGAAGGTTGATGATCTGGATACATAATAAAACTTAGTGTTCATCGTGTATTTAGTTATTGTGGTATACCACTTCAGTAGAATTAAGCATTGACTGCATGACATGGCTGGTACTACACAAACTTGATTAGACTTAAGTGAAGACCTTGTCTGATTCGTATTCTGTGTTTCTGTTAATTGATAATATACATGCTAAACGAAGATGAGTTGTCGATAAAAACCTATTCTTCAATGGTGTGTGCTTGCCACAGTAAGATTGTACAAGGACACGCAAGTGAATAGCACCTCATCATAATTTAGAGTGAGATAAAGTAGAGTCAAACAATAAATTAAACAACATCATACGGCTTTTTCTTCCTCCTAGGACTCGTCAGTGATGCTAAGGGTTTAAATTTGAAGCCGAGGAGGCGATTAAGGTAAATCCAAAGTGATCAAAAGAAAACTCCGAATCTAGACAAGAGGGTCTAGTAAACCCATAATAAAATTTCCATACATACGATAATTTTAGAATAGTGTCAAGAAGTGTATTTTCTGAACCATGCTACTATTCGAGTGAATTAAAAAGTGGTAAGCAGGTTACGGCAAACCTCGTGACTTTAAGTCTACCTGCATTGTCTACCAGTAACCAAAAGGACAGATATTAGTCGCTATGATGGAAAAAGAAGCCCTTAAGACATAAAAGTTCTCTCAGTGAAAAGTAGTTGGTATCGAACATACACACTTCAGAAGAATTAAGTGTCAACCTGGCTTAATCACACGTGGTACAGCATACTTAAGAGTTGAGGAGGACGCAACGATCACTAGGTGGTGTGTGGTCAACATACGTCTGGAGAATTCGGAGTCGACTATGACTAAGGATTTCTTGATGTATTGAAGTTTATTTTACTCAGGAGAATGCGGTGTCTTTCAGAATTAAGTGTTTAAGGCGTAGATATTTCTGTTTTAAACAGCTGGTGACCTGTATATGAATATGTAAGAATCAAGTGTGTTCATCGGCAACGATGTTTTAATTCTCATGTTCTAGGTAGTGTATAGTAATCGTAATAGCAAATCGAACCTGACATAGCATTTCTCGAATATGTCACTTGTGATATAGAAAATACTTGCAAATTCAGAATGCAGGATTCAGCATCTATTTTGTCATTGTCATTACCACAGATTTGATGATTGTTGGTGTCGACGTTCAGTTTCCATTTGAATATCTGACAGTATTGACACGTTTTAGTTTTACTTTTCGTGTTGAAGATTTTCTTTTTTCTTATCATCTGAAAGCATTTACTTTCCATTATTATCAGACATTTGTTGACGTTGTTGCATAATTTCAAAAACACTAACTATATACTGTTTCGATCAGATATATCCTACATGAGTTGATAAAGAAAGCGTGACTGACAACACACAGGTGCTGATATGATTGTGAATTTTCCTTTCCTGACAGTAACTATCCTTCTAAACCAATCTACGATGTTATCATATTGCGATTTGTTAGAAAGAAAACGATTTTTTAAAAATGTGAACTGATGATGGTAATCAACTATTTGAAATCCTGTTTCTCTGATAGAAATGTGTTGTTAACATACTAGGTTGTTCGAGTGCATTGACATCAGTTCTCTTTCTTATTACTTGAGTTTCCGGTTTCGGATTTCAAACATGACACGATATTAATCAGACATCTAAATATTGCAAGACTATGTAATGTTCGTTTCCTTTAATAGTGTCCCTGAGCATTCCCAATGTCACGCATATCAGTTATATCAAAAGGACAAGTCCCCATTTAATAACACTTGTGTCATGACGGGATGACTTTAGATGTACAGTGCTTTTCATAATCATTGTCTGTGATAATCCCCAGTACTGGATCGCTCTTTGTTCCAACAAACATTTAAATGTTTAATCGTGTGTCACCGAATGGATTAAGGCGCCTGCATTTATCGACTGCTGTCAGATTAAACACAACTGTTTTTTAACACACGGATATACAAGTTATTGAGTAGGCAAAGTTGGCAATGTGACATAATTGTTACAGTATAGGGCTGGTGAGCTTTGTTTTATGTACTTTCATTAAACACAGCAAGTGTTACAATTTGTTGTAATCCATTGATCAGTATCAGCTATACACGAATGTGAAAATGACACCTATAAAACAAGCAACAAGTAAATTGTCTGATAATTCAGAAGCAGGTATGGAATTACCTTTTTGATTTGTGGGTGTTAGTATTTGACATTTTATTCCTTAGCCGTGTTCATCGGATTGGTTAGAGGTGGCGATATCACCACAGTAGATGAAAACACCAAAGAACGTGCCAAAATATCAAATATGAATAAAAGAAGGATTTAATAGCAGATCCCTGAACATAAAACAAGAAGAATCAGACCAGATCTGTTTTTTATGTCAAGTTAAGTAATGTCAGGTTCTCAAAGGAGAATAAGGAATACAACAACGGAACTTACAGGAAATTAACTAGCATCAAACACGTTCAACTCCAAAACACATGAAGAAATAAAATAAGATCATAATGATGATCGTAAACTTCCCCACCATTTTAGACACAGCATCTTTCGAAACTCTGTGTTGCTATATTGTCAATAAGTTGCTGGCATCGTGAACAAATATCATGGTGTTGACAATCAGCCCTCAAACCATGAATCACCAGCAACATATTGGGGATGCAGGAGTGTTGTTTTCCAGAAATGGAAAACTACCAATAGGGAAATTAAAAACATCACGCTTTACTATATATTATTTTGTGGAATTGATTACTTTAATTGAGGCGATGTCATCAATGAAGCGCAGAGGACGCTTGCTATTGCAGAACACCTGGTCTCATCTTTCAAGTACGTTTTCAGAGTTCTTCATGTAAATATTTCCTTTATCACATTTTGCCCTAGTTTTGAATTTGAGTTTGCAATGCAAGTTGACATGTCAGCATTTTCTTTGTTGTTCTCTAAAACATTAAAAATTGCTGTATATATGGGAGGTCAATACATAGTGTGATACTGAGTACTGGATGCAGTTCTGTACAATCAACATTAAAGCCACAACATACTACTAAACATCTAAACTGACCATGTCCAGGAACCGTCATGATAATCACTTTGACAAATGATATATGTAGCAAAAACATAACTATCAATATAACCCAAGTATTCTGAGAAGATTGCCGACAAGTCGTCCACATCGTCAGTTTGTTTATTTATTGAATTATTCCATTCCCGAGTAAACTATTGGAAATATTGTGACAAACTGGAGTAATTGCTTAGTAATAGAATTACAAATATATTTGAAGAGGAATTTAAGTCTGATTTGTAAATAAATGAAACACAGCTGATATACAATATATTTTTATTATCATAAAATTTACAAGTGAATGTTTAAATATTAAACACACCCGTCATTCTTCCGAACGAATACAAACAAAAAGGCGTCGACACATATTTTCACCACAACAATTTTGAATAGGGGCCTCGTAAGGGAAACATTTCCCCAACGTCCTTTAGAAGGATTGCCAAGACGACAACTGGGTGTCCTGTAACCATGACGATTGCGGTGGTGTTCTGCCGTCCTGTGACACTATCCCCAAAGTTTTGTTGTACACTTGCAGTTTTGCATCCAAAGATTACATTTACAGGCCAAGCCTCCACAACAGCTGGTGCGAGCCTCTGATGACCACGGCACACACTTTCTTCGCCAGGACTGGCATTTCCGTCGTGGCCTTTGATTTCGTCTGATAATTGAAAACGAGGTAGAGTCAAAGAGTAAAATATAAATCGTAAGAAATGATTTGTTTAGACTGTGTAAGATATGAGCTAAGATATTTTGACTTTTTTTAGCAAAACCTTACATCATCACATAACTAAAAATTATCGCGGGCGGATGGGGATGATAATAAATCTCCTAACCCGAAATATTCTTCAAACTTACTGTTCCTCATTGAATATTTCCAAATATAATATTGCTATCTCCATCTGCCTGGGATCATTTCTGCCTTATTTGATCAAAAGCAGACAAATAGTCTCCTAAAAATGCACTATTAAATCCCGCTTGAGGCCCCGTGACCAAAAATCCCAGAATTTTTTGTGTTCAACAAGATACATATTCCCATGTGTTGATGATTGCCAAGATATTGTACAGTATGTTAACACAAGTGTAAGGTAATGTTAACAGTTTATTGATAATGGGAAATAATCAAATAATATATATACAACTATCTACTACTACAGAAGTTTTTGACATTTTTAAAATCTAAACTGTGAACACAATATCAGTTTAGCAGGAAAAACAAACAACGTTGTTTATCAGTTAATTAACCGATTTATAAAATTCCTCACTTAAACAGTCATATTTTTTACTTTCGGTATCCATATGACGACATATCCAAAACTGTTAGATATCAGTCAGAGGCCTTCATAAAACAAAATAAAAAATATGAAATGATTACAAAATGAATCTATTGTCAAACCGTTATTTGCCACACAAGCTTATTAGAATTAAAAGATACAAAGTAACTGAGTTAACGTCGTCTGTTATACGCAGAGATCATGTTGCACACATGGTAACAGTTAAAAAAGAAGACGTTCGTGCTATATTTGTCTCGAATTGACAACAGCAATTTCCTTTTAAATTTCCGTTGTTATTCTGTTCTGAAAATCATATAAATCCACGCCATAAAAACATAAACGTTCACACTAAACACTTCTCACCACTTCAGTATTGTTCGAAAATGTCTTTTATTCTAAGCAAAGAATAAAAAAATGCAAAAAAAAAAAAAAAAAAAAAATTAACATTGACCTAAAATTTCTTATTCAAACAAAAATAAAGTTACTTTATTATCATGTTATTTCATATGGTCATTGTTAGGGTTAGGATAACACAAGGTACTATATCCTGTCGGCTGTTCTCGGATTTGAAATTACCGACGTTAGTATTTAGTAAATTTAATAAAAATGCTGAAACCGTAACGTATATTCCAGTAAAATTCATTGAGAGGCCACAGAATGCCACATATTGCCACCCCTCCGTTAACTGTGTATTGCTGTATTTAAGACGTCATTCAGTGTTGGACAAAATCTTATAACGAAATTAAGTCAGATCAAGGTTTTAGTCGTTTGTATTTGCAGATTTACATTATTTTCTACTGCTACATTATGTTTTGGGAAGCTTGCAAAGCTAACACGAAGAACGAACTGATTTTAAGGGCAAAGCCCTACATATTGTTTGTATACATGGTGAATCGAAGTGATGCCTCTATATATGTAACATTTGACACTTTTTTACTTACTTATCATTTTGGTCTTTCCACATTAATACAGATCTATATTGTATGGCAACTGACTTTAACGTTTCTATACGTATACTGTGGTTTTATGTCCTCCACTCAATCCCTTGTGATCCTGGTACACGGAGCTTTATCAGAAAACACCTACACATTCCGCGTGTCTAACACTCTGTACATATAGTTTATGGTTGTAGGCAATCCTTGTAATCTAACGATTTATAAGTATATTCTTTGTTACAGAATTTAAACAAATTTCTATCACCCAGCTCCCTATTTGTTATTCTGATTAAGTTAAAATTTAATGTGAATTATCATAAAATTCGTTAATGACATTAAGATTCATTGTTTATTGTGTTTCTGTTACCATTAAAAAGTATTTAATTTAATTGCACCTTCTGACAAATTAACACAAAGAGGAAATTGCTGTATAAACAACAAACGAAAACTGAACTGTAAGAAAGTGACTGGTAAAAACTAATCCTGTGGATGCTAGAGATTGTGATGATGTTAATGTTAGTAATTATGTGTATGATAGTAACTGTAATTATGTTGATGCTAGTAGCTGTAATTATGTTGATTCTAGTAACTGTAATTATGTAGATGCTAGTAACTGTAATTATGTAGATGCTAGTAACTGTAATTATGTATGATGTAACTGTAATTATGTAACTGTAATTATGTAGATGCTAGTAACTGTAATTATGTGGATGCTAGTAACTGTAATTATGTAGATGCTAGTAACTGTAATTATGTAGATGCTAGTAACTGTAATTATGTAGATGCTAGTAACTGTAATTATGTGGATGCTAGTAACTGTAATTATGTAGATGCTAGTAACTGTAATTATGTAGATGCTAGTAACTGTAATTATGTGGATGCTAGTAACTGTAATTATGTAGATGCTAGTAACTGTAATTATGTAGATGCTAGTAACTGTAATTATGTAGATGCTAGTAACTGTAATTATGTAGATGCTAGTAACTGTAATTATGTAGATGCTAGTAACTGTAATTATGTAGATGCTAGTAACTGTAATTATGTAGATGCTAGTAACTGTAATTATGTAGATGCTAGTAACTGTAATTATGTAGATGCTTGTAACTGTAATTATGTAGATGCTAGTAACTGTAATTATGTAGATGCTTGTAACTGTAATTATGTAGATGCTAGTAACTGTAATTATGTGGATGCTAGTAAGTGTAACTATGTTGATGCTTGTAACTGTAATTGATGCTACCCGATCTAACGCTCCAATAATGAAGACATTGAATAGGTTATGGCTGCTGCTACTTCCTACACTCGATTTCTTTAAAAATCCAAGAGCTTTCTGTTAAAGCGACATATTTTTGTTTCCAATTTTAGACTCATTAATGATGTCATGACATGTTGTGAATCTTTCCCCTACTGCAATACACACGCACTTCATGATACATCATCGTCTGTTTCCCATATATGTCACCGAAAGGTGTTTAATGAAAAATTTACAGAACAAACGAACAACACGAATTACACGTCAAAACATTTTTTTAAAATATTTTTTAGGATATAGCTGTGCTGCAGTTCACCTGATACTGGGGAAATAGTACATAGCTCTCTACACGGCGCGTGATTGATTTTGCACGAACAGTACACCTCTTATAGCCAGTGTACTCTCATTGCATAATGTTTCATTTTTTTCTTGAAGTAATTCCTTTGCAAATGTATCTCAAATACATATGGAAAGTAACTAGCAAGTGAAATTACCTGCTATATATTGTTGTTTTAACGCTATTTTGAGGATGTTGGTGTACTTTACCTTAAAAGACGACATTGTGCATGAAATCTAAATTGATTTGGTTGTAGCTATTTGTGTTGTAATCGAGTGGTCGGTGTTATGTGGTATACAGATATAAGATATTCTATATAGTATGCTATTTTGTACTTTTCTTTCCGTTTTCCAAACCTTAAAATAGTACCGACAGAAATTTCACTCTGGTTTACATTTGTACAATACGAAATATACTACAATATATAATATGCTTTACTGAGCTAAAATCTGGCATCATTAATGATTTAGGTTGAGGTTATCCAGTATGACAGCAATAAATGTGTTCAAGAAAAATGCTGACTTACCGTTCTACTTTTTGGAGAGTGGCTAGGGCTGAATCTGAGTATCCGAGATCGTCACCTGTAAACAATTAACACTAGATTATAAAACATTGTACTACCAGGTGTACCAGTATTACTGTGGATACGACGTTAAATGATATTATACTTATTATGGTAATCAACAGCGTTGTGTACGACGCCCACTCTTACAAACATAAAATAGAATACAAAGGTAACTTACGTATCTTTTTAAACTTTTATAGAAATAAAACAATTCTATGTCTTTATCCAGTTTTTTTAGGATTTTGAGTCGACATCACTATTTATAAAAATTTAAATGAAGCAATATGCAAGGCTTGGTTGAGTCTTAACCTGACTCTTTGGTCTGCCTTCGATGTAGTATCACTCTACTTCAGGGTTTTAGACTTTTATACCAAGTGGTTATACAATTCATTCTACAGCAAAATTCTAAAATCTAAATAGTTCAGGTTTGTTATTCAAGTTATGTAGGATATATTCTAAAACAGCTTCAGAATGACTTCCGGTGGTTTAATTGATATTCGGATATTGACTCTGGACATTGTTTTTTGACTACTTGAAAAAGCGAAACATAAATGACATACAAAGATTTATTCCAAATCAACTGAATTTTTATCTTAAATATTTGAGAGCTTAATATCAGTGTAACAAAGACCTTAAAATTCACTTTACGATGTATTCATGAAGCAAGTGTAACACAGATGTATCAACCTTGTCGATTGGTTGTACTATAAATGACACAAAATCACAGACACTACACACACTACTTACATCTATACCTACAACGTAACAATCGGTATTATATAACGTATTCCACTTCAGTGCCATATATACGTTTCTAAACAATAACACTCCCGCTTCTCCAGCTCACAATGGTGACATATCGCAAGGATGTTATTTTACAGGACCTGTTCTGGATTTTTAAGATAGCAAGATTTATTTACTACCAACAAAATGCCACGAATACCTATAATATTTCGGATTTGAATTTGCTGGTGTCAGTAATTAGTTAAGCGGGACAATTAAACTCCCTTTCCAGTATCAGTGACATGATTGATCAATGCCAGTAAAAGCACTGACCTGGTAACATGATTCAGTTATCGGTCACCCAAACTGTAACTATAGTTATGGTGTAGGGCCTGTTCCTATTGACAAAATGTCTCATGTCGCGATTTCGAAACATCCAGACTTTTAAAGTAACACAGTATTTTTCAGATAGTCATAATGACATCAGCCTAAGAAATAATATTTGTGTTAGCATGGTAAGCCAGCACAGAGACTGCAGCTTGTTATTTGTTGCACATGTCTTATAAAAAAAACAACAGGGAAAAGAAATGTTGTCGAATGGTCATTTATTAAATGACAGGAACATTTCAAATACAACCATAATATCAATCACTGTTGTTATATAATACATAGATCTGAATGACATTAACTTCAGTCTATATGTACAACAAAAAGATGGGGCACAAATTATTGGCACCGATGAGGGGCGCAAGATACATATGCATGGAGGGATACATGATATGTAGAAAAATGCACCCTAAAGTAACACAGTATTTTTTAGATAGTCATAATGACATCAGTCTAAGAAATAATATATATTTCCTTTAACTGTGCGTTGTAGTACTCAACCTTGTGAACAACCTCTCTGTTTCATGTGTTTTATTAGTCAGTTTAAGGAAATGACCCTTCGTTTTTTTTTTCATCTAGACATGCAAGGCAGTATCGTTTGATATTTTTTTCGATGGTTCTTATTTTGTAATTTGTGTGTTCTCCCTGTATCTGTATGGTCATAAAATTATGATATTGTTGTCTTAAAACCCGGTAATGATAAAAGTTTGCTTCTCAACAATTTATTCAATCCCAGCACAAAGAATTAATATTTCTTGAATTTACTAATGATCCATAAAAGCATTCTTTACTTTATTTAGTTTTAAGCAATACTCAATACATTAATATAATAAAAACACTTATCGTCGTAAGCATTATCTATCATAGGGCGGTGTTGAATGTCACTCTATGCATAATGACTAAAATAGAAAATTGCCTTTTGTTGATTGGCCAGCTCATCCTATATCAACATATTTTATGGTATAGATATATAGGGTTTATTTTTGCATATACATACATAAAGAATGGAGACGTTTGGATCAAAACGATTTTGCTGTGATCTGAAGACAAATGATATGTGTCATATCAGATACAGATATTTTGTTTCACATTCAGTTTTTTTATCATTTCCTTGTCAACCCATTGATTTTCATGGCAGTCATTTTCGTTATCAGATCCTATATAAAGCTCTAGTGGAGTGTATTATGGTACTTAGACCCGGAGCTGTAACATTGTCGTTCACAAGATAACGACCATCTGGCAATGCCCAGATTTTCTGCAACATCAATAGATAGCTTATTTATGTCAGTAAAGTTATTTCCGTCAAATACCATGGGAATGATTTCCTCGTTTAGCTCATTGAAAAGGATTGCAATCGGCTTCATGTTCCGACTGGTCACTTAAACATCCGGAGTAACTACACCATGGTCTTCTTTTCTTATTGTGCCATAAACTAAACATATCAAAAATAACTTGCACTGATGTTTTTTTTATATTCCTCAATATCACGATAGGAAAATATTGATTCCTGTGTCGCTATAACAATTTGTAGCCAATTGTATGTTTTTAGGAGGGTAATGTAATAAGACAAACTTGTCGGGCTAGGATACATAGACTTATTTTTATCGATGGTAAACTTAAAACGGATCCATTTTATGGTCGATTATGCTCACTGGTTACCCAAAGACATTGTCTGTTACAACATCAGATACACCGAACTCATCGTCTTCTTTAAGGCCCGTACACCCAATTAAAAACCTGTTGTGTGCTGTTCACTTCTATTGAAAATCGTTTTGTTTTATCGCCAGCAACTGTCCCATAGTGAAATGCTTACTCACCCATCATATATTACCGGTATAACGAAGCTTGATCACCCATTATATCTTACCGGTATAACGAAGGTTGTTCACCCATCATATCTTACCGGTATAACGAAGCTTGATCACCCATTATATTTTTCCAGTATAACGAAGCTTGTTCACCCATCATATCTTATCAGTATAACGAAGTTTATTCACCCATCATATCTTACTAGTATACAGCTGCTTGTTCACCCATCATATCTCTCCAGTATAACGAAGCTTGTTCATCCATCATATCCTACCGGTATAACGAAGCTTGTTCACCCATCATTTCTTATCAGTATAACGAAGGTTGTTCACCCATCATATCTTACCGGTATAACGAAGCTTGTTCACCCATCATATCTTATCAGCATAACGAAACTTGTTCACCCATTATATCCTACCGATAATCAGAATTTTGTCCCCCAATCAATTCTTACCGGTACACGGATACTTGGTTAATGCGTATCTAAATGTGAAACCTTAAAAAACAGAGCCTTATATCTGATAAGCTCCTGGTTACAGGGACATCGTTCATATATATGGGAAAGCAATCTGTGGTAACACTCTGACGGGAGTATCAGGTCAAATATGACGCCTGCAAAGACAGCATAAACGACAAAAATCCAGATCAAAGTACACATCATGTACCTTAAATTAACTGACTGAACAGACGTTTTGGTTTAAAGTTGATAATAGGCTATTAATGCGACCTGCCTTAATTTCTTTTTTCAGCTGTGTAAATAGTGGCAGACGGCCTTCCACGTCGTAGTTGATTCATTATCAAACGCCAGCGTCACTAAAGTCATTGAACGTGTTTCGTAATATGCCTTCATTTCACCAGGATTAGTGTTAGCTTAACAGAAATGTCAATCTCAGGAGTTGACTTTGGATATTAATCATAAAAAAGCAAAACAATTCGTAAGAGTTTTATCAGTCACCAGTTAGTTCTGTCGGTGGGTTAAAACTAATTCATTACCTGGGGGAAATCACGAGAAATCAAAGCGGGAGCCTTCTATACAGGGACGCTACATAACCTGTTATATAATACATCGAAACCATGACAACTGTTGTCATGATTTGTGTTTTCGACACATATACAGGTGGGATGGGGAGAGGGGAGTGGCTTCTTTCAAACAGTAACTGACTAGTGAATTGAACCTGTAGATAGAAATTTAAACTTAGAAACTACATCACACAGCTGCTCCATCCTTCAGCAATGTCAGCGTACAGCCTAATTTTGCAAGCGTAAAAGTCGGTTATGAAACATCCAAAATGATCGACAGATGCCTAAATGAGGCAGTGTATCAGCTCTACAATTCAATTAATTTCGTAATTGCCCTGTTTGATAATTTTAAAAGAACGTCAGTCACGTGTGTATTTTCCGAGCCATGTCACTTTTCGAATAAACAGTGACATGATTCAAATACTGATAAACAGGTCACATTTCTGAAACTTCATTATTTAAGATGTCATAAATGATTCCCGAAGTGACATTCGTAGGCAGATGAGAGTAAGAACATAATTGTTGTCATTTATGAGAAAGCAGATATTTTTCTCAAGTTTAAGTAAATTGTCGGTATCAACTTTAATTATTTTTATGATATTTATGTATAACACATATCTAGACTGGTCGAGTTCATGCACCATTGTCTACCAGAAAACAAGGATTCATTAGCATTCGATTGACGACTAATGAAGAGCAGCGGTGCGATTTATTTTAATTAATAAAACATGAAATTTGAAATAAAATACAATCAGTGAAGACTGAAGTCAATCAACAGCTTAAAACAAACATTGACGGAGACATAATGTTCACGAAGACGGATGTTAATGTAAAGAAGATAATAGTTAAAATAAACATTTTATGATCCTACAGTTCAGTAGTTTTCAATAACATGTCCACATTGTTGGTATTTTATCCAACAATGCAAATCAGACAAGGCTGCGATGATTGAAATGGATTTTGTGAGAAGAGTCACGTAAATGAGTTGTTAATGATAACACACATGTCAAGCGCTGTAAGTGACAGGGATTAGCTAGAGAGCTTTTGATGATCGTCTCAAATTTCATATCTCATTATCAAAATATCCTAAAGTAGAAGTAACTCGATCAGGTATCACAAGTTTATCGGACACGCTAAGTGTTTCTGACACAGTATGATGTATCAATTGATTTTTTACCATTTATTTTCTGGAAAGTTATATGCCTATTTAACGATAATATCTCCGGAGAGAACCGGTGCTGATTTGATTCGGAGTGCAAATGTGACACTGACGGCAACCCCTCAATGGGTATTGTACACAATCTCAGGTGTCTTGTCTATATATCGCCGTACAAGCGAGGTCAGATCAGTATGGATTCCTTAACATGGTCAGGAATGGGAATATAATCACTCTCATAAACGTTAACGACCATAAATCATCTAAAATAAATGTATCAATATAGAACGATCACAATGTTCTGATCGTGTTCGCGTTTTATGATAGTCGTTAAATCCTTGTGACAAACTATGAAATCAAGAGAAAGGAGACGACATCAGACAGTGTTTACATAACAAATCAGAAGAGATGAGACGACATCAGACAGTATGTACATAACAAATCAGGAGAAATGAGACATCAGACAGTATCTACATAACAAATAATGAGAGATGAGACGACATCAGTCAGTATCTACATAACAAATCAGGAGACGACGTCAGTCAGTATGTACATAACAAATCAGGAGAGATGAGACATCAGACAGTATGTACATAACAAATCAGGAGAGATGAGACGACATCAGACAGTATCTACATAACAAATCAGGAGAGATGAGACGACATCAGACAGTATCTACATAACAAATCAGGAGAGATGAGACGACATCAGACAGTATCTACATAACAAATAAGGAGAGATGAGACGACGTCAGTCAGTATCTACATAACAAATCAGGAGAGATGAGAGACATCAGACAGTATCTACATAACAAATCAGGAGAAATGAGACATCAGACAGTATGTACATAACAAATCAGGAGAAATGAGACGACATTAGACAGTAGCTACATTACAAATCAGGAGAGATGAGACATCAGACAGTATCTACATAACAAATTAGGAGAGATGAGACAACATCAGACAGTGTTTACATAACAAATAAGGAGAGATGAGACGACTTCGCTTTGCTGGAGACCTTGAAGTCACACAATGGAAAAATGTTTTCAAAAACATCCTTCTTACTTCTTGAGACAGTTTCCCTGGCAAGGTTAGATATACCTATTCACCCCAAATGACTTTCCTTTTAAACCAGGAAGGCTGCCTAACTGCGGAAAATTCAAAGTGATGAATGAAATATCAAAACCTAAACGGGGAGGTGTACTTATTCAATAAACAATCAACAATATCAATGATTTTCATATATCTGCTACCTGAACGTTAAGTACGTGTAAATCACGCGCCACCTTTTGAATGAATTCAAACGAGGCATGCAAAATTACCCGATAATCGAAAATATCACTAATCACGACGTGTTCCTGAATCTCCATTTTGTTGTCTTAATTTGTGAAATCACCAACTACTTGGTAAAGAATTCTCTTAACACTGTATTTTTGTTCAGTTGAAATAAATACAATTTTATTTTTTATGACCACATAACAATGAATCAACAATTGCATATACCGTCAACATAGGAGACAGAACCTACTATAAACGTGTCGTTAAAATCGTGGTTTGGCTTGGTGCACAGCATGTCAGCAAGGACACGGAGCTGGCGTACATTTGTATGCATCTTATTGTAATGTCGATTCATTCCAACACGAAGCAACTAGATGGAGCATTCTGATTGGTCACTAAATCATTGATATCATTCTCAAATGGGATGGTGTAACTGTCACAGTCAAGGAAATTTAAATCGATCTCGGGAAGCGATACATAATAACATTTATTGATATATTACTTCGAATTAAAGGAGAAGTAACCTGTCTCATTGACATGCTATTCGTGTGCTTAATGTATTCGCTTTAAGGTCTGCATTGTTTAAGTAGGATTTACATTATCATAGCTCCTTAGATGTAAAGTGTTTGCAGATAATCAATTCCCTTCTGAGTTAGGGGCAGAAGGTATGTATAAACTAGTACGACAGATGATTGATGAATATGTTAGATCCTATTTACAGTACAAACATCATTTAACATGTATTGAGACCTCGACAAGTAATTTGAAAAGTTCAAAGACCATTAAACATGCGTTACTGAGTCGTATAACACGGTTTGATTTCCCTAACGGTGGAAAATGTATCAGATAGCCTTCCCTGTTATGTTGGGTTCCTACAGATGCTCCGGTTTCCTCCTACGTTACCAGCCATCCAGGCAAGCTAAAGATATTAATGCTGGGTAAAATGTGCTTCACTGTTAAAAAACAAAAACAAAGATTCAATATTTCACACAATACGAATAAAACTGAGGAAATACTTTCCTTACGTGTTTTTGCCAGTGAAATATAGAGAAAAACAACATTGATAAAGGGTTATGTTTCACTAATGACAAATAATTCTTTCGCAGACTTACACCAATGGAGAGAGGGAACAAATATTGACTAATCACAAAGCGCGGTTTTAAAAAAAAACCCAGACATCTGAAGGGTCCTAGGGTTGTTTACTAGTCACGTGGCCTTTAATTCTGTGGTAAATTTCATTGGTAGTCAGTAGATCAAACAAAGCAAGCCTGTAACTCAGTTTTCTTTATCAGAGATCCAATCCCAAACCAAACGTCTTGAAAGTTGAGCTAGACGTTTCAAGAGGATTGGTGTTATCGACATCGACAGCAACTTCCCAGGTTACCGCCATATTTTCAGCCGTGTAGTAACTTGTCACATACCTTTATTGTTAAATTATCTGAACGTTTTACGTTTTTCTGTTCGTGTATTTTTACAGATTTTTTAACGGACTATATATTGTCACGTACTGAGAAGTTATCACGACTGAGTAGTGTGTTTTAAAATCAGACACTTTGATCATTTCATTTCTTTCCTAAAAGATTCCGTCTTTGGCTATTTTGCTTTCGACAAAAACACAAAGATAGAATATGTAATGGTGTCTTCAGTTATAACAAATATATTTCACCCGTGTGTCTAATATTTTGTGTACAATCTACATACACAAAGATACACAAAGACGAGGACATGTTCAAATGTCAAACCGTTTCTAAAACTAGAATTTTTTAATGAATCTTAACAGTTGGTAAGTAGAAAATTTTAATTAGGTGAGATTGATCGGATGTCTACCGAATGTTTGTAGGGATAGAGACAGAAAAGGATGGAAGATATCACTGCTGGGTAAGTTACATATTCCCTCCTTAAGATATATTTGAGAATGAAAACGAAGTTAAGGCAGGTGGTCACATAAATCTGTATATAAATGTATTATTTGTTAACTACATCCTTTCCAGTTATACAACATAAGGACAAGCTCTACTCCTTTCGTAATCCTTTATATGTAAATCTTTAGTGCCATAATGTGTAATGTTACTTTCACAGATTTGTTTTTTTTCTAACAGCTGAATTATATCTCTATTTTGGTGATAATGTGATTAACTTCCATATATACTTACAGACCAATACTCTGGGAAAGATAAATGTAAACAACAGCTTTTTTCAATAGTCGGAACAAAGCTTATTACAGGCGCCCACGGGCGCTGTGCTTCATACAAAGGTGGGTCAGATATCTGTGTAGAATCTCGATTGCGGTTCAACATAACACACTATGTTGTCTTCATCAGAGGAAACCCTGTCCAAACCATGAAAGTTTCTACCATCGGAAACTGCTAATATCACGGACGAAGAATGTTTTCTAAAACGTCGCCAAATTATCATCTCCTTGTTCTTCATTGATGAAACTTGAGTGAGAATTCAGTGCGAACAGAGAATCACTTGCACAACATTTTGTGTTGTGTCTGAAGTGAATAAAGGTGACTTATCTGATGTTTTCGTGTCGTTAGAGTGCTTGTTCATGTCTTAAATGGCACGTACTAACAACTTCATTTGAAATCAACTACATATTGGCTGGTTACTTTAACGACATACAAGTAAAACGTTCGTGAAATGATCGTGTCTATTAAAAAATGATGGTCAATGAATAGCTTGTACATGTAAGGCGGTGCTACCGATAGATGATGACACATTTAAGACCCAGACTGGTCCGATGTTGACCAATCTATCCTTACGGCAGAGTAACGCCCCTTTCTTAGCAATCATAAGAGTGACAATGACTTTTTGAGATGATTCCTGGTTTGCACATTGTATATCATTACCTGAATTTGAAATTAAGAACACTATCAGTTGCTTACCTCTATTTTGATAATTGAAATGACAAGGGTTTTATATAAACACAAACGTTGAAAGCATTACAGTTTTTTTTCCATTTTCTAAATATGAACTTTCCATTTCTTGAAAGGTTGATATCCGCAACTGCCAGCTATGGCAAATTTCGATACACTAGGCCGTGTTCGCAGTATTCTGATGTTTGTTATCAACTGACAACTATTGACATACAAACGTATAACTTTGGTCAGATGTAGGGTTTCGCAGACAATGTCTGACATAATTGAGAAATCTTTCATTCCAAGAGCAGTATGAAACTGGACACCGTCATTCTTCAGATTCTGTATGTTTCGCACGTACTTGAATCGATCTAACACACTAATCTGGTGAAGTTGTGTTCAATTTGTCCCAGTAGAAACATACACTTTATCATGGTGACACTTTCCCGGAGCAGAAAATCTAAAATCTACAATCTGAAATGAAATTAATAGGCATCAACGATGACATTGCTGAGCTAGTGATCAAATTTTGTTTGGAGTCCCGCAGGAGATGTCCAAATGAGAAATATAGATTCGGTATCATCTAGACAAAACCTGTCTTTATACTCGGTATCTCTGGCACCAACATGTCTAAAAGGACAAGCAAAGAGAGAAGTAGTGACAGGAGTCTTAAGTTATATCGTTGTAATGTCATTTAGACTATTAGTGTCAAGTACAGATTTTACAAATATATCATGGACAGTTGGTTGCTATGAACAGGTGGCATCATTACAGAAAATGAGTAGATATTGAGATATATTGTGTTATGAGTAGATATAGACGTTTATTGTATAAGTTAACTTAATAAACAGGTGGTTTTAATTTAATAAAATTGCTCTAATGCGTTAAACGCTTGCCTGTACACAAAAAATAATCATACTAGTGTCACAAAATGTACAGAAGTATTTAAATTTGCACTGCGCATTGTAAGTTTTGACAGGTGAATGTTGCAGACAGGAGTTAAGCATTGATATAGAAAAATATTAACAGAAATAGACATGACAACGCATCGACAGGTAAAATAATGCATTAAGGATCAAGCTAGGTTTCATTTCACAGAAAAACAGAGGAACAGGGATTTTCTAACATACACGCTTGAGGCTTAGAGAATGCTAAGACTACTTTAAAGACAATAGTTGTGTTTACATCATTAAGTCAAGACAAACGGCAATGGGAGTCTTCACAAAACCATTGTCCACATTATTATGACAACATATGGTTAAGAACATTCAGCACTAGTCGCCTACTTTGACATATCATCCATCATATAACAATTGTCCACTGCGCCGACAGCACAGGAAAATCTCTCGAAGGAAAGTGTCAAATTGAATAATCAGATCACTGCAAAACACGATCCCGACAACAGCATATGTATTGGTCTGTAAGATCAATCCCATTTGGCAGCTTTCGACGCCGACCTGATGCTTGCTGTTCGCAGTTTGCCTGAGACAGTCTCAAGAAAGAAGTCGATTAAATTATTGTGTGAAATCTAATTAGAGATTCCCGAAAGCCCTCAGAGACAGTGCTGAACTGTTGTAGGTATCACATGTCGGAATCTGAATAGGCACGAACAGAAATGTTCGGAAGCGTATTCCAACCACTGGGCAGCCTTTTTGCGACTTTATTAACACTCTATCGTTACTCTCAGATTTGACTGAAGTTAACAGCATTTTACCTCTGGTGTTTCTCTGCTTTTTCATGAATCATGAACATTTGAATGAATAAATAGTGATTCTTTCTCCCGAGCTTTGAGTAAGTCGAAAGTCAACAACCATAATACCATTCTTTCCCGGAGATTAGTTGTGTACATGTTGTGTCCCTGATATAGATGTAAGAGATGGATATCGCGCTCGTATATGCAGTGTCTGAAATAGATATCGTCATAAAATCGCCTATCATGTGTATTTTCTGTAAGGTCGTAAATAGGTTTTGTATATTTCTGTATTATCCGCAATGGATATCTCGTACGTAGATAACATGACATATCGACTAGAATGTAATTTATATTTTTTTTTTGTTGTAGTCGAGGAGGATGTCCTTGACATTGTGTGCATTGTCCGAGATACATATCCTTCACATGTTTTGTAATATCTGATACACATTCTCTGTAATATCTAAGACGGATACTCTTTATACTTACTGTATTATTCGGATATCATTTACTTATTCTGTAATATCTATTTGAGATTTCCTTTAGTACTCCGTCATATATGTGGTATATATTCTTTACATTCTGTGTAATATTTTAAGACGAATAACCCTTTATACTTGTATTATACATTCTGTGTAATATCCGAGTTGGATATCCTTTACATTAAGTGTATATCTGATCTGGATATTTTTTACATTCTTTGTGATATCCAGAGTTGATATCCTTTAGATTCTCTGCAATATCCCAGGTGGATATCCTTGACATTTATGCATTACCAAATGTTGATTTCCCTGACAATCTCTGTAGTGTCCAAAGTGCTATAAAACGATATCAATAGTACCATACTCCTAAGCAGGTGCTACATAATCGAAATAGAGTATGGATGAATCAGTTTATAATAATAGTTTTAAAAAGCTGAAAAGAACTAAAAGCGCCCCTCTGTTGAAAAAGCTTTTAACAATGAAAAAGGTATAATATATTGTTGGACAGCCTGTAAATAATCCTCTCTCGAGTTTCTGGTTGCCAACATCTTCGTAGAGTTTTTCGAACAAACTAAAGACATACATATGGGAACTAATTGCGCCCATCTGTTGACTATGTTTTCATACAAGGCTAAACAAAACGGATCACAATTACCTTGCAGTGTCGTTCAGCTTCACTTTCAGATATACCGATAATGTCTTGTCTTTAAATAACAAGAAATCTATAGACCACGTCAATCATATATACCTAGCAGAATTAAAAATCAAGGACAAAGCAGGAAGTCGTCAACTAAAGAACGAGCTCGTAACAAAGGGTTTTAAAAGATGCAAATTGATGACAATTGTGGGGGAGATACGGTTGTCATAGTGATCTCATTGAGAAATATTCTTTTACTTTGGTGATTTTAATCTCGATGTATTTGATGCTAGAAAGGTTGCCTTTTGGTGCCGTTGTTGTTTACCTGTTTCTCATATGAGAACGTGATATGACTTGGATTAACAAAGGTTTACATGGCGGTTGTCGTCAATGAAGCAGAAGACGCTTACTCTTTCGGAACACCTGGTCTTATTTTCCATGAACTTTTGCAGAAGTCTCCATGTGAATCGTTCTTTTGTTCATATTTTACTCTAGTACTATTGAATTCGAGTTTGAATTGTGAATATATTGACATATTGGTATTTTCTTGTTTTCTATTTGTATCTATTTTTTATATTGATGGAAACAGCAATCACACATTAAAACAGTGAATATATACTCATTTACGAGATATGATACTTCCATTCTAGGTTTATTTATTTTATTTTAATTGTCGATTTTGTTGAATTATAGTTACATAATGATATTTACATGTTTGATACTCATCTATATATATAAATGAAATTATTCTTGGAATACGTTTTGCTTCATTCAGTGCGATCGTTTTGATGGTGTAAACGATTTATAAATTTGACTATAGAATTATTAATTTGGAAATGATTGAAAATTATTTTAAAACACCAAAAATGATTTCAGATAGAGTATCAAAATATATCTTTGAGTCGGCAGAATGAACATTATAAAATGGCCATATCAATCGAAAACGGTTTTATTGAAGAAATTACAAAGGCAAGGGTTGTTTTCAGATGTAGTATTAGGATTATCGCTGCTCGACAGAGATATAAACACAACAAGCAAATGTGTTTCAGAGAATATCATTTACGTTTGTATCTAGTTTAAAACAAATAAAATGGACATCTGTTATCGAAGGAGACAGAAAAGGGCTATGTTCTGTCTGTTTTGCTGGTATGTCGTAACTCATGACTTGATGTCCGTCTTCAAACTTAAATGGAATTTAGCACTTAGTATTCCACGGATGACACCTGTTGTGGAGTTTCCGAGAAAAGCCTTTTACCAAAGCTATGTAACTGACAAAGTGTGTTGATCAAGGTTTACATCGAACCAAGAACACCATTCCCTGTGAAAATGCATCGCTTTTAATGATCGATAAATAATGTGCTAGACTGTAAATGTCATTTATTTGTAACTATTGATATCACGCCAGAGAACCACAGGATGATGATGTCAATACTGACACATTGGTAACGTGTATTAAACAGAGTCCACACACAGAGATAAGGTTATATCTCACACGCTTATCAGAAACCAAAGCCGGGAGAATGAAATACCAAAACAGAAGAAACGATAGTTTTATTGAATTTGAGTTTAGATTATGATTATGTTGATATGTTGGTTTTTTCTTGATTTGTTCTGTTATATCTACAAGTGGAATGACTACGGTATTTTATGTAGCTACAGTAACCTAGTTAATTAGTCCGATTTATAATTGATATAACATGACAATTAATTAAAATTGTAAATGATGTCATGCTTTGATGATCTATAGATACAAAAAACAACAATATATTGGTTAATGCTATTAACACATACATTAGAAATTACCAGTTCACCCCAAGGTATAGAAAACAAGCCTAAATTATAATCGGCCGCCAATTTGGTTTTCAAATCACGGCGTGCTCCAGGGTAAATAATGAATACACAGTCATGATGTTGTTGCTGGTCTATTGTTTTAAAGCATACAAGGCGTGTACCAATGACTTTGAAGTGAGAGGGATATGATGATCCCGAACCCATGAGGCGAGTTTCGTATGTATATTTCATTAACTTTGAGATTATTATCACTGACGAGTCCTAGAAGGACGAAACAGCTGTATGATATAGCATCACTGACGAGTCCTAGAAGGACGAAACAGCTGTATGATATAGCATCACTGACGAGTCCTAGAAGGACGAAACAGCTGTATGATATAGCATCACTGACGAGTACTAGAAGGACGAAACAGCTGTATGATATAGCATCACTGACGAGTACTAGAAGGACGAAACAGCTGTATGATATAGCATCACTGACGAGTCCTAGAAGGACGAAACAGCTGTATGATATAGCATCACTGACGAGTCCTAGAAGGACGAAACAGCTGTATGATATAGCATCACTGACGATTCCTAGAAGGACGAAACAGCTGTATGATGTAGCATCACTGACGAGTACTAGAAGGACGAAACAGCTGTATGATGTAGCATCACTGACGAGTCCTAGAAGGACGAAACAGCTGTATGATGTAGCATCACTGACGAGTTCTAGAAGGACGAAACAGCTGTATGATGCAATGTAATTCATTCTTTGGCTCTACTGTACTTATTCTATAGCTGTACTGAAATGAGTTTTTTTTCCCTTGAGTCTATTTTGTATATCCCATTTAGAAGAGGAAATTTTACAAATTTATGATTTCCAATTATATAGATGTTTTTCTTCTTCCATGTACTGTTAAATATTCCGATTCCTGTCGTGCCTTCAGATTAAAGTTCAATTCTTAAAACGAAAATACAACGAATACATCTCAATTGCAATTTGTCGTTTGCCGTAAAATGGAACCATTGAAAACATGAAAATGCTACTACAGCAAGATTTGTTCTGAGTTTAGTAAAACGTTTCGTTTAAAATGCACTCATAGACATATAGACAGATGCTTTGAAACTGATTCTATGCTTCTTATTCAAGGGCTTGAAGACCAGCCGTTCGACAAAGTCATTGATAAACTAGACAGCAATATGCTACTCAACATTCAAGCAGACAGTTTCGTCATTGGGGATCTGTCCTCTTGTCCGAGTCAAGGTTTTGCGTCGACATCTATGCCGGAAGGAGGTTGTGGAGTTAATAGGGTGAGAGCTATGCAAACTGTCGTATTGTCCAACATTACCACTAAGGTCAGTGATTGTATGGGCAAGGATCAGTATAGACCCTCAGTCCTATACATCATTGACAATAGACCCTTATCCGCTGTTCATTATAGGGATAAGATTCTACACCCTATTGTTAGGTCCACTGCTGGAGCTGACCTGATGGACGATGATGCTTGTCCGCACTGTGTTCCTGTGTCAAATGATTATCTTTGATTTTTTATCCTGATGTTTTGTCCAGTATATTTACTGACTAGATATGTATGATCCTGGTGTTTTGCCCAGTATATTTACTGACCAGATATGTATGATCCTGATGTTTTGTCCAGTATATTTACTGACTAGATATGTATGATCCTGGTGTTTTGTCAAGTATATTTACTGACCAGATATGTATGATCCTGGTGTTTTGTCCAGTATATTTACTGACCAGATATGTATTATCCTGATGTTTTGTCCAGTATATTTCCTGACCAGATATGTATGATCCTGATGTTTTGTCCTGTATATTTCCTGACCAGATATGTATGATCCTGATGTTTTGTCCAGTATATTTACTGACTAGATATGTATGATCCTGGTGTTTTGCCCAGTATATTTACTGACCAGATATGTATGATCCTGATGTTTTGTCCAGTATATTTACTGACTAGATATGTATGATCCTGGTGTTTTGTCAAGTATATTTACTGACCAGATATGTATGATCCTGGTGTTTTGTCCAGTATATTTACTGACCAGATATGTATTATCCTGATGTTTTGTCCAGTATATTTCCTGACCAGATATGTATGATCCTGATGTTTTGTCCTGTATATTTACTGACCAGATATGTATGATCCTGGTGTTTTGTCCAGTATATTTACTGACCAGATATGTATGATCCTGATGTTTTGTCCAGTATATTTACTGACCAGATATTTATGATCCTGATGTTTTGTCCAGTATATTTACTGACCAGATATGTATGATCCTGGTGTTTTGTCCAGTATATTTACTGATCAGATATTTATGATCCTGATGTTTTGTCCAGTATATTTACTGACCAGATATGTTTGATCCTTTTTTTTGTCCAGCATATTTACTGACCAGATATTTATGAACCTGATGTTTTGTCCAGTATATTTACTGACCAGATATGTATGGTCCTGGTGTTTTGTCCAGTATATTTACTGACCAGATATGTATGATCCTGATGTTTTGTCCAGTATATTTACTGACCAGATACTTACCCTGACCTATATATTAGAACAGTGTTCAAACATGAAGATAACAGTATATGGAGAAATATTATTAAAAGAACTAATTGACTGACGATTACGGATTAAAACTTTATCTTTATTGATATTAACGTGGATTTGACTAAGATATATACAAGTGTATATGATGATGGTCCCAGGAAAATTCTTAATTGCAGTTGCCTGTCAGAGATTTATGTTTATCAGCTAGAATTACTCATGGAGAGGTGCTTTAACTAACTGATACAGTTTTTCTTGGTATAAGACAAGAACAGAAAAGTTCTTTTGTACAGTTCATATGGTGTAGATACATTTGGTGTTTCCCATCGAGCAACAACTTCGGACTCAGGGTCGATATGATAAGGCGATCGTTCATTGTAAATTGATTTGTAGAAATTATATTGAATATTCTCATCTTGTCAATAGATTTGAAAAATTGAGATTTACTGTCAATGGTACAGAAAGGATACGAATTCGACAGAAAATATTAATTTAAATGTATATGCCTAACAAACATTGCATTAGACTGGTGGATTGACAGCTGAATATTAACATCGTGCTGAATGTGTTAAAATCCATATCAAACGATAATTCTTATAGAACCGGAAATAAATTCAGGAAATAAAGAACATTTCAATATGACTTTATACCACCCCTATAAGCTATTTTAACGGAGCGGTATTTTCAATTTTCCACGCAGTCCTTTTACTGAGGAACCGGCAGACTCACCAAGCATTTGATTCCATTTTAGGAAAGTGCTTGATGTGCTGTGATGTAATAAATAACTTTTTCTGATTCAGTGTAATGATATAAATGACAACAGACCAACTTTTTTTTGTGAAATTATTTTGTTAGTCTTAAAAAAAAACCTGTAGAGTGACAACGCAGGAATAACAAATTCCACCTGAATCACTTCTACAATAGCGAGCGTTGGTTAGTTTAACTGTTTTTGTTTTTTGTTTTTTTGTTTTTTTTGTTTTTTTTTTGTTTCGTTTTGTTTGTTTGTTTGTTTGTTTGTTTGTTTTGTTTTTGTTTTTTGGGGGGGGGGGGGTTTTTTGGGGTTTTTTTTTGTCGAATGTGGGGGTGGGGAGTATTGTTGTTGAGAGTCATAGTGGTTTGAAAATAACAAAACCACTAAATTATATATGTAACCCTCCTTGAACAGATGGAACAATGAAACCTTTATCTCAGATCTGATTGATTAGCTTCGATCTATTGGTTGATTGAAGAAAATAATGACCTTCAAAATAACATTTTGAACCTTCGAGCGGAAATAAAGTAATGGTACCTAGGGTATTTGATTATTTTAGTAAACTTAAATATACACACTGCTGGTACGAACTGCATGCTGGGTAGCCGTTGGAGAAATATAATTTTAACCTATGGCGATAGGAACGAAGGCCCGCTCACTTTATTTACGTTGTATGGGTTCTGTACCTTTGTCATTGTTCGTAAACAAGAAAATAAATTGTCTTTTACAAAGAAGGAAATGTTTACATAATGAGGAACTTTATCATCTTGCGTCAATGTATTTAATAAAAGAGGATAATAGAATTCCCTTGACAATGATGTATGAAGCCATGAAACACGCTGTTCAATATGATAGATGCACTATGTATATAATAGTGCAACACATCGATCAAATTGCACTCACTTTTAGGCGGTGCTTATTTTGTATTTTGTACTAAAGACGAGACAGACTGTGAGATAAATCAATTTTCATTTACATCATTATCAGTGTCTTACAAGCCATTTGTGGAGGAGTATCAGACAATAATTTAGTATCAGTATCAATTTTAATGCATGGGATTAGGGACTGGCCCAAACCTGGAAAACTTAACTGTGTTGGTGGAACTGTAGAGAGATACTGAACAAATGCTTTACCACATATGTAAAGATATAACGTGATAGAAATTCATTTTACCATAAAGCATAAATTTTGTGTTCCGAAGAAATACTTTTATACACTTTCATGTATCGTAAAGATAATTGTGATACATACTACTGGAATAAACAATATTGTGTTTCAATGTGTAGTAAAATTTTATCATGTAATTCAAAATTAAATCCTTTTGTATAATGCCAATACTTATTGATTCGAAATTATATTGTAGTGTCCTATTATGCTTGGTGATAAAAGAAACATTAGTCGGGAACACGGCTAGATATCACATATACACCTAAACAGAAACAGAAACATGAGTCGGGAACACATCGAGATATCATATATACACCTAAACAGATACAGAAACATGAGTCGGGAACACGGCGAGATATCACATACACACCTAAACAGATACAGAAACATGAGTCGGGAACACGGCGAGATATCACATATACACCTAAACAGATACAGAAACATGAGTCGGGAACACAGCGAGATATCACATATACACCTAAACTGATACAGAAACATGAGTCGGGAACACCTCGAGATATTACATATACACCTAAACAGATACAGAAACATGAGTCGGGAACACGGCGAGATATCACATATACACCTAAACAGATACAGAAACATGAGTCGGGAACACAGCGAGATATCACATATACACCTAAACTGATACAGAAACATGAGTCGGGAACACCTCGAGATATTACATATACACCTAAACAGATACAAAAACATGAGTCGGGAACACGGCGAAATATCACATGTACACCTAAACAGATACAGAAACATGAGTAGGGAACACGGCGAGATATCACATATACACCTAAACTGATACAGAAACATGAGTCGGGAACACCTCGAGATATCACATATACACCTAAACAGATACAGAAACATGAGTAGGGAACACGGCGAGATATCACATGTACACCTAAACAGATACAGAAACATGAGTAGGGAACACGGCGAGATATCACATATACACCTAAACAGATACATAGATTTATATCACACATTGCTTGTTAGTGATTAGTTTTCACTATTGTGGTTGTTTCTGGAAACCTCACCTTTAAAATAATTAAATAAGAAAAAAACTGCTTTGTACCTTACGTATCTAGATCTTGATATTTTCAATCAAAATAGCACATGGTAGTTTACTTATAAAACCACCAGTTTAATGTTTGGGCACGCCCTGCTTCTTTCATTGGACAACAATATGTGTGTAGGTTATGGTAAAGTATGTATTTGTGTTTTTGACATCATATTATGGACAAGTTACTAATTGATAAATGAATAAGGATATCCCTGCCCGATCATCAAACGTTATTATCATATAGAATCAGAACGTATTGCCTGCGACCATTTTTCCCCGTGATATGACTGTGATTTAATATCCTTCAGCAATTTCATTAATAGCAACAACTTCAGCAGGATACATGAAACTAGCATGTCTGGACAATGGGATCTGGCAATCTATCACAGCTAGCATTGTCTTACACGTTTGGATTATCAATCCATCGATATCTGGTGAATGAACTGGAACATCATATCAAGTAGCCATTTATGTAACATATTGTGGCTATGACACATTACATACCTAAAAAAATAGGATCATATTCTCAACTGCTTAAGGTCGCTGTCCTCCTGAAACACTGACACGTTGTTTTTGTTTAATTGTTTATTAAAAACCGAAAAGAAAATGAAAACTTGTGATTTCATATTTTCGTATAAATATCATAAAAATAGTATAACAAGAATTTCAATATGTTCAAATACTGAATTGTCGTACACGGCAAAAAAACACATGAAAAATACTGCAAACACGAAAATTAGAGTAAAATGTTAACATTGTACTTTACGCCTCCCAGATTTGGCTGGCGCAGTAATATAGGAATTGTTATCACAATTACTGGTAAAAATCAGTGCAAACAATTATCTGTTACCTAATTGTGGTTGATTAGTAGTGGCTAATATACAAATTAAGTTTCCTAGTCATTGTTTCAATCACCACAAGATAATCTAATTTCCTGTTACATAACTGGAACTAATCCACTTTCTTTATAACTAATCTGTTTCACTAGTTGATTATCTTATAATTTCAAAACATCCAGTCTAATTCTCACAAAAGATAGAAGCGTCTCCAATATATCAGCCATTGGTCAAGTTATCTTGTAACAAAGCTTTGATTAGTTACAAATTTAATTAGTTTTTAACTAATTTGTTTATCTTGCAGCGGATCAAAATCAGTTTTGGTGTGCTTGCGATTTTTGTTAAGAATAAAAATCATGGGTACAATAAGTAGATGTCATTAAAAATGTATCATAAATACTTTAGACGTTTGAAGAGTTTTTTTTAGTTGTACAGAGCTTTACTCTTCTGGAACACCTGGTCTTATCTACTTGTGTTTTTATGGGACTCTCCATGTAAGACATGTTGTTCGTGTTTTTCCATTGTTTTTTATGAATCGGAGTCATGATTATGATACTATCAGCCTGCTAGCATTGCCCTTGTTACTTTCTATAGTCCATGCAATAGAGTCAACACAGTGATCAAATCGTCCCCGAATTAAAGCCTTGGAACTGAACTCACAGTACAGGTTGTATAAGGACAGTCATGTACATGGGCCACATTTTGTTTGATCTCACCATGCATCAGTCTATACCGATAGGAATGTATAGCTTTATTTGTCGTTTTATCTAGCTAAATCTGGCTAGGAAATACAATGTCCACGTTCAAGAATGTACAAATCATAACACACAAGCAATTAATTTCTTAATCGTTTGTCGTACTGTTTTACCATGTGACATACTGAAACACATCGGTATAGTTACACACCATGTGACATACTGAAACACATTGGTACAGTTACACACCATGTGATATAGTCAAACACATTGGTATAGTTACACACCATGTGATATAGTCAAACACATTGGTATAGTTACACACCATGTGACATACTGAAACACATCGGTATAGTTACACACCATGTGACATACTGAAACACATTGGTACAGTTACACACCATGTGATATAGTCAAACACATTGGTATAGTTACACAGCATGTGATATAGTCAAACACATTGGTATAGTTACACACCATGTGACATACTGAAACACATCGGTACAGTTACACACCATGTGATATAGTCAAACACATCGGTACAGTTACACACCATGTGATATAGTCAAACACATTGGTATAGTTACACACCATGTGATATAGTCAAACACATTGGTATAGTTACACACCATGTGACATACTGAAACACATCGGTACAGTTACACACCATGTGATATAGTCAAACACATCGGTACAGTTACACACCATGTGATATAGTCAAACACATTGGTATAGTTACACACCATGTGATATAGTCAAACACATTGGTATAGTTACACACCATGTGATATAGTCAAACACATTGGTATAGTTACACACCATGTGA
The DNA here is from genome assembly GCF_031769215.1 of Ylistrum balloti. Taxonomy (NCBI): domain Eukaryota; kingdom Metazoa; phylum Mollusca; class Bivalvia; order Pectinida; family Pectinidae; genus Ylistrum; species Ylistrum balloti. The sequence continues at coordinate 908,287 of NW_026782074.1, forward strand.
CATACTGAAACACATCGGTACAGTTACACACCATGTGATATAGTCAAACACATCGGTACAGTTACACACCATGTGATATAGTCAAACACATTGGTATAGTTACACACCATGTGACATACTGAAACACATTGGTACAGTTACACACCATGTGACATACTGAAACACATCGGTACAGTTACACACCATGTGACATACTGAAACACATCGGTACAGTTACACACCATGTGACATACTGAAACACATTGGTACAGTTACACACCATGTGACATACTGAAACACATCGGTACAGTTACACACCATGTGACATACTGAAACACATCGGTACAGTTACACACCATGTGATATAGTCAAACACATTGGTATAGTTACACACCATGTGATATAGTCAAACACATCGGTACAGTTACACACCATTTGATATAGTCAAACACATCGGTGTAGTTACACACCATGTGATATAGTCAAATACATCGGTGTAGTTATACACCATGTGATAAAGTCAAACACATCGGTATAGTTACACACCATGTGATATAGTCAAACACATCGGTATAGTTACACACCATGTGATATAGTCAAACACATCGGTATAGTTACACACCATGTGATATAGTCAAACACATCGGTATAGTTACACACCATGTGATATAGTCAAACACATTGGTATAGTTACACACCATGTGATATAGTCAAATACATCGGTGTAGTTACATACCATGTGATATAGTCAAACACATCGGTATAGTTACACACCATGTGATATAGTCAAACGCATCGGTACAGTTACACACCATGTGATATAGTCAAACACATCAGTATAGTTACACACCATGTGATATAGTCAAACACATCGGTATAGTTACACACCATGTGATATAGTCAAACACATCGGTATAGTTACACACCATGTGATATAGTCAAACACATCGGTATAGTTACACACCATGTGATATAGTCAAACACATCTTTATAGTTACACACCATGTGATATAGTCAAACACATTGATATAGTTACACACAATGTGATATAGTCAAACACATTGGTGTAGTTACACATTACCTGCCACACGCGTTAGTAAAATTCCCCACTATGTAATCGAGCTACACATAGGATAGTGTTACACACAAGGTGATATTTTACACCGCTTTACGCAACTAGACATATTAATTTTAGTCCATACATCGGTATGAAATTCCAGGACCATTATTTAACCATACATGTTTAGTCCATACATCGGTATGTAATTCCAGGACCAACATTTAACCATACATTTTTAGTCCATACATTGGTTTAAAATTCCAGGACCAATATTTACCCATATATTTACTGTTTGCCACAGGCATTAACATACTGTTAAAGTGATTGCAATATCTATGTACATACATGTAATAAATACATCAATGATAAAGGATAGTTCACGACGTAATTTTTGTACTAGTACTTTAGAATACGTATCTAAAGATTCATCTGGTGCTTATCATAGACTCAGATATTGCTCGAAATTAACAGTCATATTTAATAACCGATAAACAATCAAACAGTCGAGGTTCACGACTTTGGAATTGTCCAAATATTTTTCTATATTTCATAACTTATTTAGATGATTAAAGAAAGGATAATAGAAAACCATCGTTTTTTCGTTTAGACTGAAATTTTCAGATTTCAAAGAGCAGTATTAGGATTTTACAATCTCCAGTTTCTCTGATGGAAAATCTCAAAATAAATTAGTTTTCATCATCCTTCCCTGAAATCAATTATGGCACGAGATACATAGAAAATACAGAAAAAAATCGGGATAAACTTTTTCAAACAGATACAGAAAATCAAAATACATTTTGTGTGCATGATGTAGACATTTCTTAAATATATTGAATAAAATGAAAAAAAAAAAAAAAAAAAAAAAATTCGAGTTACTGGGAGCGCAAATTGTCAAGATCAAATTTTACAAAATACATATACACATGAATAGCAAGCAAATTCTTAATAAAACACAGAGAGGCCAAACAATTAAACTGCATCATGTTTTGACCTTCTAGAACTGTAAGTGATGCTAAGGGCCTAAATCTGAAGGTCAGGAGGCGACTATGGAAAGTGATCGAAAGAAAGTCAAAATCAAGATGGGGAGATGCATCAGCCCAACGAACTTGGTAATTTTCATATATCTGATAATTTCAAATCAAAGTTTCGTAAATGTTTTAATTTTGAACGGCAATTTCGAATGAATATGAAGATTGGACAAGACACAAAACATGTTACTTTGATTAGAAGAAGAAGCGACATACGATCAAATTAAAATTTAAAATAAACAAGAGTATTGTGTGTGTCCTTGCACCTATCAGTACAGGAAATAACAATTCATTTTTTAATTATGCGAAACACAATCAGACGAAAACAAATTATAGAAAAAACACGATGATACTGCACAACAAAGGTGAGGCTTACCGATAAAGTATTCCGCTGAACAACAGAACGATAGGAGAAGGACCAAGCACAGTATGTATATTCTAACCATAGTTCGTCACAGGTCTGGAAAGGAACAAATGTCTCCTCAAGTCCACAAAGCTGCTGCTCAAACTATTTCAAATTTATTCTAATTGGAAATACAATCCAATGGAATATAAAATTATGTTTGTTTGTTCACTTTTATAAATTATGATATATTTTACGCAGTTTAATTTCTTTAAATCTATCGTGTGTTACTTATGTCGAGTTAGATGCTGTAACATAGTGGTATAGATATTTCCTGGTATTTCCCGTACTGCTGTGAGCCGTCGACCGCCCTGTACTGTAGTGTAAGCTCACATCCATGTCATGCCGCTAACACAGCCTACCCCACATTCGATAACTACATATACTATAAACGGCTCCAAACCAGCAGCGAGAAACACAAGGTATTACAGAGATCACAAACACTCGACAATTGTACAATTCTCCCTGTCCGTAAAAGTGTGACAACTATTGTCAATAACGAATCTAATTTATAAGCATCAATAAATTGATTTTCTGTATTTGTTCCTGAGAGAATGATATTACACACTCGCTCTAGCGTACTTATACGTACTATCATAACCTCAGATAATCAAGTGAATCAGCGAGGGGTTACCCTCTGTCACTGTCAATCTTATCAATCAGAACTATGCTATTGGCTGATTATTCTGAAATAGGGTAGGGCTCCTAGAATCGATTGAAGAGAGGAGTGGGTTAACTTCAAGGCGAGAACAACGAGGGAAAGTGATATGTAGTTAAGTGTAGGAGTAACACACCTCGATTAATCACCTCGGACAATTCGTCATAAAATACTGGATGAACCAACACTGTCTCGATAATTAAGTTATACTAAAGACGAAAGTCTCACTCTTTGCTCTAATTCTAATTTTGATTATTGAAATACATTGTTTAAATTGACGTCAAAACACAAGGACCAAGGAGAATATATGTCTGATACGAGCAATAAATTAAATATCTAGTAGAAAACCAAATAAATGTAGCAGACACCAAAGTAAATGCAAATTTTACGAGGACGCAAGGCAAAAGCATCTGGACCGTACGAGGCAGAGTGTCACTTCAAACAATCGAGACAACAAGACCGACAAAAAACCGCTCCTAAACGGTTTAGGACAACAAGACAAACAGAAAGGTTTCTTAAATATAACGACCACCAACGTAAACAGAAAAGTACCGTAAACATACCGACCACCAACACAAACACAAACGTACCGTAAACATACCGACCACCAAAACAACCACAAAAGTACCGTAAACATTCCGACCACCAAAACAACCACAAAAGTACCGTAAACATTCCGACCACCAAAACAAACACAAAGTACCGTAAACATACGGGACACAAAGACAAACATAAGAATAACTGACAAGACAAAGATAATGTCCCCTTATATGTTCGAAAAACCAGGACAAAAATAATATCACCTTAAATGTTCGAGACACCAAGTCAAAGATTATGCCGCCTTATATGTTTGAGACTCCGAAACACAACTAACGTCACCTTATATGTTCGAGACACCAAGACAAATATAATGTCACATTAAATATTCGAGACACCAAGACAAAGGTAATGAACCCTTTATATATTTGAGACTCCAAGACACAATTAACGTCGCCTTATATGTTCGAGACACCAAGACAAAGATAATGTCACATTAAATATTCGAGACACCAAGACAAAGGTAATGAACCCGTTATATATTTGAGACTCCAAGACACAATTAACGTCGCCTTATATGTTCGAGACACCAAGACAAATATAATGTCACTTTAAATATTCGAGACACCAAGACAAATATAATGTCACATTAAATATTCGAGACACCAAGACAAAGGTAATGAACCCTTTATATATTTGAGACTCCAAGACACAATTAACGTCGCCTTATATGTTCGAGACACCAAGACAAAGATAAAGTCACATTAAATATTCGAGACACCAAGGCAAAGATAATGTCACATTAAATATTCGAGACACCAAGACAAAGGTAATGAACCCTTTATATATTTGAGACTCCAAGACACAATTAACGTCGCCTTATATGTTCGAGACACCAAGACAAACAAAAGCCACCTAATGATCAAGAAAACAGGACGTCACAACGACACACGTATAAGACTTAAAGACAGCATAAAGGACCTTAAACAGTTACACCACTAAGACAAAATAGAAAGGCACCACAAATTTCAAGACATCAAGACATGTAAAAGAAGTTACTTTTATTATTTGACGATACTCCAAAAACAAACATGACACGACTGACTAGTAAGACGAAAAATTAGACAAAAGTATTTTTTAAAATGTTCTCGCTATAGAACTGACTTTTCTGATTCGTTTCATGAATTTAGATAAGATATAAAATAGCAGTTTGTGTGGAAACTGTATGCGTTTAGCTTGGAAAATAAAAATAAAATATTGTCCTTTGTAATAAGCATTATACTGTCATCACACGAAAATTAGATGCCGTAAAACTTCTCCGATCGGATTACATCATTTCGTTTTGGTTTCATAATGTTTTCTCATATACCCTGATTATTTCTTTGAAATTTGACGTCCTTTACTAACATTTAATAACACTTGTATGTCATGACGTGATGACATTAAACGTATTAGGCCTTCATATCCATGGCCCCTTGGTAATCCCCAGTACTTGATCGCTCTTTATTCTAACAAACAGTTTAATCAGCTACAATGCAGCAGCCGTGTTCGTGTGTCACCGAATGGATTAAGTCGCCTGCATTTATGGACTGCTGTCAGGTTAAACACAACTTTTTTTTTTAACACACGGATATACATGTAATTGAGTAGGCAAAGTTGGCAATGTGACATAATTGTTACAGTATAGAGCTGGTGAGTTTTGTTTTATGTACTATTATTAAACACAGCAAGTGTTACAATTTGTTATAATCCATCGAACAGTGTCAGCTATACACGAATGTCGATGTAGTGCACCAACAAGCGATTTAGGACGTAACTATCACGTTGGTAAAACCATAGGAAAAACACAGGAAATGATACATAAGAAACTACCAATAAAAACAAATCTTCATAGACGACATCCGCCATGTAAATCGTGGTCAATCCAAGTAAGTGATGCCACGTTCCCACATGAGACCAAGGTAAACAACTACGGACCTACAGGTGTACTAACGAGCATCAAACACGTCCAACTTCATGTCTTACGAGGAAAAGGAATATTCCTCACTGAGGTCATTTTAACGTCGGGAAAGCTTTCCCTTCATTTTCATCAACCCGCATATCTCGTAACCCTGTGTTGTGAGTTTGTCTGGTAGTCGCTGAATTCTTGTACTGAAGTCGTTTTATTGATAACAAGCCCTTGAATATCGAATCAGTTGCGACTTGTTAACCATAGACCGGAAATGTAGTGCTGTTGCTATCCAAAAATGGAAAATTCACAACAACACATTGAAATCATCATTCGTATCAAACAGTATGATAAGCAAGCATTCATGTTCATTTCCTGGTAGGAACATAAGACATTATCAACATATCAGAAACCGAAAATGTCTTCGAAAGGTCTTTTGTGACCAGTCTTTGTAAGGTCTTCGTTTATTCAGCCTCGTATGAAAACAAAAGCAAGTCCGCCAAACAAGGGACACAGTTTGTTACCATAGGTACTCCAATAGCCTGTTGGACGATCTTACCGCAAAACTCCATGAAGATAGTGTCAACCAGAAATACGACCATGTTCTTCATGCGACGGTTCACCTACTAGGTTGTGCAGGTAAAGAACAGGTTATTGATATAAGTATTGCCGTATTTCAATTCTCTGATATCCAACTTACTTTTAATAATTTCTGTTTATCTATTTTAGTATTGCTTTACATCCTTTCAACAGCCAGGGTCATTTAAGGACATGTCAGGTATGGGTGATGGAGGAAAGCCGGAGTTCCCGTTCCGTGACCAGTACTTGTTGGATGCCTCACAAAGGCCCCGAATCCGCGAACCAGGAGTGACGCGGCCATCGCGGTTTCATATTTTATGGTAAAAACAATTCACAGATATTTTATGTTAATTTGTTTTCTAACGCATACGTTTATCACTGTATCATTGAGGATGAACTGGAGAAGATATTTTGTCTATTGTTTAACTTATCATCACACAAGGATAGATCCAGTACAGATACAGACATCTATCAACGATATGTTTAGCATTCTGATACTACCTGTTGCCTATGTATGATACAGAAAATTTTTAACAATTTGCGTTTACAAGTTTAAATAGATAAAACTATAATGGGTAGGTGCTACGTTCCATAAAGTTATCGTGTTCCCCGTAGCCTTGCTTGAGCGTTCCACCACTACCATGTGACGTAGAATCATTATGGTATAACCATTTTATAAGACTCTTTCATATGCGTGTTTTTAGGGTAGGGATAATCCATTCGTAGGTCACAAAATACTAGGAAACCTGAGGCTCTTCCGAGGGTGTTACCATATTTTGTAAATCCGAAGGTGTAATATCCCTATTCTACAGACACACATAATGAAAAATTCTTATTCTCTCATATCAACACCAAACGGTTGAGAAAAAATGACTGTTGGCCCTCCATTTTTTCATTTAAGAAAAATACATTTCCAAGTTGTTACAAAAACAAACTTGATGTTCCTAAAGGTTATACCCATGTATTACAAACTGAAAGTTTGTCCTGAAATTCTTCGGTGTATAGCAGGATAAATATATCATTCGCAGGTTAAAAAGCCTGTATGTGATTACATTGTACATAGTATGGATAAGTAAACATCAGTCACAAATCAACAAATAAATAAATGAAAATGGGGAAAAAAATGTTCCGAGATGTATTTTAAAAGAAATCTATAAGAAACAGGCTTTTTCCCGCTCAACCTATTATCTTATTCTCAACATCATATATTTAATCATTATCAATGTGTTCTTATTCGTCTAGGTTTTGTTTTTACCTGAACTGTATTATCACTTTTTCATTAAACTCTGACACTAATGTGACGTCACCACTTCATTCGTAAGTTCATGGCTTGACGTCATACAAGATATTTATCTCGAGTCGCTGTCGCTGGGGATCACCATAATGCGACATTACGGCGCCGGGACATTTTATGGTAATGTATATGGTGATTTGGAAATTGTTCATGTGAGTTTCAGACCGTTCTTGTGATACTGGAGTGTAGGTGTTATAACCGTGTTTTCTCCTGGTGATGACGAAGGTAGACACATTGCAGCATCGGGTGAAAAAGTTGAACTTGACGAGGACGAAGAGGCAAAGGATATTATTTGGTTTGATTGAAACAAATTAGTATTTTTAGTATTTTGCGACATGTTTGAAATCATAAACTACAGTCTAGTGTTCTATAATTGTTCAGAGAAAGTGTGTTTTTTATGGTCTTGCCATAAAACTGCATGGTATCAGGTACGGGATGGTCGGTCATTTTTGCGAACCCTTGTATTAGTCAATAGTTCACAACCAGACAGGATTGTTTTTCGCAGTCACTCTAATCTTATTGTTGAGCCTATATTTTCCCACAGAGGCACATATATAACACTCATCTTCAATGTTGGAATTTTATAGTGATTTGTTGCTGCCAATTAGAAAGGGCCATTGACATAACAGAAGTCTTGTGGGCGTTTTACTTTATAGAAACAGTACAGGCCCAAGGGATCACTTATCCAATTTCTTAATATTGGCTGACTGTTTTAACATTGCTGACATGACGATGGCAAATGAAAGATGACAGATCAAGCAGACGATAATGTAAGAGTTATCTACCCCTTAATACAAATTATTCAGTGAAAATCCATGTACATTTAAGATAAAATTTTCTTACCTAGATATGTTTCATGGACAAACTCTATCAAACATGGCGGGATATGAAAGAATTACACTCTCAGACCAAAAGACGCAATTCACTAACGACAAATCGAATGATACACATGCATGAAGAAACTAAATCGTTTACTTACTAATTATTATTCAGGGCATGCACACGAGACATACCCTCTACATTAATTTGTGTACAAGATATATCACCATAATGTCATATATTATAATTTCGTCAGGTGATTGGTTTTAATTTTCAGAATTAATCAAATTTATTTTAAAAATGCCAAAAATCTTCATTGAATACTTAATTTTTATTTATTTTTTTTTTTTTTTGTAGTTAGATGAGTCTTATGTCTACACGATCTGACTTTTTATAAGATATGTTCAGTAACGTATAATAACAAGAAATTTTCGTAATAAAATTTAAGCGCTGTATCGTGACTTACTTTGATTTATTTGAAGTTAATACACACATACGAATGTTAATTGTGTTTTATAAATTCCATTGGTATATCTATTTATTATATAGCAATTAATGTGCGTTCCCATCCATTTAAAAAATTAATTTATCTTTATCTAGTGGTTATGATAGTAATCTAATCACATTTAGGTAATTTGATATTTCAGACCAAACCCTTGTCATTGTAAAGGCGTAATGTATACGAAGTGTAGTGGTAGCATAGAAACATAATTTAGTAATTTCTGATGATACGAAAGCATAGTGACTAAGTGGACAAATTATGTAGTTGACTTAAAAGTTTCCAGATAATACAGTAGCGTAGTAACTAAGTTGACAAGTTACATACTTGTTTTAAAATTTGATGTCATTCTAGTTGTCGCAGGCAATTTTGATTTTGATATTGAATACTTGTTGTAGATCACACACTAATTTTATATATATATTCTACGTGTTATATATAATTCACTAATAAACAATGAGTATACTTTATTAAGTCCAGCTATTTTCACTTTACGATACGTTGATGATGTCGTCTCGTTACAAAACATCAACTCTATCGACCATGTCAATCCAATAGACACACCAGAACTAGAATTCAATATCAGCCGCTTATCTCGATGTTTTCCTTCAACGATACCAACAGGGACACATCTCCACCACGACATATGATACGCGTGATATCAATTACCCTATTGTGAAAAATTTTTCGTCACCACTGCTTCCTCAACCTATTTTGTTTACATATCGTATTTGATTTGATATTCATGGGTTTGTTTTCAACATAACGATTGTATGCCAGCAACTGACATAATATAGGGTTTATAGAGATGCAAGGCGAAAAATATTATGGGGAAGACTTACGGTCATCATACCGAGCTGATTGGAAATATTCCATTTCTTTGTAGGATATGAAGTACATGTATTCTTAGTGGGATGTTTTTTGTTGTTAACTTTGTTCCTATATGGAATGTGATTTTACTTACTTAGATTGACCAAATTTTACATAGCGGGTATCGTCAATGATGAAGAGGGCGCTCACTTTCCCGAACCACTTAAATACAGATTCTGTCGGTATTTTATACTGTTTTGAAGGGATGGTGTTTGTTTTTATTTTGATTTGGTATCTTGTTTATCAGAAAGATGGACGTTTGATAGCGGTCAATAGACACGGTATAGATTTTAAGAATTTAATCATCATTCGACACAATTGAATTGATTCAAAACCATTTTAATGCTAATACAATTAGTTCTCCACATTACCTGCAGCAGTTAAGGTAGTTTGGTGTTTCCACCCGAGAAATATCAATTGGTACGAAACTAACTTAATTAGAGTATTTTTATTCTGAAACAAAAGAATGTTTAACATTTTTTTAATTCTCGCTTGGATTTCAGTAAATCAGTATTCAAAACATACACAATTTGATGACTTTTTTCTAAATACTAAATAAATGACAGAAAAGAGCCAAACATACTGAATTCAACTGCACCGTACAGCTCTTTCCTCCTTGTTGGACTCATCCGTGATGCTAGGGACTTTTAGTCTGAGAATAAGGAGGCGACCGAGGAGAAATCAAAATTGATCGAAAATCTTCCGGAACATTCCAATCTATTTGACAGTATTCATGATTTAAAGATAAAATCTGAGTTTATTATCACGTAGGCGTGATAGCTTACAGTCTCGAGAGTTCTGGAAATGGTCTTATAATGATGATAAACTTCATGTATAAACCACGTGCTCTAGAAAACACATGATAGTGTAGAGACAATGTTGGCAGTCGGCGCCGACAGCAGGTGTTCGATATCAATACACAATTGTAGAAACCAAGTAACGTTCGCTAATATAAGTTCATTATCGTGTGGCCAAACCAGTTGGTCAACAGAGACTGATCTTTGGCTACCTGGTCATTAATTTTGTTCCTTCCTATAGATGGATGGTATGGAATACTGTTGGAGTGTATACAGTTGTGGAGAGTTTGCGATGAATTATCCACAGCAAAAAATCACCCTAAACATTACTAAATCTATAAATAAAGTTTGTCTATAAATCAACAACACTCATATACGTAATAGTTTGCTGTAATTATCATGAATTCACGGCTGGAGGTGTCTCTTAAATTGTTTAGATAGTAACAGGAACCAATTTGATCAAGCTTTATTTCTTAAGGCACAGCCAGTTCCTGTTTCGAGAAAGACATATTGATAAATCTTCGTAGACATTTAATTACTTTCGGATTAAAGATAGGAGATTGATAGCAGGATAAACTCTGCAGGGAACGCAATATTTATCATAAACCTGGTAAGTCAGATGAAATAGAGTTATACCTACTCGCCGTTTTGTGTGATTTATTGATGGAGCAAGCTTTACGTTGTTTCCGATTGTGAAAGTGAGAAAAATATTTCGTGACAGTTTAGTGGTAAATACACTATTTATGTAACCGTTAACTGTCATACAAAACTATTTAGGTATCTTTTCACTAACAAGAAATAACACAGCAAATATGGTAAATGAAAAAGACCGAAAGTGAGAAAAAAAATTTCGTGACAGTTTAGTGGTAAATACACTATTTATGTAACCGTTAACTGTCATTCAAAACTATTTAGGTATCTTTTCACTAACAAGAAATAACACAGCAAATATGGTAAATGAAAAAGACCACCCTCACAGAGGGTAAAATAGTATTTAATCACACTGAACAAAAATTTACTCTTCAGCCAATTTAACTACCATACATGTATCAACACCAAGAGGGGCTTTAAGTTCTGATGTCCTAATTCATAGTGTTTAATGCATTGTGACGGCATGAAACAGAACTGTTTCTAAGAATGACCTTTTGATATATTAGCAAGCGGTAATCTAAAATTATACGTATTTAATCGGATACTGTACATTATGTGTCGGATTATGAAAGACCTTTAAACGATCATGTCTATTACATATAAGTTAAGTAAAAGTGTTATGCATTGAATGTAGTTTGAGGTATTAAGATGCAGGCGTTGCTAAAACTAGTCAGTTTGAAACAGATGTGATAAAGACTCATATTAGATACGATTCAACACTTATAGAAACAAATACCTGGGGTGTAAATGTCTAAAGGTACCTGTATGGCGTGGAATATTGACTGTAGATGCTTCAAAACTATGAGTCTTATTATGAATGATTTTTGTTCAAATATCTATGGATAAATGACGTCCATCTAAATCACCCTTTTTCAAAATTCTAAAACAGATATGTTCAACATAAGAAAAAAAATGAGAGAAAAAAATATTTGTATAGAGATTCCTTAAAACGGCGACTGTAAAACTCCCTCGTGATTTCGTAAAACTACATATCTCGAAACCCGATATTACGAGTTGGTTATTCATTTGACGACATTTGCTCAAATATCGTGGTATTGGGTACATGCTCTTGAATCGATTGCGACATGTAAACACCATATGGGATACAGGAATGCTGCTATCTAGAAATGGAAAATTTATAATAGGCCAGTTGAAATCATCACACTAATCATGAAACTTGGTGGAAATCTGTCCGTGTTGGTTTCGATGAAGAGAAGAACAAAAACATAAATGTAGGAGGTCGATGTAGAAGAGTCTGTCGTGACTTTCATTTCCATTTATAGTTGGCATTTACCATAAACCTGGCCAATAAATCTCAATATTTAAAGACAAGACGTTATAAATATATCTGAAGGAGAAACTGAAGGACTTTGCAAGGTCTTTGTGCCCTAGTTTGATCAGCACTTCAATAAGTTCAGCCTCGTATAAAAACCAAAACAAGCCAGATCGTACTACCAATTTCCACAAACAGGTTGTTTACCAGAAACTCGATCATCTTAGATTTTAAAAATTATGGACCGAATTAAGAATGGTGGATGTAAAACACCCTAAAAGTGAATTCAACACAGCATGCTTTCATTTAACACATTGAAATTTATATTCCAAATAATGTACGGGGTTTTACAATACTAGTATTTCTTTCCCATCATGAAAATCTTTCGTAGCTATACATTTTGGATCATGCTTAAATCGCCACTTACTATGTGCATAGGAGGTCAATAGTTATAAGAGGTAAAAGCTGACAGAGGGATAGGTTTTGGGTCATCTACATCCATTTGCTACAGCGTGTACTTGCAGTTGAAAAGTTAAGATGCAATCGTTGCAATCGCAAATGACATGGATATTTCTGCATTGAAAGTATGGTGGTGGAAAGCTGGCTTCAACAGATTTCTGGTGTAAAATATTGCTGATGCAAATAGCCTCTACTCCCTTATTTGCAAACTCAACTTCAATGAATTGGCGAGTTACTGGAGAATCATGGTTTTCCGTTCAGACAGGTTTTAAGTGCCATATTTGTGCCATGCCATCAACACTTTTTTCCAAGACCTCAAGCGTTTAAATGGTAGTTCGCGTGTGTGGTGATTATGGCATTTTTTTGTTTAAATTTTGGATATTTTAATATTTTGATACTATTTATATTGACGTTTGAGGTGGTGCTGGATTCAACCAATCCGATTTTCCTAACTTGTAAATTACTCAAAAAGTTCAGTAAGCAAACAAGCCTTGTGATATAAAATGAAAAATGCACAATACGGGAATTGAAATCATCACGTGTATCATATAGCTTGGTGGAAAGTTGTCCATGTTGGTTTCGTTTTAGGAAAAGATCAAGATAAGCAGCTGATGTAGGAGAGTCTGTCGTGTCTTTGATTTCCAATTCAGGTTGGTGTATTTGTGGTCAATAATTTTCTTGTTATTTAAAGAAAATAAAAGTTTAGGTCATTGCTTAATAGATTGCCTAAATAACTGTTCGGTTAATCAACATGGGAAAATCAATGATTCGCGGTTTTTCCTCCTGTTCAGCTGATTCCAAACTCCTATGATTTACGCCAGGCGGAAGCATGTGGCTTGAAAAAATTGCGCTACTTCGAGTTTTGGAAAAACTTTACGACGCTTGTGGTTTTGCCACACATGCTACACATGTACACTGACTCAATTTCTTGTTTCTGATACGTGATTTTCGACATGAAGAGAAAATTGTGTTATTTTCTATTCTTCTCATTCACCTTTTCAATACGTCACAGAGTGATAATTTATTGGGCGATAATTGTAGCGAGAATGTACTTTTAACTCGGTAAGAATGAAAGGTTATTTAAGATAACGGCATTTTGGGATTGCCGTGTACGTCAAAGAAACAGCATGAAGACAATTGGAGTGTAAGTCCATGTCTTATCTATAGCCATTGGTTAGAATAACATCCTTGGTTGACAGTTGCAATGTACAATAAATAACATTGTAAATGCCTGTTTCCGTATGTCCTTGATTTTCAATACGGCTGTTGAACAGAAAATGTCTTATATACAGCCATTGGTTAGAACCACAAATCGTGAATGCACACATTTTGTTATTTCAAGTATCATATCATGATACCAAAAGTCATGTGTACCTTTCAATGATATAAATAACTTCCAGGATGTAGCGATTTTATTGTCAAACACATGCATGGAGCTGATGTTAAAAATTTAGGTCCTTAGAACAACCTACGAGCACTAGAAGGACGACATAGCTGTATGATACAGTTTAATTCATTGGTTAGTTCTGCTGTATCTAAAAAGGTGTTGTTCACTTGTGTGTCTTTTGTATAGTCATTGAAGACATGTAGAATATTTATCTACCTTGAAGTATTATCATATTTAATGAGAACTTTCCTTAAATGAAAACTGACCACATGATTGACTACGTGGTATCTAACTATTAACACTATTTTCTTTCATATAGATACATTTTGTCTACTCTAACTGAATTTTAAAGAAGCTTAGTTTGACTTGATGGTTTCAAATACATAAATCACTCATCGCAATGCATCAGCATATAGTAATGGGTCCGACAGTCATTGTGACACATCGCTCTGAATGAGCACAGCTCCAAGCAAAAATACGGAATACCATGCTGTTTTTCAATTATTTCATCTCTTTGACTGTTGGAATTATCTTTTGAATATGTCTGTCTTTCATGGAAATGACGACGCACCGTTTGATCGATGTGGCAGATCTATGCAGGGGTCTTCCATTATTATACAGTTGACACTGGATGCCGGAAATAGTTAACAGCACAACTCATAAGGTGGCAGAATTTTATTCTAAAATTCCTTTCAAGATGAAAAAAAAAATATAATAAAAAAATAATAATAATAATTTCACAGCACAGAAAGATTCTTAAACATTTTGACAGAGATATTGTATGATTATGGAATGTGCCAATGATGTTTATTCAATTGATATGATTTTCTTAATAAGGTGAAACACGATTACTTAATTAAGGACAAACGGCAACCTAAAAACAATTATCTCCATTCGGCCAGTAACATTACTGTCAGTTGTTTTATCTAAAGTCTGTGGTTATTGTTATTCATATCGCAAATCAATGCATGTAATTAAAAGATATTATAATGTCAACAAAATGGTCCTTTAAACTGAAAATACTGGCTCTTTGCTATAACTGGTTACACAAGCATTTCGTTATACTTATATGAACAATTACCTGGTTCAGCATATCAATATGTCCTTGACCTACTTTTGAAATCCTTCAGTATTTGAAAGTCTAAGATACTGAGTGACTAAGTACATATTTACGTCTTTATTTCAATTTTCCGCCTTCTTGATATATATGCCTATGGCGTATGACCATATAGTGCACCCATAATTTGGCTGTTGTCGTCTCTGGCAAAATTAATGACATTATAGTCGAATCTAGATGAAATCTACCGTTCTTAAATAACACTTCTTTCTTCTTAATTTTGTAGAGTTACTTTACCGTACAAATATAAATATATACATCTTGATATCTGATATAAGCCGTAAAGACCACTAGAAAACATCAAATGTAAGATGGCAATCCGCAACATCCCACAGGCAGTTCATTGAGAAAATATTGTCAGGAAAACAATGTGCCAATAATACCTCCTTACTTCCGGCGCTGCCTCCTACACTTCCGTCCAAAGTGTGAAAAAGGCGTTCTAATAGGGTCCAATTACATCGAGAGCACGTATGACCGTAAGCTAGTGCTTATTATTTTTGGTCTGTATTCTGTCGCAGACGAAAGATCATTGAATTCGTAACGACACTTGGTTGTCTATACAATTGAAACCAACCTCCGATTCCTGATGGTATATTCTCGCATCATTGTTTAAGTTAGTCACGCACCTCCGGGATTTGATTCTCAACATTTGGTCCTATGCCGTTCAGATTTAATATATCTGATATTTACGAGGTATCAAAGAACATGATGTTGGTGGATCTGGTCACTATGAATACCTCGATATAATTTGAGTGAAATCAATCCAAAATGCATATGTCTTTCTTCTACTTAATACTAAATCATCTCCGGTAGTGTAAGGCATGACGAAATTATTGTATCCTGTTGTATTACTATCTACACAGTTAAATAACATATTCTGCATGTTATTATTAATAGTATTATAAATAGTATTTGCTCTTTAATACCATTACACAGAGTTTACGCTATCCTTACCTCCTTCCATACTGACTGTGGGTTTCCGTATAGTTCCAATATAAAATGTACGAGTGGATTTTTCTGTGAAAAGTACATACATACATTTCATGTGGGTTCAGTATATTGCTCTAAATTTGTCTTTAAATTGTAAACATAAATATTTGAATAAAAATTCTTTATATAATGCAAGTCAGGTGACCCTTCTGGATTAATCGTATAATTCAAATTTCATGCCTTTTATGATTTTCCAGTTTACTTCCAAAAACCACACTTGGTACTAAAAATGTGAAAATCGTGATGGAGATATCGAGTTATATAGGCTTCCACATCACAATGACTGATTAGTAATAATATTCTGGGTCTAAGGTAGATAAAAAGTAAAAATAGACAAGGGGATAAACACTATCAAATTAAACTTTAAAAATTTAACAATATAGGAAAGGAGATATGCTAATATATGCCATTACCTTGCCTTTCAAAGCAGAGTCGAACTCTATGTTTAAGGACGTACTGTATGTGCTCTTTAATATTTGAGAGTCAAAATACAGGGAACATATAATGGCAAATTATATGTCCAAAGGCCCTAACTGCGTGATGTTACATTTTTCGGGTTTATATTAAATAAGTATCAGATTTGATAATGACGATGTAAACAATCAACCATACAGTTTTACAAAGGATTTCCTACATCTTCCTACATCTCAAATTTCCTGTGTCGGCTCCTTCTCTAAAATACGCATTGACCATTAAGTATTATACACTTCCAAGAGGCTCCTGATTTTATATCTAATGATATGAATGGGGCGCATTTTCATGTGGGTATTGTTATGTTATTGGCTAAAAGTATAAAGACATACTAAGGAACATCACAACACAGACACAAATGTTAAAAAATGTCAAAAAAAATCACACTGAGACCATATTCAGAGCACCTATTAGAGTCTACACTGGAGGGAAAACGATGATTTAGTGAATGTCAGTTTTTAGTACAGTGAGAAATTGCCTAAACATCCAATTACCTCGGTGTATGTTGTTTAATTCCATGAGTTTAGTAACGGTTTTGGTGAAGGAAGGGAAGGGGACAAGATTAATGTCAGTTAACGGCTTTACAATTGATTAAGTACACTTGGTTAGGTAATCTGGTTCAGTTCATCAGCGCTATAGGGTATATTTGGAATTTGCTCTGCAGGTATTCCTTCCACACCACATTCTCTAGGGATGGCGAGATGTGCTAGACGTGTGCCCCGGAAATCTACCACCCAGACGAATGTCGCAAAACCAGGACTCATAAAGTAGAATATTTTCAAACAAATAATCTATTCAAAATGTATTGATATTAATAGAAACTATTTTTTTTTCAACTAAAATAAAAAAAATGTTTTGAACAGCATATTTGTAGATGTTATATCCAAAAGCAAGTAATTGCATTAAACCTTGTACTGTTTTTAATTCCATTCTGATATATTTATTTCTAAACGTTCTTTCGATTTTTAAATATATGAAAAGTATGAAAATTAAGATTTTGACTTTTTCGATTTTATTCCTCTCCTCCTCCTAGGTCTCAAAATTTAGGCAAACAAGTTACGTCCCTTTAATGGGCAGCAGCAATTGTTATCGACTCCTACCGAAAATGCATATTATGGGCATTTAAAGGACAACCTGAACTCGGAGGGTACACAGACAATGTGGGGTAATGTCTTAAATGTCTACATACATACATATTTGATAGATATATGACTTTTTTACATCAATATTCGCCCATACATGTACATGGGATCTGCTCAGAGTGCTCTCGACCCCTAAGTGTAGCTAGTTCAACACCAAAAGTCATGTGTGTTACATATACAACTTGTTCTTCTCATTTGCATTTTCTCTTGGATTAATATTTACCGTTGTCAACTCGAAATTCTGCTTGAGACATTCTGTTTTGTTCGAGTGACATTTGTTCATGTCGTACTCCTCAGTCCTACAGAGAGACAAACGTCACCGTGATCACTCATCCTCCACTGACTCGTCCATTCTTCGTGACAGTAAAAACTATAAGCCAAGGTCAATCTCATCTACATCTTCTTTTGAAGATTCCTTCTCTGGTGTGTCATCTTCTTCTCCAACTGCTATGGCAAACCAGAACATCCCTCAGTACGGATCGTCCCAAATCCACCCTCCCAGCTACATAAACCCCCCGCCATCAGGGCATATATATCCTTCTGGTCAACACGTCACCATGAGTGGTCCTAGGCTCCCGGAAGAGGACATCGATCGCATTGTACGTGCTCTCAAAGTTTCTCTTCGGGAGGAAATACATGAACTAGTTGCGACTGAGGTTAGCAAGCAAGTTACTCCCTTACTTGAACGAGTTCAGTCTTTGGAGTCCGAGAATCGAGATCTACGTATGCAGATCGACGACGTTGAACAGTACGGCAGACGGTCGCTGGTTAGGTTCTCCGGTATTCCTGAGGAAAACGAAGAAGATACTACCGCGAAAGTGATGGAGGCTGTGTCTGCGGCGGGTGTGGACTTAAGCCCCTCCGATGTAGAAAGATCTCATCGTGTGGGCAAACCGCGCCAGCAGACCAATGGTTCCTCGGCTCGTCCGAGGGCTATAATCATGAGACTCACGACTGTCGATGCCAAGTTTCGTTTGTTGAAATCCAGCAAGGCTTTCCGTAACTCCACATTCTCCAACGTGTCAGTAAATGAAGACCTCACGCGACTTCGGAATGAGCTAGCCTTCCATGCCAGACAACTGGTTAAGTCCCATAAGATCTTACAGACTTGGACAACCAATGGCAAAATTATGATCAAGGATAAACTGTCACGTGTATATCAAATCCGCTCAGAGACTGACCTCATTCCACTTGGACACACTATGTCAACATGAGTTACACACGTGCATTACACGTGGGATTACCTAGATTTGTAACATAGTACTTCTATTCATATACTTAACGTAACATACTGATTTATAACTTGAAAAGTTATGCATAATAATTAAGCTTTAGTCTTTATTACCTCATTCCATCGTGATGAAATCTTGTCTATTCCACATGTGCTCTCTTTTTGTTTACATCTAACTGTAGGTGTACACGAACCCGTCCGACGGGCCCATTACTTACAGGTAAATCAGCTTGTTGCTCGAATTACTTAAGATGTTTATACTTTTCCCCCAAATATTACTTACTCAACTATCAGGTCATTTCAGTTGAATGATATTTATTTCTAAGAAGCAACCAGAAACAATAGTCATGCAGTAACATGTTACGCTATCGTACGTGTAGCTATGCGCATACACATCTTACCCTCGACTATGGAACAGTCGGTGACCTACCTTATTGCCTGTTTTGATTTTTCTTTCTTCCGAATCGTTGCAATTCATGAATAATTGATCTTGGAAGTCATATGTGTCAAGTAGTTTTATTAATTGACAGACTGTAAAATCAGTACTTACTGATGAGAATGGTTCACGCACCTTCACCAAAATAATATTCTCCTATCTTGCACTGACCATCCTAATGAGATCGGAAACGCCAACGAAGTCAAAGTTACTCCGTTATGACTATTATTTACTTTTGTATTTGATCCGCACGAGGTATTGACCCTACGGAACCAAGTGAAAATCATATACTTAAATATGTGTATTTGACATCCACGAACCACAGCTAAAAATGTACGTGGTATATTTTTCTCACTAAATCACCTTTAAATACTTTAATACGTCTTCTAAACGTATTGTTAGGTGTGATAAAGATTATTGTGACGAGAGTCTCGCCCATAATGAAATGACGTCAAGTTGTATCAAGACGTCCCAAGTTCATGCGGAGATTGAAAACGTTGAACCAAATTGGCTCCAATCTGCATGCACCAAATGAACTTTTTTTTGTTCTCTATTTCACAGTTAGGAGATTGTAAATGATTCGGTGCCGGTGCAAACTTTCGGTTTTTGTACCATCACCATTCATATCCTTACCATTGATTTTATTTTATCTACACTTGTGACTCTTTGGACCCTACATTTATCATATAAATACTATGATATCTGACAAATATGCCATTGATTTTTTTTTTTTCTTGTGCAATCTTTGCCAGGCTATACGTGTGCGTTATGATATACAGGTATATGCGTCTGTATGTATATCGACGTATTTAGTTATATGGTGTATATATGTAATTGTATGATGTCATAGTTATAATATCCTCTGGTACCTTCCGAGTTATCAATTCAATCTAAATGTACCTATTTTTGTTCCTGTACTACCTTTTTTCTGTTCCGCCTTCTTTCTATCTCTTTTCCTCCCTTATTTTCATCAACACTGACACTTGGTACCCGTATTGTGAAGAGATCTTACGACATACAATATACTTTGTTGACTTTTTTTATCCAAGCACGCGTTTATTTTCTTTGCATATCTACTGGTATAACTTAATAAATGCCCTGTTGTACTGAATTTTTCCGTGCTCGGATTGGCTACTTTTATTGTCGTAACTTGCCTAGTATAAATTGTTGTTATCATCTAAGTGATTCACTGCTCATTGACGTATTATTTGTTATAACCGTGGTTACTTTAATTAACAGCTTTGCCCATACTTTTAGCCGTGCTAAAGAATTTAAGAGTCGTGTTCCCCTCGAATCTCAGAGTATTTGCACATTCTCTCTGGATATGCTATTCATACTTGTGTTAGCTCATTTGTTCCTATTACTATCAGGTGGTGTAGAAATCAATCCTGGTCCCTCATCGGACTCAGAATTGTCATCTGAATCTTCTTGCTCATCTAACTTTAGTGAATTAATTGATAATTAAAAGTATTCCTTTGTTCATATAAATGTACAGAGTCTTAAACATATGGTGGATGACCTTTTTAGTGAACTGCATAAAGTTAGTATCCTTTCTTTTACAGAAACTTGCTTAAATCTTCTTTTTCCTGGTTTCTCCGATCCGTTCTCTTAATTTAGACCCAATCGACTTGGTGGCGGGATATCAGTTTATATTAAAGATGGTATATATGCTCAGCGTCGTCATGATTTAGAAGTACCGACTGTCGAATGTGTTTGGGTTCAGATAGTACTTAACAATCGCAACATACTATATGGAACCTTTTACAGACCCCCAAACTCACCTGTATTTACATGGGACCATATCGATCACTCCATTGACCTAGCTTTTAATACTGGTATCAGTGATATTATAATTACAGGTGATTTTAACGCTAATCTTCTAAGCAACAGTAACAATAGTACGCGGCTGCGTTCTACGATCAGTAATTACAGTTTGTCCCAGTTAGTTAACGAACCAACTTATTTTACAGAATCAACTTCTTCTCTTCTCGACATTGTATGTACTAGTAATGATTCCATTGTTCAAAATTGTCATGTAGGTGAAAGTTTCTTAGATCAGCCATTAAGGTACCATTGTCCAGTTTATGGTATTCCTAATATTAGTAGAAATAATAACGTTTGTTTCAAACGAAGTATCTGGTTACTTGAGTATGGAGATTATAATCTTTACCGACAGAAACTGAGTGATATAAATTGGAATGAAGTATTAACCATGAACAACATTGATCAGTCTGTTGAAAATTTTAATAATATAGTCGTTGATATTGCTAAGCAATGTATTCCAAGTAAAACCATTACTGTCAGAACACATGATCCCCCTTGGCTAAATAACGACGTTCGTAAATTATTAAGGAAAAGGAAAAAGTTGTACAAAATAGCAAAACAATCAGGTTCAGTTACTACCTGGTCTAACTTCAGAAGAATTAGAAATAAGTGTGTGAATGCTGTCAGGCGCGCGAAATCTAGGTATTTCGACAAACTCTGTAAAAGTCTTTGTAACGGTCCCAAACAGAAAGCTTTATGTCCAAATCGAACAAAAAGTCAGATATCCCCCCATTAGTTGTTAACGACATCATTATTTCTGATGATTATGGAAAGGCAAATGTATTTGATACATTATTTAGTTATCCAACATTTCCAACACAGACGTACCCCCTTCTAAGAGACACAATTTTAGTTTATCCCATATAACAATATCCCAGCAAGATATTATTGATGTCATATCCACTCTTAATTGTTCCAAGGCCGTAGGTCCTGATCTTATAAATCCACGTTTGCTAAAAGAGGCTTCTTACGTCCTTAGTGTCCCCCTTCAGAAATTATTTAATTTATCTTTATCCACTTGTATTTTTCCTCATTCATGGAAATGTGCAAATGTTACGCCAGTTCATAAAAAGAAGATCGCAAGGATCCTGCTAACTATCGTCCTATTTCTCTGTTATCTATTGTTGGGAAAGTAATGGAAAGATGTGTTTTCAAGTGTGTTTATAATTTTATTGTTGATCACTCACTGTTAACCCCATCTCAGTCTGGCTTTCGCTCTGGTGATTCCACTGTAAGTCAACTTCTTTCCATAACGAACGACATCTTTTCGGCACTAGACAAGGGAAAAGAAATTCGTATGGTCTTTTGCGACATCAGCAAGGCCTTCGATAGAGTTTGGCATCGAGGTTTGTTAAGTAAATTACATGACTTTGGAATTAGTGGTCAACTTTTAAAATGGTTTGGCAATTATCTACATAACAGGAAACAAAGAGTAGTCATTAACAGTAAATTTTCAGACTGGATGGAAATTAAGGCAGGGGTGTCACAAGGTTCTATATTGGGCCCTCTTCTCTTTCTTATTTTTATAAATGATATTGTTGATAATGTAAATGCACCCATTAAATTATTTGCCGATGATACGTCATTATACGTCATCGTTGATACTCCTGATGTCTGTGCTGATATTTTAAATATAAATCTTGAAGAAATTCACCGTTGGTCAAATCGTTGGCTTGTAAAATTCAATCCTACTAAAACTGTTACACTAACTGTGAGTAAAAAAAGAACTAAACCAAATCACCCTCCTCTACTTATGAATAACACTCCCTTGCTTCAAGTCACTTGTCACAAACATCTTGGGGTCTTTCTATCTGAAGACGGTGGCTGGGGTAAACATATATAATCTATATTGAGTAAAGCTAATACTAAACTGCGAATGCTAAGATCGTTAAAGTTTAAAATAGACAGAAAAACACTACAAACGTTGTAATTTTCCTTTATTAGACCTGTTCTAGAATATGCTAACATAGTATGGGCTAACTTAACAGATAATCAGTCTAAAATGCTAGAAAATATTCAATTAGAAGCTGCTAGGATGGTTACTGGGGGAAATAAACTTACTAACATTGATAATTTATACAAAGAAACTGGTTGGGTAAGCCTTTCTTTTCGAAGGAAAAATAACAAAATAATCCAGTTCCACAAAATAGTGCACGGTGCAGCCCCTTCCTACTTAACCGATTTACTTCCTGTACGTCATTCTGACATACACCGCCACAATACTAGAGATGCAGATAACGTTTTACCGCCAAATTGTAGAACTAACCTTTATATGAATTCTTTTCTTCCTTCTGCTGTTAACCTTTGGAATTCTCTCCCTTCCGATGTTAAAAACAATCCTATTCGTAACCTCAAAAAACACCTAAACAGCAAAATTATTGATGTTCCCGAGTATTACAACTACGGTAGTAGATTAGGTCAAATTCATCATTCCCGATTAAGAATGCAGTGTACCTCTCTTAAGGCTCACTTACATAAAAGGAACTTAGTTAATAGTCCGGTATGCGATTGTAAAGGAGCAAACGAAACAACTGAACATTTTCTGTTATCATGTCCTAATTTTGTTAATCTACGTGTCCGTCATCTTGGAAATCCACCTGACATTGAACCACTACAGACTCTTCTCTTTGGTCACCCCTCACTAACTGTTGTTGAAAATAAAGCAATCTTTCAAAGGGTCCAGTCATTTATCCTTCAAACTAAGCGTTTTAAAATCGTTAACAGAGAGTCTGTGCATATGCTTGTTTATATTCGATATGCTTTTGTAATTATCCAATGTGTTCAATTACTATAGATATTAACACTATACGCAAACGCGTACCAAGGTCACTGTTTAATCATGCCGCCAACAGTCCTTTTGCTCTTCTCTAATCTCATTTCTCTCTGTTCCCTTCATTTTCAAAGCCAGACTAGATCTTGCTGCCAGCTGGTTGATTTTTTAGGAAACAGTTTACATAAGTTTTTACAAAACTTTTTACTGGATCCTTTTGCATATTAAGCTTTATACCATGATTGTATTTTGCAAATAAAATAAAGTTTAAACTAAATTTAGGCCTTTATTATCACTGACGAGTATAAAAGGGACAACCCAGCTGTATGATGATGTTTAATGCATTATTTGTCCTTTCTATGATTAACTCTAGTTTTTTTTTTATTTGTCTGTATTTTGTACAATATTAAAAATTCAATAATACATTTGACTATCATCAAACTTTGTAAGTATGATTGTAAGAGCTACATTGTACGCATATCATTACCTATCTCGTTACAGAGCACCTCGTTCACATTCTAGTGTACTGTTTTTTGTTGTGGAAGTGTAATGTACGGTAAATGTAGCTACCATTTCATCATTTTCGCACATAATGATTTCTGTGATGGAACCATCGAATTAATGGACAATGTGTCTGATATTCAGTTTGACAATTCAGGAGTCTACCTCTGTTATTTCAACATCAGGAAGTCTGCTTGTTCGTGCAACTCCTTATCTAGATTTGGACATTTTTTCGCTCACTTTAGAATTACTTCCTTGGGTTTAAAATTTCGGTCCTTAGAATCACTGACACAGTCATGAAAATTGAAAAAGCTATGTATTGCAGTATAATTCATCATCCGTTTACTTTATCTAATGTAAAATTTCTATTGAAATTTTGCTATTCACTTGTGTATCTTAGAAATCGTTCTGCAAACTACATTTAATGTTAGATTAACAAATAAGCTTTTAATGTTAATATGTTAATATATGAAAATAATGTCAATGTTATATACATATACGATTTATTTAGGTCGGACCGAACATTTTTCGAACTGTTTTCCTATTTGTATCTACAGTAATAAACTCGCAGTCATTATTTCTACTTAAGGACATTTTTGTTCATTCGTATTCTAAATATTGAGATATATTGCTTATGGTACTGGAATCTTATCTATACTATACTTCTTTATTTTACAAAGAGTCAACTTTATATCATGTGTACAAATAACTTAAAGATATACGATGAATTGATTTAAACCTCAGACATCAGAAACCAATCAAAAAGTGGAAGTTTGTATCAGATTGACAAGAATACATTAATATTTGTTATGGGCGAAAATCTAACATCTGTTCTAAGGGAAATAACTCCAGCGATTGTATTGAACAGGTTATGGTGTACCAAGTAATACTCGAGTTAATATAGAACGTAAGCTACAGGTGTCTCATCAGGAGTCTGAGATTATCAAATATTCTTACATTTTCATGATTATAAGACTTATCACGAGCACCTTATTGTACTGACAATCCCGAATTTCAGTGCATTATTAGTGCGTAAGTTGTTTTGTTTACTGCGATGTTTATGAGCTACCAACGTGATCTACATCACCCAAGCTGTTAACTCCGGTCCCAGTTGTGTGTTATACATTGAAAAGTTTAGAACTGAAGAGAGAGTGTGTCAAAGATGGTCACACTTACATATTAGCAACAGATGTGATAACAGATTTCAAATTTTATTTTGCACATGTCGCTAGCAATTAGGAGGAATTATCAGATGACCCGTGTATTTCAGTGATAACAGAAGCCCATTTGATGTAGAATACCTTTGAAATCGAAAGAATAAGAAACAATAAATAATGCACGAATTCCATTAGAGTTAACTTACTTAAGAGAACAACAAATACAATTTAGAGGCTTTACACAGAAATTACAGGAATATAGGATATAACAAGTTTGTAAAACGTTGTATACATGTAGGGAAAAACCTAATGTTTTTTCTATCTATCTAATTTTTTGTCACTTCTTTTATTGTAAATAAACATTAACTTGATAAAAATCAATAATGTATTGATAAACAATGAATCATTTCATTAACTGGCAAAATTGGCGATTTTAATTAGCTCGGTAGTGGAATGAAAAGTTTTAATACCAATTTGGTAAATTATTTTCTTGATCATATTGGAATGATTACCTGCCGTCACCTATAAAAAAATCAATCAAAGCCAATTCAAACGGTAAACACATTATTATAAACATTTAAACTATTTTGTATAATACAGTCATGCGTTTCCAGATAGGAACTTGTATTTGCCATTGTATGTAGATGAGATTCTAGTTTGTTTCCCGTCACAATCATACGATATTAATCTGTAATTTTTAATTGATGAATATTTGTTGGTATGCTGGATTTACCGCCACGTTAACAACAAAGGTCTCCTTGTAGTAAACGGTAGCTACTTCACTGAATAACAAACAAGATGCCCGTCGCACGTCATTCAGCTAAATTAGGGTAAAGTGTCTTGTACAAGGCAAGCGACAGCACAGACTGAACCCTTTCTACACATCACGAGGAAGGAAACCGCCACAAGAAAGGAAGCGTCGGTTTTAAAAAAAAATCACTTAGGGACAAAATTGGTAGCTGAAACCTAAAGTATGTCGATTGGGGAAAATTTGATAAATCGAACGGATAAGTTGTACACAAAGAATCTTAAACTGTAAATGGGAGCAGAATTAGGTGTTTCAAAAGGAAAAGCGTCTTTTGTACCTTGAAGAATAAGTTAAACTCAAAATGTTTAAATGTCCTTACATAGAGAGCAGGTGTAGTACATTGTAGCAGCCAAATCACCGAAAATTGAATACATCAATCTCACAATATCACAAAGAATAAGAACTATATAAAAGTAACAACTAATCCGGTCTTTATCAGCCCTCATTCATGCTGAGTTTATCCAATTCGGCAAAACGAAGAAATGCTACGACAGAGAAAGCTACACTGAAATAATGAGGGGAAATTAAAATTTATGCATGGAATATGCCTCGGAGACGAAGGGTATAAATCAAATCATGTTATCATGAAAGTTAATTTGTAGCCGTAAATATTTAATAGTTTCAGGTCCAGCTGTTTATCATCGATTTTAAAAACATGTCATGCATGGACGCACTAACGATAAAGCTTGTTTCATTTGTACAGATACAAAATGTAGTACATTAAAAAAACAACTTTGCGTTTATTTTCTATTTATCTATTTGATCTTGTGGCTCTGTCGATGCAGTCTATAACGTGATCTGCCCGTCCTCTTACTACAAAATGATTCTACATTTTGTGGCAAAAAGGACTGATAGCGAAAGCATACAATTATGGTGAATACTTAAGAGAACTTTGGAGCGAAAATGCTGCATAAATACGTTGTCTGTATAATTATTACGATATAAGCTTTGATAACTGTTTTGTTCCTGCCAAACTTTTTATTAACAACTTTTTCAATTTACTATATTTTAAAGCAAAGTACTCAACGGACAGAATAGTTAAGTGAGTATAAATCAAAGTGCAATCCCGAGCTATGTGGTTACTACTTATCAGACCCCCCCCCCCCCCTCCAAAACAAAACAAAAAAAAAATAATAGAAACAAAAGAACAAACAAAACAAACCAGTAGTAAGGAATGATACACTTTACAAGATATCATCAAAATATAAAAAAATGCAAATCTGCATAGCTGACGACAAGATATTGAAATAAACATGTTTTGTATATGGCAGCTGGGCGGTTCATACGCACATCTTATACTGTCCATCACTTTGAACCTCTTTGTCCCAGGTACATTGTACCGATCACAAAGTAATTAGCATCCTCAATAGAATTTAAAATGGTTTTGTAACGTAACACCAAGGTATGTATCAACTGGTGTTATTGAATGTCAGGATATAAAACACTTGTTCACAATTCGTATTTTGGAAATCGCTGACACGTGCCAAGGAAATGTGGTACTCAGATAGCTGTGCTTTTATTATATCATATCTAATACATAACAGTTTTCGATCTCCGAGGAGAATCAAATCCTATTTCATGAGGTTGTCTTTTTCTGTTAAATTCCTCACAATTTTTCACAAAACTTTTAATCCTTTCTTCTAATTCATCACCACCTTTTGCCCAATTGAATAGTTTTTGCTTTCTTTCTTCTTGTCGGTCTATTTTCAAATTAAGTTCCTTTTGCTCCATCTTGCTCATTTCTTGTAGTTCCCTTCGAGATCTCGTTTGCTTTCGTTGATGTAAATTTATCTCATAAACCATAACTGGCATGATATCCGAAGCCTCGAGCACTTCTCCGTCTTTGACCCTTCGCTGTCGAAACGTGACAGGTCTTTGAGATTTAGGTCGCCGATCCAGGCGCGAAAACGCTCGTTGACCTGGTGCACGTGCAAAGGCTGAGCGAGCTTGTCGTTTTTGTGGATGTGAAGACCGCGCGGGTGTGGTCTCCTGTTTCGTTCTTGTGTCCGCGGGGGTTTGTATCGGAAGGCGCTGTCTAATGGGCGATGCAAATTTCTGCATTGACAATGCGAACATTGTAAGTGTATTCATAGTTCGTCGTGGTTTGTCGGAGTCGGTATCACTACCTTTCGCTTCACTTACTGTGTCCGAATCCTGATGATTGTTGTTAGTATTAATCCGATTCACATCGTTGCACAGATTATCCATACTTGTGTCAGCACTTTTCTCACTCGATTTGTCTTCAACATGCCTACATTCCTTTCCTCCGGTGAATATACTCACGCTGTCTCCGATCGCGCCTTTTTTAATAGCATCACTTAGTTGTTGCATGTTCTCCGCAACCTTTCGCGCTTCTTTAAGAGTTTCGGCCCGCTCCACGCTGACACGGTAGCGCTCTCTGCCGATCTGAGCAAGCTTGCTCTCCAACTCGCTATCAAGGATCTCATTCTCAAAGTAGGTGTCGCTGTAGTCTAACTTTATTCCGATTCCAGACTCGTGCTCCTGAACAGGTCGCTTTGTTTTCAACATCGTTTAATATTGGTGCACCGAGTACTAAGTGCAATGGTCACGCACACTGCATGCGTGGGTATATTGACGCCTGCTTTCAGGACATTAGCTACAACTATGTCAGATGTACCAATCAAATGGCGTGTTACCTCTAACTGTAATGTAATATGTCACCAAGGCCAGGTCTACTGCAATCCTATGGGGACCTATAAGATCGTAATCACATTAATATTATATGATGAGGACACTACGCACTTATAATCCACTCTACATGGAGACATATATTGCTTCGGCAGAATTCAATATTACATTCCAGTGAGGCAATACATCCAAAACATCCAAACAATCTCTGGGCATCTTAGGAATCTGAAAAAAAAAGTTTAAAAGAATGGGTTACTCATATTGATACGAATAGGTTACAATCATCAAAATAAACATACTCTCATATAAAGTGTTACATAAAAACATTTGCATGAAATGTGAATATTTGATGTTGGAAGTATAGATAAAATCTGAAGGTTTATCAATTATCAAATATACGTTTACGCAATATAGATAATTAAGAAATTATTCTATTTTCCAGTTATAGGAAAAAATTAGGCTTAATCTATAACAAAGAGATCCGCCGTTTAACCTGTCACGTATGCATCAGTATACAGGCATTTTTTGGCCGAGGCACACCACTCACCACACGCTGAGGTGTAAAACTATGCGATTGAAGACAAGTTGATACAGCGTTCAGTGTTATTTGTCGAATTAAAAATGACAATAATCACCAATCAGATTTAATACGTCTTTGATTGCTTTTTAGGAATAACTACACGAGTTTTCCATTGAATTTTCAATCCGTAATATTAACCAACCACTTTTAAAAAATCGCACAAAATGTACGATCCTCTCGCACAGTTATGTGCTAGATACTATTTAGTGCGTGTGTGCGGACGTCATCCGCACGATGTTTGCAAGATGTGCGCACAAAGTGTTTTGGTACACTGTGGTTAATAACATTTAAAATAGCGCTTCCGACAAAGTGTTATACAACATAACCAGGCGTGTTACATTAGGATTACCGCTCTCATGTACGACCGTGTTCAGTGTTACTTCTTGACGTTACCATGAACTATTGTCAGTAAAGATGTTTTGATTACAATCATTAGTACGATGGTAGCGATTTCCGATCAAATGTACGGATTAAGTACGCAAAACCGTTTACATTTAAAAGTTAATTATGTCGTTAAATTAATATTTATGAAGAAAGGCTTCCGGTTAGACGTTGTTGGTGGAGGCCAGTAAGCGACACATGCAGACATGAACATTGATATCAGCGATACTTTTATAAGATATATGTTTGATATAATTACTCTAATTATTATAAAATCCTTCAATTACGTAAGAAATGTGTAATGCACTTGAAATACGAATACTAGTGTGTTATCTTAATGTGTATCTGTCATGTTGGAATGACGTCGAGTGTAACCAACCTGTTCAGGCGTAAAATCAATTTTTGGCTTTGCATCAAGATTTTCCGGGACAATGAAGAGCCCTTAGGAAATCAAAGAAATTCAGGTATCATGGTTCCTATTTTCGTCAGTGTTCCTACATGAATGGTTTATACTTAAAACATTTAAAATCTATTCAAACGTTTTAATAGTATCTTCTTTAGAAAAGTAGAACTTCAGTTTAAGCTTCTCTATCATTTGGTCTGCACAAAACTACGGGAATGAGAAGGCAGATTTCGGTTTTAGTTTATCTCATTTTCAAGCCGTCTAAATTGTGTGTAATCAGATGTTAAAAACGAAATCAGAGACTGGCATCCGTATCAATATATTTATGCATTGGCAAAATGAGTTGATTGATTTCCTACAACGTATTAACTAAAACGTTTGGCAAGTTAAAACTAGTTGTCAGTAATTGCTATCAGTTCTGCTGGTTGTCAGTAATCACTATCAGGTATACTGGTTGTCAGTAATTACTATCAATTCTGCTGGTTGTCAGTAATTACTATCAATTCTGCTGGTTGTCAGTAATTACTATCAGTTCTGCTGGTTGTCAGTAATTACTATCAGTTCTGCTGGTTGTCAGTAATTACTATCAATTCTGCTGGTTGTAAGTAAGCATTATCAGTTCTGCTGGTTGTCACTATCAGCTCTATCTACGGTCAGTAATAACTAATGTTTTTACCTTATGTCTATACCTAATGTTAATAACTACTATCAGTTCTGACTACTGTCAGTAATTACTGTCAGTGCTGCCTTCGATCAGTAATTACTGTCAGTGCTGCCTACGATCAGTAGTTACTGTCAGTGCTGCCTACGATCAGTAGTTACTGTCAGTGCTGCCTACGATCAGTAATTACTGTCAGTGCTGCCTACGATCAGTAATTACTGTCAGTGCTGCCTACGATCAGTAATTACTGTCAGTGCTGTCTTCGATCAGTAATTACTGTCAGTGCTGCCTACGATCAGTAATTACTGTCAGTGCTGCCTCTTTCCAATATCTTTTTGGTTTAACAGGTTTATCATGGGGAGTGTTGTCGGTGAGGCAAAAGACGCTTACTCTTTCTGAACACATGGTAATATTCTCATTGTTATTTGTCAGGAATATCCGTTTAAAGCATTCTTTTGTTAATATTCACCTCAGCTTTACTGAATCTAAATTTGGATTAAGATCATGTTCACATGTTGGTATTATATTTTTGTTCTTTGTTTGTTTTAGTTTTTTACCAAGCTATATAAGTTGGTAAAGATATTATCCACCTGTCACGTTACTTTTTGTGGCGATAAACATAAGCTTTCTCAAGATGAATCCATATCATGACAATATTAAATATGTTTTACGATTTGTTGATTTTTGTAATATAATCAGGATACGTTACTGATGTAAAACAGCCAGACAGGGTAATGGATATGTTGACATTAAAGTTCTTTGATCTTTTATTGGCATTATATGTCTTTTATGTAAATATGTTTAAGTGGTGTCAAATGCCTCAGTTAAAATCACCACGACCAAAGCATTGCAGTGTTAAAGACTTCGCAATTTCTTTAGTTATTGAGTAAAGTGAAAGTGATGGATTTCCATCCGCGACCATTGAACACATTTTGTAATTTAACCCGTTTACTGAATAGAAAGTCTATTGACGATAACATAAAGTATTGACAAAACCACAAAGGTATTAAAAAACTTTATTTATTACAGCATGCCTTGTGTTGTTGGGCTTTTTATATCATTCGGTAATAGAAGACTCTCTCCGACCCTTTCATGACAAGTTATCATTAGGGCCTAAAACCACATGTCAATGTTTACTCTTTACAAATAGATGTAAAATACTGACAACGCACTTGTATGGTAGGCATACATTGGAATGTCTTATCTACTAAATTTAGAAAATATACAGAAAGGATTTAATATTAACATAATCAAAAGCCATATTTAGTCAATCCTCATCAGGTTGTAGTAGTGTCCCATTTGTTCTGCTACACTCACATTCACATATATTCAAAATATAGAACTTTCCAATAAAACATGAAGTATTTTATTGTATTATTCAAAATGTGATTGCAGATGTCCGATTCTCGGATGTTACAGAACGTAAAAGAACATCCAGCGGTAATTCAAAACGAGTTGCTATATATTAAGGATTGTGTTATAAACACGCAGAGCGATACAAATTTAGAATAGGCTCCAGGAAATGCATTAAACTTTATCATATAGCTGTCTGTTCTTTCACGAGTTGTCAGTGATAAGAGGCTTAACACTGAATGAGTTGAGGGTTAATACTTTGAAAATTCCTGAAATACACTGGTAGTCTATCAGTCTCTGCCAAATAACTTGAAAATATCAACTGAAACCCCTGAAAGTTTTAAACCTGGAAACATATTTCTATGTAAAGTACTAAGTGTTTCGTATTGGTTTTCCCAACTTTCACAGCGTGAAGTGAAATTTTAAGAAAATCCTATTACGCTGTATATAACGATATTTTGAGAACAACAGACTCAGGAATTTGAAATATCCTAGAAGTGAGATTAAATCAATATTGTTCATGTAGAATCATTTAGTGTTTATGTAAGCTTCTTTATGCTGGAGTCTATTGATAAGTTAACAGAACTCTCTATAAAATCGTTGATATTAGAAGGAGTTTTCTGCAGTGAAGATAATGCTACTGGCTAATAAAACTGCCAGATAGATATTGGGTGTATACCCTTCTGTTCAATAAGAATAGCCATATATTCAAATGATCTCCATAAATAAATCCAACATCCAATTATTACAATCCGCCTGGCAGGGAAATTGTCTGAAAGCAGCATACATTCACGTTACTTCACTTTTTAATCACTGTAATATATTTCAGTATTTTACTGTCGCTATTTATTTAAAAGCTTCAATGAATCTAAAATTGCGTTTTTGATATTTAAACACCATTAAATCATCCCTGAAAATAACTACGTGGACGATCTAAAGTAACTACCTTCCAATTTTATCAATTCATAGCTAATATTCATTGTTAGTGTATCTAATAATATTACTTGTTCAGCTGGTAAGATTAGATCAATAGCATTTTCATCAAAATTGAGTTACATTTATAGTTCTATTTCCGAGAAAAATGCCTGTGTTTCACAAAAAATTCATTAATGATAAATATTTCAGGTATGAGCTTGGCTTGTTTGTTCTTGTCGACGCTATCGTATATATTTTATTTTCTGTCTATTCACATGTTCACGCACTACCTGATAATTGTATTGGATTTTCTAAAACGTCTAAAGTTAACTATCTGGGTTACTTCGAGTGTAAAATGTAGTTTCTGATCATCATTCAATTTTTTAAAACAGCAGTTTTGATATGTATTCGTTTCATTTTAATCCTCGTGGGAGTCTGCTGATATTTAATATCTTGATGTGTACTGACATTGAGTAGTAACATACCCATGGACACACGTTGTACATTGTGTCAATACAAGGGGGCAGGTATGTAGTCAGATAATGTTTAAAACTTCAAATGTTATGAATAAGGATATCAATTGAATGCGATATATATATATAGATGTATTAGAAAGGTAAATAAAGTACAAGTGTTTGGATCATTCGATTAGACTTTGTGTACTTCCTCAAAGTTAAGCAACTGTGAAAACTTTAGCTATCTAATACCTCTCACTACTATCTTTGTACACCCGGGACATACCATGTATATCATGCGTGATATTTACAGCATAATTATCATCGTGGATATACGAGTTATAAATCAATATAAAACCAATTAAAAAACGAGAGAATTAACATGAATTCATCACTGGCTGAGTCAAAGAGAGATGCAAAAGCCACGCCCACAAAGTGTCGTCCGATTGGTGGACATCTTTAAAATTCGTGATTCAAAGACTCAATTCGACAACTGGGTATTTGAAAGTTTGAGAAAATTCTTACAATCGATTTGGTATATATACAAATAAAACTGATGCTGATTATTTTTGTATTGATCAGGAAACCTAAATTTATAACGTTTAGTTTTTATTGAAATACCCGGATATTATCTCCATACATTCTCATTTGAAAGTTATAACTGTTTAATCGGTTTAAGGTTAAGATTATTGTTTTGTGTACAAAGTTGTATTCCTCTAATGTTTCCGTTAAAACAAAATATGAAATGTGGTTATTGTAATTTTCTGTTACCTGGATTCAAACAAGACGTTACCACGAGTTTAAAATGAGTAAGCTGTGTGTATAGATTTGTAATTAGTTACTTAACAATCACTCTATAGAATCTTGTTTGATCGTTTTATCGCTTTTAAAAACCGGTTAGTATTGTCCATATAATCTCGGTAAATAGTGACTTCCTGAACAAATAACAGTAAATCACGTGTCTAGATAGATACGTAAACATTACTACATTTAAATGTTAATTACAGAGAAACAGCGTTTCTTT
The DNA here is from genome assembly GCF_031769215.1 of Ylistrum balloti. Lineage (NCBI taxonomy): Eukaryota > Metazoa > Mollusca > Bivalvia > Pectinida > Pectinidae > Ylistrum > Ylistrum balloti. The sequence continues at coordinate 943,396 of NW_026782074.1, forward strand.
AAAATGACATGTTCCGTTTGTTATCAAGAAAAGCGGAAAATTTAATATGATTAATTGTTGTCCCGAGGTCGTATAAATTTAATCACTCTATATTTGCAAAGTTAATCGATCTTGTTTTTAATCGCTCGGATGAACAAGTATCGTTTGGTGATCAATTCTACAGCGTTCACAAACTGTTCACAACATATATGACCATTGGTTTGCAATACACTGTCTAACTGAACCAAAGAAAGGCAGGAAGAAACTGCTAAAGATCGGGGATTGTCTTATGTAGACGATTATTTGTCTGATAGGCCAGATGTCTAGATATGACAAAATTCCTCAGCAAGGCTCCTTAGCAGTTATCTAACAAAAGTTCATTCATGAACTTAACGTGGAATACATATTGAAGTCATTCTTTTTCGATTTATTTTAGTCTACGTATATTTTCCCTCATGTTTTTATAGGAAACGAACAAATAGTTGGCAAACATAAGATTCAAATCAGGACTGGAAATACATCTAAAAGAAGATGTTGAAAATATACACCTATAATTAGAACGAATAGAGTTTGATTCTTAAAACGTTACATAGATGATAAATTATGTATACTTTCTAGTAGAGCAATTCCATTGCTGTCAGACCAAATGTATATGAGATTCTGCCTTGACGAATCTTCATCTCTTTGTGTTTACGCTATGTAATGAACATCTATTACTGGGTGTTTATGGTGTCTGATGAAAATCTTTTATCGCGTGTTTACGCTGTGATGAAAATCACTCATTGTGTTTGTGTTCTTTGAGGAAAATCCATCAAGGTATGTTTACAATTGTGAAACGCCTTCATCATATTGTATTCACGCGTTTGGATAAGGTTCCAACAGTATTTTGTTTGTTGACAATAAATAAAGAGGTATCATTTGCGTGTATTGACATTGTTAAAGGAGACTTTAATATTGAGGTTTATACGGTATGTTGTGATGATGTGTCATTTAATCTTGCTATGTTACTAACTTCCTTATTCTGTGTTTATACTGTATGATGACAGTTAAGATGTCAATACTTCGTTTTATTGACTTAATCGTTTACTTTAATCATAACATTTTGGCATTTTATGGTTTTCTTATGTTAATGGATTACGCAACAAATCCTACTCCAATTGTTATGTTTAAAATTCTTCAACTCTGACTTTGTGAATTTTAATTTGTCATTGACGTGTCAGGAATTTGTCAGGACTAGGCTTAGTACAATAAGAATAGTATACAAGTCATTTAACACCGGTAAAGACAGAGGCTAACGTTGCATATAAGCACATAGCACCTGTTGTCTTTATATACGAAATACAAAAATAAAAAGCAATAATAAGGAAATACGTTTCTCTTTAGATTTAAAGGCCATTGGATGAGTTAACAGTTTACTACACTAAATGCATTATAAATCGTGGTTTATCATATAATTTACTTTTTTGTTTGTCTTTTGTACAACTTTCTGGTCACAGAGAAAGATCTGAAACTGTTTCAATCACGTTTATATACATAATTCATGTTTTTGCGCAGTAATTATCACGGTGTTAATGTAGCGCATTTCGTTGTATTTGTGTATACCGACATCTTTTTATATTCATTTTAGTTTCTAAATACCACCTGATACATAGTACGCGTGTACAGTAACATGACAATCTGTACAGCAGATGTGCAGCGAGGAATTAATTATACTTTACCTAGCTACTAAGTTACCATGTCAACTTACCTTGCTTCATGAAAAGTTACTGCATGTTAAATGTCAGCCAAACACATTATCAAGTAAGCGTACTTCTCAGATGATTCTTCACATCAGAGATGTATGTACAATAGCTACAGTGGATATATCACAAGTGAGTAGATAACATGTAGAACTCACCTGTATATATATCGTCATCAAATGAAAACTGTTTTCTCCAAAATCAAATTCCCGTTAAGCCAACATTCGCTGAATGACACAATTAAATACTTTCCGTTATCGGTCAATACGCGTCAACAACCATCTCGTGCCATACATCTGCTAACAGGTCTGAAACATAAAAGTAAAGTCAAAATATGTTTTCTTTTTCTGTAATCACTGGGTGGATCGCTCACTCTAATACACTCGCTTGTAGTGTGATATATTGGTGATAGGTTTGAACGGCGTGCACAATGGAGCGCAAGCTGGTTTCCACAGCACTTTTTAAACAGTCGTGATTTCCTATACCCTGACGATCGTGTCACATTCATAATCCATCTCACTCGGGTTTCAAACGAGTTCAGTGTGTATAGAGTGAGTCTACACGAGTAAATTTATCCATATTATTTAAATATCGATATGTTGATTTTCTCATCTGAATTTGATTATGTGTTTTCTATTCGTATATATATATTTGTATGGACAATCAGTCTGTTATATGATTTCTTATACAAAGAGATTATATATTGTATTTTAATAGCTCTTGATAGAAAAAGTATGTACCTGTGATTTACCTGTGGCGTAAATAAGGACAGTATTATGTTACAAGATTCGCGAGTGATTGTGTGCACGAAACGAGCCTATAGACTGGTATTTCTTGTCACGCCGAACCAAGACACACCAATTAAGGAAATAAAATGTCTTTAATATACCCCACTTCTTTCAGTACAATATAATTACATTATAATTACAATGATGAAATGTCAATTGGAAAGCTGTCATTTCTCTCTCTATACAGTAATGCTGCTTTCTTTCAAAACTCTTCGGATCGGAGAGCATATCGATGAATACTGACGTATGTTGTAAAATCACTCAGTAAGGACCAACTGTAAGAACAACGCCCCATGTGTTAATGAAGGAGAAAAACTTCCTTTTCCACATGTGGTAGCAAGTATGCTGTATCCTGTCACATGTATTGGTTGTAAATACCCCATGGACGCTTTATATATATAGATAAACATATTAAACCTAGCTTCATACGGATGCCGTCAGAAAAAAAGTGTTTTACCGCTCTTAAAACAACTTCATGAGCGTCATCAAGAATATGGTCTTTTACCAAGGGTTTGCCTATATGGACCCTGTCAAATAAATCATATTCTTCGACTTGAGTAGACGCTCTTGGGTGAAACGTAATTTTAAACCATGGTTAAACTATTGAATGTCTTAATATGTTACGTGAGAGTTTTTAAATGGTTTAGTTTATGATTGATACAACCTTGTTCGTTATGGATACCGCTATAGGCAAATATTAAATCAGTTTTCAAATTAAAGAAAAAAATGTATAAGTTACACGATGAAATTTCCACCGATTAATTCGTTTAATAACAGGCATTAATTTCTTGAAAATAAACGTTTATGTGGCTTATAATTCATGTTGCATTGTTATTTGATGACGTATGTACACATGTATGTTTCTGAATTTTGTTTCGACGAGATTACCGAAAAAATTCTTTAAAATGTCACAAAGGTTAGTTTTATCGATGTCATCAAATATTCATTATAGAGGTGATTCATTTTAAGTGTTCGTTTAAATACTGAAACTTTGAAAGGAAACTTTGATTTTAACAAGGTCAAACATTCTTGGTTATTTAAAATCACACGCTTTTCTAATACACACAGTCCGGGTTTACAGCACTGAAACTGTAAAAAACGGTCAAGGTTTTACACGTTTCGATTCCGTTTTGTCCTTCAAAAGAATCCCTTAGTGTAAACTAATAGGTGGTCTAGTCAAAATAGTAATAAAGGATTAAAAACAAGTTGTCTTTGAATCTAAGCCCTCAACCCATAAAATGTCACAGAAACGAACAAATCAACTATGATCTACCAGGTAGTTATCTGTGTTGGCTGACATCTGTATATATTCTGTTACGTATGATTAAGTTTTCGATTATAACTGAACATAATTATGATAACATGCCAAATAACATAGCGAAATATGTCTTTTTAATGATATGATTACGTTTTAATTTCATGAGAATGTTATGTTTGTAATCTTGACGTCGTGGTATTTATTTTTGTTATCAATCATACAACCTAGCTGACACTTAACTTAATAACCTGGCTTGTCATGAGTAGTCAATAACATCTCCTAGCCAGGGACGTAATTTACCGAATAAATTAAATTATCATCAATTTATTATCGGGTAAGATCATTTCATAATATTACTCAATATAAAATCAAACATGATACGACTTTTTCTTCAATTTGTGGTAGATTCTATCAAATTTCAACAAAAGACTTGAATGTCAAGTAAAGAATAAAAGAGACAAGATATAATAAACAAAATAAACATCAAAGCATAAATCATGTAGTGTGCAGACATCAGTGAATGTTTTATCATTCTAAGGAATATAATGAAAGTTATATGGACATTTAACAGAGACAAATAAATAATAAAAGACGGAGAACCAAATACCAATTATCTTTCTGAGACAACATTTGAATAAAACATATAAAAAATGTACTAAAATACTAAATACTATGAAACATAAAGAACCGGATTAAGATAGCGGACTGTTTACAATAAAAAAAAAAAAACGGGTAAACGATACAAGTCTAACCTACACCTGTGTTACGAGTTCATCTGTCAGTTGTCAATTGTCGACATCCCCTCATGAAATTCGTGATATTGGAAACAGAAAGGCCCTTGAATATCGAATCAACTGCGATATGTAAATATCACTAGTTGGGGATGCTGGGATGTTGCTATCCAGATATGGAATTTTCACAGTAAGGAAATTGAAATCATCATACAGTTTAGTTGAAAACTTTCCACGTTGGTTTCGTTGTAGAACATTGAGATAAGTGGTTGACGAAGAAGATCTTATCTTGTCATTGATTTTCAATTCTGTTGGGTATTTAACATGGACGCGGTAACTAGATTTTCTTGTGATATAAAAACAAAACGTCATCAACATATCTGAAAGCGATATTGAAAGACCTGTTTTGATAAGCTCTTAGAAACATCCAGTTCTATATGAAAACATGGATAAGTCAGCTCACGAATGGAAATCCTTCGTCATGGAATTTATATGTGATGTAATTAATACTCTTCAGGAAAGAACAGTGCTTTCAACACCCAAGTACGGTATTACAACTGAAAGTTTTGTTTTGATTTTTTGTTTTAGTGCTGAAAAATAGTAATTTGTACATTTATACTGGACAGTCTGGAAAACTTTAATAAGACGTCTGTCTGCAACGTACAGATATCTCGTTTTTAGTTTTCTCTTTGTATATGTTTGATTAAACATTCTAAAACTGTTAAAATATTTTGTATTTTCCATTATATGTACTTGTCCTTGTCTACATCTTTTCAATAGGTTATCTGTGGCTGCCCCAAAAAGTTACCTATTAAGTTACATGTAGGTGTTCAATAAGTTACCTATTAATTTACAGGTAGGTGTTCAATTAGTTACCTGTAGCAGTCCAATATGCACTACTTTGTGTACTTATTTTACAGCTACCGGTAATTTATTGGACAGACACAGATAATTTCTTGGGTAGATACACTACATAGATGACAAATCATCACAGCTTAAAATGTTATAAACTTTTGCCATTCTGGTACTGCAGAGAGTTAGTGATAGGTAAGTAGTGATACTACTGGAGATACTACGGCTCAAGTTGATGTACATGGGACATTCATTTGACAACTCTTAAATAAAGTGGGGCGATTGTTCTTATTACTTTCCTGTCGTTGTCCTAACATCGATTTGTTTCCTCACATGTCGATGCCTGGGTCATTTTTAGTAATTACCTTTCCATATTGAATTAGCATTTTACGGAACCCATTGTTACTAGACTTTCAAACGAGGAGTTAAATGGCGGGAATATTCTGCGATGTTTTCAGAACTCAAAATCAGAGGAACACATTAAATGCATCTTCCTCTTCCTCAACGAAATCTAAGTGTAATACAAGTTCCTCTTTCACTTTACTGGTTAAATTAGAAATCTATAAGGCTTAACGAGGCCAAGAGGATCTCATACAATCATTTGTAGTCGATTTCTGTTGTGTTAGTGTCAGAAGACATACAGTTGCCTTTCCACATGTCTTGGAATCTCATCTAAGTATTGATTGGATATTTAAAGGATGAATTCAAATTGAATGACATCTATAACAGAGGGAAACTCTTCATCAGATACAAACAGGTGTTTCCTGTATATGCGACACGAATCTTAATGACTTCTGCCAAGTAAAGCAGTTAATCTAAACATTTTTGGTTCTAGTCAGGTGTACGTTTGTAGTCAATTCATGAGTCAGTGTCTTGCTCATCAGATAATTCATCAGAGTTTTTACTCATGCGTTTTGCTTGAAATCAATACTGTAAATCAAATATACGTTCAATCAATTAATGCAGAGAAAAGCACACGGTTTATATAGATATAACCTAATGTACATCTCACATAGGAACATCTAATGATAGACTTATTCGGGTAATCAATATTCACTGATCGTATGCGTTGAGGTGTGAAAAACTTGATATAAAAAGACAAGTAGACCCGAGGTGACACAGAGGTGATCGATGATACACAGATATTTGATTTGTCCAGTTCTGTGTTTTGTGACCGGAGTTTTATAATGGTAATTGTCCACTGTTCCATTAACGGTGTTCCTTTACTGATAACTTTCTTGAAATATAATGTCCACTTCAAGTGTATACGATATAAAAGCCACGTTCGAGAAATAACTTTATAAATAATTCATTACGCCAGAATCTCCATATTGATTTTGGTGATTACTTAAGGGCACATGATGGGTTTTCTTCATTTTTACATCTGTTTAGATATGTGAAAGATAGTCATGAAAACAAAAGCTATGGGATGGACTGAAATTCTGATCTTTGAACTAAGTATTCTGAATGTTTAGATGCCCAGCTATTGTCTTCCTCTCGAAAGGTTCGAATTTCAAACGAATATGCTTATTAAAAATGCATCCCAGTGTTCGAAAGTTTTGTCGATATAGTGATTGTCCGGAATATGCAGTTTGTTAAGGATCCGCGTCCTTCTACAAAATAATTTTATATAAAAGGCTGTATTTAAAGACCACCTGTGTATGAAGACCATTTTGTCGCTCCCGGAGGTGGTCTTTATACACAGGTTTTATTTCTATTCAATACGTCATCAGACAGTTCTATGTTAACTAGTTTGTCTTCTCTGTTTTATTATTGCCTTCATCAAAGGCTTTAGTTATAATGAGAAATATTCTCATCGTTGAGCATCATCCTTTATGCTGCAACTATCTTTCCTGGCGAGTCCTAAAAGGACGAAACAGTGGTATGATGTAGTTGAATTCATTATTTGACTAAAATGTATTTAACGGTGCAAACTCGTATGTTTTTGTTCAGTTTTCTATAGATTGCTGTTGTTAGCATGGTGTATGGTGGTTTGGTAGACACTGATCGTTGGCTGTTAGTCCCGGCGTTAATTCAATCAAATAGTGGCACGCCTTCTTTTGAAATCTCGTTCTGTAGAGCAAATTATTTTCATTGAATTTTTGTATTGGTACACCTTCCATTGATTCAGGAAATTCAATCAGACCAATCTGAATTTTCATCATTTGCTTCCTGGGTTTCAAAGATCAACAATTTAAATAATAATTTTACTCAACTGTATCTGATTCTAAACCTTTCAGGCTCTAATATTCTGATAGTATTCTGCCTGGTCCTTCGATCTATAAACGAGTGGTGTTTTATTCTCTGATCTAGTCGATATCCTGTCTCTAGTACATTCATTAATCTATCAACAGAAACGATAGCTCATCTGATATATCCCGTCTGTTACAGCCTCCTGAGTATAATCTCTTCATCATTTCTATATAAACATCATCCCTGTTACCTCTATTACATACAACTATGTTCACTGAATCAATGGCCAGAATTTCACACTTTCCCGTATAATTTATACGTGTGTTCTGCCTGTAGGAAAGAATCTTTCTGTCTTTCTAAATAACCTATTAGAACAACAATTACCTCAGGTTTGCTACTACATTCTCAAAAGTGTTGTTATTAACCTTTCAACGATTGGAAAGCAATATTGAGAATCAATAACGGTAGCACATTAAACAATATTGAGTTCATCGACAAAACAACATTCGTCGTTAGTCTATCGTAACACAAAACATATTATAGACGTTCAAGGTTTGTATGAATAACAATCGTAATTGAAAATAAACAAAGATAGATTACAGTATAAATTTGTCACAATCATAGTGTCAATATTTAGAAACGATTGTTATAACACGTATATCGTATTGTAAAAATAAGCATTTGTAGATATTAGAGACGAGCTACCTTGAAACTTTTAAATAAACAACCGTTTCAAGTAAACAAGGGACATCCCGCCACTGAACCAAAATCTAATTCGCATATTTGAGTTTTGAAACTGACGTCACGTATGAACCGTATGAACTTGATGCACGTAAATAAATAAAACTTGTTTATGGCCCAGAAAATTGATCAAAGACGTAGGTAGATAAGATAAAATCCTACATGTGTACAATGAATGGTAGAGAGTTTATTAGACAGTACGGGCGACACGTGTACCTATACAACAGTCACAGTGTTTTGCTGTTAATGAATTCAGTCATGACATCTACTATACACACGTGGTAATATTGCTATCATTCGAGTTAAATGTCGCTTACTTGAGAGAAGAAATACAACAAAATCTACAATTACATAGTTTGACACTTTGAATTTATTTCATTTCATCTTCAATAGATTTCGTTGGCATGATATGAAGGCTTTTATTAGGGTTAAACTGTACGATGCGAATGCCCTATCAAATGTACTCGACTAAAGCATTTCTTTAATCTTCGCATTAATACAGACCGCTCCTAGGAGGCCAGGGGTTGGGTTTTTTATGCTACATACTCTCAATGTATAACTTTGTTGACGAGTAGAAGTGATAAACATGACACCTTGCATTGATAGGAACATAACAGCTCGGTGTAGATAACATCCCATCTTATTTATTAATATCCACGTATATTGTTTGAAGAAAAGAATTCATTTATGCATTCATTCAACGACGATTTTTCGGCCTAACAGCGAAGGAGGTCAGGAGAGTGCATGTAATACTTCTAGTACTTATGCAAAGCCATCTTCACTTTCACACTTGAAGTGGTCATCTACATGTACAAGATAAATTTTGATGTCGTGTTCCTATACAAAAACGGCGTTGAAAGAGTCCAAAACACAATGCACACTCAACTGATTTATATACAAAGATAAGTATATCTTTGTACAAATAAGTTTGTCTTTGTAGAGATAACTATGTCTTTGTACAGATAACTGTGTCTTTGTACAGATAAATGTATCTTTGTACAGATTGCGTTGTGTTTGTACAGATAAATGTGTCTTTGTACAGATAAATGTATCTTTGTACAGATAACTTTGTCTTTGTACAGATAAATGTATCTTTGTACAGATAACTTTGTCTTTGTACAGATAACTGTGTCGTTGTACAGATAAATGTGTCTGTGTACAGATAACTTTGTCTTTGTACAGATAACTGTGTCTTTGTAGAGATAACTTTGTCGTTGTACAGATAAATGTATCTTTGTACAGATAACGTTGTGTTTGTACAGATAAATGTATCTTTGTACAGGTAACTGTGTCTTTGTACAGATAACGTTGTGTTTGTACAGAAAACTGTGTCTCTGTACAGGTAACTGTGTCTTTGTACAGATAACTTTGTCTTTGTACATACAACTTTGTCTTTGTACAGATAAATGTCTTTGTACAGGTAACTGTGTCTTTGTACAGATAACGTTGTGTTTGTACAGATAAATGTCTTTGTACAGGTAAATGTCTGTACAGGTAACTTTGTCTTTGTACAAATAAATGTCTTTGTACAGATAACGTTGTGTTTGTACAGATAACTTTGTCTTTGTACAGATAATTTTGTCTTTGTACAGATAACTTTGTCTTTGTACAGATAACTGTGTCTGCGCCATGTCGATTTTTTACACCTTATACACCTTCAGCCCGTACAGCTTGTTATGATAAAACCATGCATCTAAGTATACCTGTTACTGTGTAATCAAAGCCTGATGGAAAAGAAAATTATAAGTCCATATTTGTTCATTTAATGCTGTTTTTTTTTTCAATTCATGCCCGCAGTGCCTACTCAGCCTTAACCCCAGAAGCCTCGACAGCAACATTTAATTAAATGCAATCAATGTATTTGGTTCTGATCGATCGAATGTTGCCTTATATGTTTAACTGTCTACAGAACCATGATAAATAGCTTTCCAGGGGATCTACACTACTGAGGTCTCTAGTGGGAGACGTCTAGAACCACACCGTTATCATCTGATCACGTCTAATCTATCTTGTTATTGTTATATGTGAATCAATACCTTACGATTACTTCCCATAGATAATAATTATTCAATAAAAAAAGTTTGTTTTGTAACTATCAATAACATCGCATTAATTTATTTCGTCGGCCGCGAAGTGAATGGTCTTAATTTTCAAATAATCAGCCATTTATATAATAATTGCCTCTAATTGAATATCGATTAGATTTTTGATTTATACATAAAGTATTAATTGTATCCTTACATAAATTTTAATTCAATTTTGAATTCAAATAATGTCATGGCAGATAGCAACACATTGAAATGTTGATGCATAAAAATTTATATCACAATCACTTAGTTTCCTTTGAATATTTCATTTACATATTTAACAAATGTATGAATTGTGCCGAAGTACGGCTGTAAATACTGGTATCTTCTGTCGTATGATTTACACTGCATATTAACTTTAAAAACCAATAAAAGATACGCATATTGCTTTTGATATTACAACATCAAAAACGGTACTCTATGAAAACTGCGGAGGAGACGCCACGAGTGGTAATAAGCTGTACTGGATATCGTATATTGCATTTTATCAATATTGCTTTGTGAATAAATGACAACTTTGTCTGCCATATTCACTGGCCAACATCCTTCAAATTCCCGTCGGAAATGTTCCCTGCATTTATACATTGGTGTATCAAATACCAAAAAGGAAACGAATTTAGAATTTTATCAACCCCAGAGAAGAAGGTGAGTTGATGATTTAACAATTGTTTCGTTCGGTCATTTGTAAAACAAGCTTTTATCTGCCCATTGTAAACTGCCAATCAGATTTGCTTAAACGAATCGAAATCTGCACCTTAAACTTGAACTCGTCCCTGGCTTCAAGTTACTCTGAGGTTTATCTCATTATAATGACCGTTTTTCTCTCCGACTCCCGGACAGCTTGTGTCATTTAGTAGATAATACCAACAGTGGTAATCATTACCATTCAACATCATTTCTTCAGTTCTTGGTAATGTATTTCAACCCCCGAGGGACTTCCATAAATCCCTACTTCATTACCGATTAAATGTTTATGTATCGAAGCCGGTGAAGCTGAATGTTCTCAATGATTTTTATTTCGTATTATTTCGTAATATCAGAACTTCAATTTTACTGACTTCGAATGGCAGCTCTAAACTCTATCAGCCGTTTAACAACGTATACTGGCAATTGTATTTGAGTGGAGAAGTGGAGTGGTAGGCAAGTTTTTTTTCGAAATATTTCTTTTTTGAAATACCTACTCATCTGGTCATTGAACTATTTTATAAACTTTTGTGATATTCTTTTTTTTTTTTATCAAACACACGTTACAACACCTTGTGGCTGGTTGACAGCGACATGTTGTTATCATAACCTTTGTACGGTACGTTTAAAGTCACATACACAATGTAAGTGATATTTGATATTGCATACAGAAGGGGATTTGAGCGATGATACTGATATTTTGTGTGTAAATATTTTTATGACCAATGATTCTGAGAACAGTCCAATCATATTTCAGAGCACGAAGAATAAAAAGAATAAAACCGAGGACAGCTCAGAGGGAGATGTTTGTTGTAAATGAATGTGGAAGACACGTAATTTGGAACATTTTCTTCATGTTGGTAATGTCCATAGAATAGACGTTCTCATAACACAAGCCGCCCGTGAGTTTTACAGTGCAGTGAAAACATGTGGGTACCCTGATTTGGCAATCCAAAAAGTTAACAACGAATTTGATATAAGTTAAAAAGACCAAAAGGCGAAACACCAAGGAAAAGAACAAAACAAAAGTACAAGTTGTCATCCCTTACATCAAAGGCCTGTCAGAGACCATTCAGAAGATCTACCGTGGTCATCGTATTGCAACGGCCACGAAACCTCACAAGAAACTCCAAAATATCCTAGTCCACCCTAAGGATAAAACGCCACATGTCACAGAATGTGTATACAAAATCGAGCGCAAGAACTGCGGCGCATCATGTATAAGAGAAACGAGCAGGAGGTTCGGAGTCCGACTTAAAGAACATCAAAAGACGCGGAATCCCAATAACGAAAAAAAAAAATCACTAGATCAGAGCGAAAACATTTTCAGTCCCTAATCAATAAATCTGCACTAACAGATCATTCTACACAGCAAAATTATATCATTGATCAGGAACATTCCAAAATAGTCGACAGGGAAAACAACAATCTCAGACGATTGGTAAAGGAAACCATATGTATAAGCCGCAGCGGGCCAGTACTTAATAGGGATGAGGGGGCCACAGACTCTCGCCAATCTATGATCAAGTATTAAATAAAACATAGCTGAATTGACTACAGTACATTTTTACCATCTGGTGTATTTTTTGGTCTATAATCAATTTATCATCCCGTCACACTATTTTCGACCTTAGTGTACATAGGGTTATAGTGCAGCTGAAAAAGTTGGTCGATTCTGTACAATCTCGTACACTACGTATGTCAGTGCTAGTACACTCCACACTGATCATTTTTCTGATGAAGGTGACCGTGTAGACATCGAAACGACACACTTTAATCTTCTACTGGTTGTGTTATAAGAACTTCTATTCTATGGAATACAGGTAGTTCTCTCACACCAATTTTCGTGGGGACAGTGACATTTCAAGGAGAGATACATACAACATTGTCTTAACAACAAAAGCCATGTTTTGCTATTTTTTAATCTAAAACCTAGAACTCTGAAGACAGACTCTATAGATATACTAAAATTTACTAAACTTGCTCTCATTTTTCTGAAACTCCTTCATAATTAATACTTATTTATTGTTTGGCTAATAATTATTTGGAAATAATTAAACTACACTGTACATCAATGTTTTCGTTACATTTTACGAGTCTGTAATATCTAAAGAAATTAAAGGCAAAATATATTCATTCAATAAATATTTGAAACATTAAATAAAAGTTTAGCATAAAACATGTTAGGCATAATGTTTTTATACAGTTTTCAAAATATATGAATCTTAAGAATATTCTACCGACATTTCTATGAACTGCAAGCAAATATATTGATGTAAAAACCACTCAGAAATTACTTCAAAGGATTAAAGCATAATATATTGTTATGTGTTCAGGAACATGGCATTTGTAAAGCATACTAAAGCTGTAGTTCAAAAAGTAATGTAATATTATAAAAACAGCATTGTTCAGTATGTTTGTCCAAAATAAACAGCATCCCAGTGGCTTGAACGAAAATTTATGTCTCTAAAATAATAATTTATTGTCGATATTCACAATTTATATGCTGATGTTAATATTTCTAGAACAAGCATAATCAGTAAAACCGTATGTATTGATATACAGCGTACAAAGATGTGAATATTGACATGAAATTATCACATGATTTTACAGAAATATTTTCGGTCATCTCAGTGGCAAGCCATGTACAAAAGAACTTTCCCTTTATCGGCTTGCCAACATGGACATTCCTTTTTAACTGGTATGTCATATGGTTTGATGATATGCTTTCTAATACACATAGGAGTAAATTTGAAATCAGTTACGCAAATGCTGTTAATCCGGATATATTCTATCAAATGGTTCTGAAAGTACTGTACTACTTCCTGTTACAAGGGGCGTTTCCGGTAACTTTATCATTCAGCTGATTCCGAATGTTTGTGTATTTACTTAGATAACTATACGTCATATGAACTTTGTCATCGAATGGAAACGCTTGAAACTGACCCACCATTAACCCCAACTAGTTTATTTTACGTAAGAATGAATGACGGAGATGATGGAAATGAAAATGAAGAGGACCACAGAAATGTCAACCACGACTCTTCCGCCGAATCTACACATGAAAAAGGTGAACAAAATAGGATGACGAGTGAATCCTCTGGAGACTGGCTACCGCAGGATGAAACGAGTGTCAAACTCGGCAAATGTTATAACGGTCCTCGACATATAAACGGCGTTTCACTTATTAAATGCCGAAGTACAAACAACAGTAAATTGCAAGATGGGAGAATATTGTCTAACTACTCCGTAAACCCTACGGCTGCAGAGCATGTTGAACCATATATATATACTGACCCCAATGCCAGTTTGGCTGTAAATTGGTCTGAATCCCAGGTATCAGACGAGGGGAAATATGAAGGTATACACACACGTGCACTGTCGTCAGTCAACACCTGCCAGTTGTCTACATTGCTACAGATTTTACAAGGAGGCATCGTATTGTTTTGGTACTTGGGCAGTACTGTTTTATTGGGTCATTTCAGTACTTCATATTTTTTTGTTTTTGGTTTTGATACCTTAATGCAAATATGAACCGTGCTAATGTTGGCAAACAAGCACCTAGAACTTGTAGAAACTTCAGTTGCTTTTAAACGAGTGACTATGTTAGGAATTGTCTTTTTTTTTTATGCTTGAAAACAAGCTTGTATTAGTCAGTCATGACATTTCAAGACTTGCTTTTTAGTTTCATTCTTTTATCCATTCATGGTCGATTATGTTGAAGCATAAAAAGTTATATAATATTCGTTAAAAGATAATTTTAAAATACTGACAGCTTTGGGTACAGGAAGACCTTGGCATGGAAATAACTGAATACCAAAAACACTGGGTACCAAAACATGGAACACCATTCCTACATGCACATGTAATAAGCATCATATGTAGTTAAGCACAAATTGTGTCATTGTGGTCTAGTACATGTTACTTCATTCTTACTGTGTCATCAAGTGCAATGCACCATTTCATCATACATTGTATGTTGTAAAGCAGTTTGTAAAAGCCATGATACATCTCATAAATGAATGTTTTTGAACACCATACTGTTTGGCTAAAGAGAGAGTCACACTAATTTAGACTTCAGTAATGAAAGTTACCTGTACTGACTTCAACACCTGCTTCTCCCTTCTTCACAAAGCCTGCACCCCTGCGAACAACCCCAATCCTAGCTCTACAAGTTTGCATGTCCAAGGATGCATCTCATTTATCTAAGCTACAGAATTAAATCAGTATTAGGATGAAGTAATGAAAGTGTCTGTCTGTCCGAGGGATTCTAAAAGAGACTTGTGACTCTCAAGGATGATATTAAAGGGAAATTCCTAAAAGTTTACACTAGTTAGGTGACATGAGTGTAGTTGTACTCACTACTTTAATTCATTATTTTTTTTCTTTTTGAAATAAAATAGAGTGCAAGAATATGAAAGCACTCCTTGCATTCTTGAATGTAGATAATACTACTCAGATGCACTTTTATCACTCTTCTGTTAAATATGATATTTTTATAGAAGCTAAATTATACTGCAAAAGAAGTACATTTTTGTGTCTTCTATTACATGAATGCTTTCTGATGGTCCCCTGTAGCCATCTAAGTAATTTTGTCTTTGTAACATTTGAAAATTGTTTCAATGAAAAGGATCATAATTCATTCAGATAATGTGTTGTTTACTTCAACTGGAGATATATTATTACTATCATAATTATAATAGTACTCATATAATTTTTGTTAATTCATTTCCATGGAAACATTCTTATTTGTTGCATTTGAAAACCAATGGGGCTATTTGTTCTTAGATAAATTGATTATCTCTGTTTCAGTATACAAAAATACAGTTAGAGGGTACTTTAAATATCTTAGTGAAAGTTTTTTTTATTTATTTTCAGAAGATTTAAGTATACTTCAGGCTGTGGTATTTATTGAAGATGCTGCTAAGGTAAGTTGTAAATGTACACAGGGCTAGTTCTTGCTTTAAATTTTGATTTGCCAAAATCTGAATTTTCTGTAAACTGGTTGTGTTTTCACACTACAGAATTGAAGGTTGATTCTTTATACCTTCTGCCCTACACATTTGGTACAATAAGTAATAATTAATACAGAACAGCTTAGTCAACGTGTATGTTACAGTACAATTTGTATATATTGCAGTAATTAGATTCCATAGTTTAAAAGAGAAAACTAGTCTAAGAGGTAATTTATAGTTTTTATTAAAACATTGCTGACAAAGATCTAGAACAATACAAGTAGTATTCTTATCTTAAAATCAGTATTTATTTTTATAGGAATAAAACTGTTTTTATATTGTATTAAAAACCAGTTTTGATTTTATCTCTAGTTTGTTTATAGTTTTCTTGACTGATTTGTTTTTATAGTACAGAGATATTCGACACAAGATTGACAGAAATGCTTTACGAGTGTACAGGATCTATCACAGTAAACCCATTGAAGTGTAGGTATTAACTTCACTTTGTTCAATCATCTTAAGCTTTTTTGAATTGTCTACATGTGTCCTATATGTCAGTGTTTGCATCCCTCTGTTTTGGGCTTTCTGGGCTATAACTTCAAAACTTTTCAACTCAACTTCACGAAACTTGCTGTATGTATTAAGTTAGTGCCCTATTTGTGTCTTTTGCTATTGACAACATTTCATTTTTCATATTTTTTTTCTGTTACTATGTTCTGTTACCAAAACACAAAGTCAGTGTTAACTTTCCTTTCCTGGCTAAAACTTCATAATCATTCCACTCAACTCAAAAAACTTTTCTGATTATATTAGGTAAGTGCCCTTGTTAACTTTTTTCTTTTACCATTGAAACAGAAAGGCTAGGTCACAAAGTTCAATTTTTTCAGATATATTCTATTAAACTGTTCAAGGTAATTACTCCATACTCAAAACTTTGTACAGGTATCAAACCAGTACTCTAGTAGACATTCTCCATTTCAAAACTTTGTGTGGAACAATTAAAAATAACAAATAGAAATTAAAAGTTATTGTTGTAATATTAACATATATCTATGATTGTGTTACTTTCTTTTAAACAGCAGGGTGCAGGGGATAATGCCATGCTTGGCAATATCTTGTTAAACTTTATCTATGTTCCACACACAAAAGATGTAGTTGAATTACTAATACATGTATAACTATCAATCACATGTTCCTGGTGGAAATGTTGTGACATTCTGTCCATCAACAAGTTCCAAGTCAACTCCAGACCAATGTAAGAGAATAACCTTGGATTGTGTCTTAGAGTAAACAATAGATGAAACAGACATTGCTGGTTAATAGATCCATTTTGCCATTGATTCCAGGTTCCGAACAATGGTCATCTGTATAATTCACCTGCTGGCATTCTTTGAGTTTCCATCTTCTCTCACTTGGACCTCAGACATCCGTTTCCGCGGTGAAAGAATCACACTTCCATGTGGTATCACGGAGAGCATTGAGCTTGTCTGTTTACTATTACTGTTGGCAGATGTTTGTATAAAGGTAAAGTCATTGGAGCAGTTTTAATGAAGATTTTGTAAACTTTATTAAAAAATTTCCCATTTTTATTTGATGTTATGGTTGTGATATATTGGTTTGGAATGCCCTTTGTTGTCCCAACAGATCCACCTGATTGGTAAGGTGGAAGTACTGAAGAAGAAATGGCTTGTTGCTGCTGTATTCATTCTCGCCTTCTCACTGATTGATTGGATGGTCACCATTGGCTTGAGTTGTACTGAGGTACAAAATTTTACTTATTTCTTCCATATTAAGATGAACAATTAAGATAATTCAATGAATAACCAAATTATTATCTTTCATGTTATCCAACTGCTTTTCTTATATTTAAAGATAATTCTAGCTTGCTGCATATGCACCAAGGAGTTACCTTGGCTAACTTCATCAAAAACCACAATTATTTATTCATTAGATATTTTGTTGACATATCTTTTTTCATTAATTATAGAAACTTTATGGTCATATTTAATAAATTACAAAACAGTTTTTTCAACTTGTAAATATTTACAGACAAAACGATTCCGCAGGATTGTTCGCCCTTTCTTCCTAATTTCCAATTCAAACTTGATGAAGAAGACTGTTAAGTGTGTACAGAGAACTCTACCTGAAGTAGCAAGGTAAGTCTTCTAATTTGTAAATAATAGTTGTGTAATGTGCTTATTGCCTACATCGATATATACACATTGTGAATACATTACCACATCTATCCTACAGTAAGACAAGGGGAGGGGTATATTTTCAGACTAGACTTATTGATATATATATATATATTGTAACTGACATTTTGGATGTTTGAGATGGCCACGGATAGTTAAGTCAGCAAAACATCGACCTGTGACGTGACCTCAGGTGATGACCCAATGTGAGTGACTGAATGTTGTGGCATTTTGTGTTTCTCAAAAAACTGAGAAACAAACCGTTCTTTGTGTAAGCGTTTCTGTCCTTGGACAAAGACTCTGAATGTCAATTGCTGTGCAGGCAACATGCTTCCTGTATGTTGTTGATTGAGGTAGCCTTCACATACTTGTACTACAGGGAAACCACAGTTTAAAATGACTCAGATTGTTCAGGGAGTAAACACTTGGCAACCAAACAAACAAGCAAACATGAACATATAACTCACTCAGATATACCTTAAAAACAATTCTATGTACAGAGTGTATCACCAAATTGCATTATGTAGCCTGATATTTGATGAACCATATATACATGAACAATATCCCATTGAGAAAACAGTTGTTAAGTTAATCTTCTTGTTCACTAGATTTGGTTTGAACCAGGTTTAAAATGTTTGTGATTTTGTATTCAGTGTACTGGTGTTGTTAGCACTTGAGTTAGAACTGTTGTTTTGTTGTATAATCAGTCTGCTGTTGTCACTGGCTGTTAAGTAAGAACTGTTTTAGTGTATTGTTATCACTGGCTATTAAGTTAGAATTGTTGTTGTTTTGTATGTTTAGTGTACTGCTATTAATGTTGCTGGTAATTGAGTTCCGACTGAAAAGTTATCTTTTTTTTATTTTAAGTGTATAGTTGTTTCAATCTATCGATTTATAAGTGAAGTTTTGTTGTGTTTCAGTGTACTGTTGTTGCTTGCTCTACACTTATATGTCTTCACACTTCTTGGGATGTTACTATTTCCCACACCCAGAGTAAGTATTTGGCTAAAGGTCACAACTTCAAAATTCAGAGGCCCCAATTTTAGATGATGTGTGCTCTGTTCTGTTCATAGATTTAATACAACTCACATCATTCAAACTCAATAACTTCCAAACCATTGAATGATATTTCTTGTTATACGAAAAAGAGATTATGAGCTGATAATATACATATTGAAAATGAAATGCTGTAAGCAAATAGATGTCTTCTCAAGCTTATACTTAAATTGACTTCCTTCTTAAGGTTTGAAATACAAACTTCAAAAACAAAAAGATAAGAAATGGAAGTAATTTTGCTTAGTGCTATCACTCTGTGTATGCTTTTTTCCATTTAATTGAATGTTTGAGATTTTTCTCCTGCCCTGTTGTAGGAGAGAACTTATATTGTTTTGGATTACTAGTTAGTCAGATGTACTGTTATTCATTTTTCAGGATATACACAAACCTAGTAACAATTCTATGGAGATTTTCCTGGTGGGGAACAGTTCTAATAGTACCACTTTATCACCTATATCTAATACAACACTGTCACCAGTAGTATGTATTGTATTTTATCTCAGTTGTGATATTTTACTGCTTTCACTGAAATATTTGCTAGACTAAAATCCAGTTTGTATTATAAATGTTTTATCTTTTTTTGATACTGACATTGTGCTAGAAATACATTTCTTCTGGTTTTTCTTACAGTTTTAATCCAACTTATTTATTTGAAACTTTTAATTCAGTACTGTTTTGTAGAATTGTTTTACTGATGTTGAATTTAACCTCCATTTTATGCTTCTTTTATTGCTTTAAAGGCACAAGAAGGAAGTACCTACTTCAGGACCATATCCAATGCTTTTATGAATTTATTGGTTTTACTAACAACAGCTAATAATCCAGATGGTAAGTAACATAACAAAGGCTAAAACTGACATCAAATCCATTATATGTTCATTAGGGCAGAGAAGTATTAACTTGAGGAGATCGGGTTGTAGGGTGGCACAGTGGTAACACACTTGCCCATCACCAAGGCTACAAGGATTTTGTTTTTCCTGATCGGGTTTTAAAAGTATTGGGTCTCATAACCAGCCTCTTGAGTTTTCTCCATATACACTTTTTTTATCTCACAGAGAAGACCACTTGCACACTTCCACTCACACCAACAGCAATGATGGTATATGTGTATATTAATCTGATAGCTTGTTTGGCCAATTGTTATAAAGTAAACTTAAATAGGAGGAGCATCTTCCCTTTGTAACTTGAGGATTTGCCATGTTGTCTACAAGACACTTCATTACTGTTGTTACGCAATTTTGATTTCTATGATGGTATGTACACAAAGGTTTATCAAATGGGGGCTCTCTTTCAACCATGATGATTATCATCTTGCTTTCAATCGATTTGGCCTTATCAATTCAAGGCGAGTTGAATTTTTACCCCCAATTCATACTTTGGGCTGATTTTCTGTTATTTGATTTATAAACTAGTTTATAACTTCTTTCACAGTTCACCTGCAAGGCTATCCTCAGGTTTTATCAACTAGCATGGGCCTTCGGAGAGTGCATTACTAACAGGCTCATTTTGATGTTAGCGTATAATAGGACAACACAGAGTAGCCCCTAAGTTTTGCCAAAGTATATAATGTAGATTTAGTTCAGTAATAAACCAAGCTATTGACATCGGACTTTGTTGTTTTGTATAAAATGATGATATGTACACAAAGGTTTATCAAAGAATTTATCTTTGATTGATATTTTTTATTTAGAAAGCATATAGTTAATATAAACCTTCAAAATCACTTCAACACTTTTAATATAATTAATTTAAGACTGTTTTGGCCTCTAAAATCAACAACAGTTCTTCACGGCTCCATTCGTTATATATCACTATCATTTAAAGACATGTCTTTCATTCTACATATAGCAATATCATTTCTGTTCTGTTTAAAATCATTGGAATCAATCACAACAGACTGGAGACAATTTCTAGTAATTTATAGGAAACATTTACCAGTTCAGTTCAGTTCTTTTATCCTCATGACTTAATACATAAGTGTTGAGAAGGTACAACATGTGTTTATACAGTAATGTATAGATAGCCTACACATACAATGTACAACAGGTTACCCGGGAGGGTTGAGTTTATCATTAAGAATAGTAAGAAATTTACATACGGTAGGTTGTGCAATGTACTGAAGTTTGAACAGTTCATCAAGTTGTACAAATTAATACAATTTGGTATGTTACGATATCGAGGGTGAGTATATAAATTTCTGTACTGTACCAGTTCTGGATTTTGGCATTTAAATATATAATGGAATTCATCCCCCATTTCATTTGAATACATATCAAACACTTCCTGTCTTCTCTGGGTACATTTCTCCGTCTTCCAGTTTCTATGGGGAGATTGAAGTTACATGCTCTACATTTTGTTAAGATCCTTCTGTTTTTAATAGGTAGGTTGATTAGATAACTTTCAAGTTTCAGTACATTTTTAAACATTCTGTAGTTTATACATACAGAAATAGTCATAATATTACTTTCCCAGGAGTGTAGAAACTGACTATATATAACAGAGTGTAAAACATTTCTTAACCACGTAATATTTACATTGATAGGGTTTTGCCATACATAAGACAATCCACATTCATCAAAAATACTCTTTACAAATTCAATCCATGGTGAATTGGTATAATTCAATAACAAATACAATTTGTGTGATATTTTGGTGTCTATTTTACAATTGATTTACCAGTTTTGCTCATAAATTTAGGTTTTATAAGGACACAGCATCGTAAGATTTCTTCCCTAAGGTACTAAAATTGTGGACAGCTTTATATTGTGCATTATGACGTGACCAATCTACCCACCATTTAGTAGTACATAGTGTTGACTCTACTACACACCCTTTACTCTATTTAACATAACATTCTATTGTGATGTTTTTTTTTGTATGATAGAAACATGCTCCATTATATGATAGTATGATATTTGTTCCATATCATAACAATAATCATGTTCTATATTGTAACAATGTTTTCTACGTTACAATAATCTGTTTCATTTTTACAGTCATGATGCCTGCATACCAAAACAACAGATTTTATGCATTATATTTCATAACCTTCCTGTTGATTGGTAAGTCTGACGATGATTTGGGAAAGAACGTCCTTTGATCTTTTCTTGTTAATTTGTAAGTCAGAATTGTATGATGTAAAACACAACAGATTTAAAGAACATGGTTATTAACCTACATGTATATAAAGGACATGGTTATTAACCTACATGTATATATTTATTTGTATATATGACATGATCTATATAATTTGTTTGTCAAAATTACATACAGATATTTTCAAAATAATTTCAAACCATTCGTTTTCTTGTTATCTATTAGTTTGTCTCTAATCTAGTTGTTTGATGTAAATACTTGAATGTATAAAGCTAACTTTATTTTATCCTACTGGAGAGTGATATTAATTTTCATTTTAGTTTATCAAATCATACATACATGAAGGTAAAATTAATTTTGAATTCATGAGTGACAAATTAACAGAAGGCTGATATATAGGTTTGTGACCAATAACATAATATGTCTAAAACAAGAATTTCTGTTTTTGAAATTTAGAAGCAAATTTTTATTTTTCATTTTCAGGCAACTATTGTTTTATGAATATGTTTTTGGCTGTGATCTACAACCAGTTCAGAGGATACTTTAAGGTGAAATTTATATTCTGCTTGTCATATTCTGATACATCATTATATAATTAGTCAAATGTTGGATTTGTGTGAGGATCAATCAATATGAGACATCTGACTGAGAACAAATAGCTCTTGAAAAATGTCATTCTTTTAGATGTAAACCTTACAATGCTTTCATGAGATTGTGTGAAAAAAATACTGTATATATACCCTAAAAAGAATATTTAACAGTGGAAGATTAGATATAAACATTTGCAAAGGGTTATTGGAATAGGGCTTTGTCCAAATGTTTGTTTGCTGTTGATGTTAATACTTTGTTGTTTTTTTAATCCTTTTGTAAAATACAATGTGACATTAGAATACATCTATTAAATACTTAAATTATTGCTAAGTAGAATAAAGCTTTCTGAGATATAAATATGTACTCAAAATAGACTTCAATGCAAGCTAGTCTGTTGAGACGAAGAGTTGGAGTACGAGCTGCTTATGAGGTGCTGAAAGATAGAGACCTCTACACCCACGTGTCTAGTTCTCCCGAGTGAGTATAAGCTTAAATACTTCCTATAATACCATGATCATAGTTTTCTTTTCTGCTAAATATAAAAATGTTTTAGAAATATCAATTGTAAATAATTAGTTTTTACTTCAGAAAGGTATAGAAACTTAAAGTTTTGTAATTCTGATTAAAGGAAATTAAAACTGTCCGAGGATCTACAGTGGAGGATTTTTTCTGTTTAAAGTTAAAGTTGTAAAAGTTTTACCTTATATTCTCCTATAACACTACTTCCAGTAGAAAAATGTGTCTTATGAAGAAATTGATAGGAATATGTTTAATGTTTGTTTTAATATTTTGTTTACAAATGATACATTATGAATTGGTGACAGGGGTCAGCCTGATTGTACAGGCAAAATACTTTTGTAGTGTGACAAGAGATTAGATAGTTCAAACCACACCTGTCACTTCCTGATTGACTGTACACTGGTATAAATAACTTTTAATCATATTACTGGATATCAGACCAGTCGCTGTTAGCGACAATTCTCCACACAATAATAGCACTGATGATAACCTTTCAAATATTACACAGTTACATTACAACCAATTCAGTTTTATGAATATCACCAATTTTATTTGAGACATTTAAAACAAGGTTTTAGCTTATTTTAGTCTTTCAAGTATATGGAGTCAAAGCTGGGAACATATAATATAGATTTATTGTTCCTAGGGTCACATCTACAAGTTCTTTCTCATATAATCACCATTAGAAATATATAGGAATTAAAAATGAATGTTAAAACTTGTTTTTTAAACTGATATAAATTGAAAAATTTGGTTTCAAGATATTTTATTTACATCTATCAAAAGTAGATATCATATCACTTTGTTCTTTAACCTTAAGATGGTTATTTCAGACATAATTATAACAAGTGTTTGTATATATATTAAAAGGTCAGGTGTTGCCATAGAAACAGTCAGATTGGTACTGGAGGATGTTACATTACCCAAGAAAGTCAAAAGGGCCATATCCCAGGTAGTGCTGTTTTATCTCCAAGCATGATGTACCTTTAAATCATATTTGTCATCCTATAACTATAATGTACTGGAAAAACTTTGATATTTAAGTTAGTGACTATATAATGTTGATTCACTGACAAAGGTCAACATTATCCTTAAATAGTTTGGATTGTGATGATTTAAAGAAGGCTTTGTCCCTCAATCTGTCAAGGTTTATTTCATTAAAAAATAATCAAAGCCAATGTGGATTATATTATAATGTCATGTGTGCATTTCAGTTCCACTGTAGTATGTATACAGAGAGTTTACAATGGAATGTATAAAATGTACAAGAGTTTAAAACAAAAGTTTTATTGAGGTTGTATTAACCAATCACATATTGTTTTAAAATTCTGTTTCAGGACCTGAATGAGAGACAAACAAACCAAGTCAGCAGTTTAAAGAATCTACAGTTTCAGGAGTGTTTTGATCTGATAGTGAAAGAATCCTTCACTCGCCATGTAAGTATCCACAGAGATAGTCTCCCTTGTTAATAAACCACTCACCATGTAAGTATCCACAGAGATAGTCTCCCTAGTTAATAAACCACTCAACATGTAAGTATCCACAGAGATAGTATCACTAGTTAATAAACCACTCGACATGTAAGTATCCACAGAGATAGTCTCACTAGTTAATAACCACTCCCCAGAGATCCACAGAGAGTCCCTAGTTAATCACTAGTTAATAAACCACTCGCCATGTAAGTATGATAAGTAATAACCACTCCCCATTCCACAGAGATAGTCTCCCTAGTTAATAAACCACTCGCCATGTAAGTATCCACAGAGATAGTCTCCCTAGTTAATAAACCACTCGCCATGTAAGTATCCACAGAGATAGTCTCCCTAGTTAATAAACCACTCGCCATGTAAGTATCCACAGAGATAGTCTAACTTCATGAATTAATTACTCATTGTGAAAGTGTCCACAGAAATAATCTGACGTTGTTATTAATGACCTGATTTTTTATGACCCCTGCATTTTGAAAATATTGTGATACCCATGTTTTTCCATGTCGTCCTGCCCTTAATCATTGTTATGTCTTGAAAATGTCTCTACGCCTTCTCTTATGAAGGTGGGGAAAATTCCTAAATTTCTGTTCTAAATTTTGGTAGGAAGTCTTAGTTATCAATTTTTTTGAAGCAGTACAGCATCACAACTGTCAATGGGCAGTAGATTTTTCATGAGTTCAAGCATTGATATGAGTTTTTATTAGCAATGTGCTGAACCATATTTTTCATACTAATGGAGCCAAAAAGGAATCAATTTTCATTTAAAATGAAATAATGATGTATGTCATTAATAGGAGAGCTGTAAAGCTATAATCTTAACAAGTGCAAATTTTCATCATTTTTTACAGAAACCAGAAGTGCGATGGCTGTACAACCCAATCCTTCGTCGGTTACAGCGTGTGATCGCCCACCGATTCTACAACTACTTTGGCAATGTGGTGGCTCTTTTTAATGTCATCATGATTTCAGTAAGTGGCCTGTATTCCATTATATATTATAGGATCTCTTTTAAGTAAAACTAATGAGGATAAGAGTACAGATAAGCCTGTTATAGTCCATATTGAATCTCTCGGTGGTTTCTGTGTGGGTGAAGATGTATGATAAATGTAACTGACCTTTACATTGTGAAGGTTAATTTCTGTCTAATACACCTGGTTTTTATAGTTTTATTTCTGTGTTTCCTGATCTTGTCTGTCTATTTACAGGTGGAACTTGCTACTCAGTATGACAAATCACTGAACTCCAATAAATCTGCTTTAAATGTGAGTATGATCATCATATAATCTGCCTGTATTAATGCGAGTTTATGACTATTATATAATCTGCCTGTATTAATGCGAGTTTATGACTATTATATAATCTGACTGTATAAATGTGAGTTTATGACTATTATATAATCTGACTGTATAAATGTGAGTTTATGACCATTATATAATCTGACTGTATAAATGTGAGTTTATGACCATTATATAATCTGACTGTATAAATGTGAGTTTATGACCATTATATAATCTGACTGTATAAATGTGAGTTTATGACTATTATATAATCTGACTGTATAAATGTGAGTTTATGACCATTATATAATCTGACTGTATAAATGTGAGTTTATGACCATTATATAATCTGACTGTATAAATGTGAGTTTATGACCATTATATAATCTGACTGTATAAATGTGAGTTTATGACCATTATATAATCTGACTGTATAAATGTGAGTTTATGACCATTACATAATCTGACTGTATAAATGCGAGTTTATGACCATTATATAATCTGACTGTATAAATGTGAGTTTATGACCATTATACCATCTAACTTTATTGATATGAGTATGGTCATCATATAATCTGCCTGTATTAATGTGACTTTTACCATCTCATAATTTAGCCTGTATTAGATATCAATTTCATACAAAATTCACACTTTTAAAATTTCTGAACCAGTTTGGAAAGATTCTGAGTCATAATGAATCAATGATATCACCTGAATGTAGCTCGGTGATCTCAATTTTTCCAGCTCTCTGTTTGTCAGTTGTCATGCGATATGCATGCAAAATTACCAAATTCTAACTGATGACTTCTTCAAACCCTGCAGCAATTTCAGTTAAATTTGAAAGATTAAATTCATATACTTCAGATTAATTTATAAATTTTGCGTCACATGTTATATTTAATGTAACATTTTGTATCTGGTATCACATGTTATATTTAATGTAACATTTTGTATCTGGTATCACATGTTATATTTAATGTAACATTTTGTATCTGGTATCACATGTTATATTTAATGTAACATTTTGTATCTGGTATCACATGTTATATTTAATGTAACATTTTGTATCTGGTATCACATAACATGTTTAATGTAACATACTGTATCCAACTTTACAGATTGTGAACTTTGCCTTCATTTTGTATTACCTATTTGAGCAAACATTCAAGCTAGCTGCACTGGGATGGAAACGTTATGTGTATGAAAGATGGAACATATTTGATGGCATCACCACCGTTTTCCTTGTGGTAATTAATTTACTGTAAACTTGTTTAATAAATATATTCAATTACAGTTTCAAAATGTTTCAGAAAACAAATAAACCTTTGAGAGATTTTACAAGGTAACTTTGGAATGCTATGATAACTTTTGAATACTGCAATTTCAACTCTTATAATCTTTTTTCTATGACAGGAAATGAAAACATTTTCTAATTAATTGTATGACGATGTGAATTTTCTGTGATGCAAAACTGATTAGTACCTATGAATTGTTTTTTACAGATAGTAGAAATATTTTCTATTGCCAAATATGGTCTTCCATTATCAAAGTAAGTATTTTTTAAAAATATGACCTGTTTCAGAATATATATGTATGATGAAATTGACCTGCATTTGTTAATAAAATTGATATTGTACAAAATGTTTATCGCAAAACATCAGGAAACATGTCTGTTTCCACTCTGCTTCTATTATTCATTTTAGATATTTAAAAAAAATAGTTTGTGTGAGTTGTTTATGACAGGTATAAATGTAACTGTAATTTGTATGACAGGTCAGGAGAAGTACACGACCAGCTTAGTCTTTGGAATGCTGTCCGCATCATCAACATTCTCATCATGGTGCGCCTGTTTAGAATTATACCTCACATAAAGGTTTGTACCATTCATTCTAAAAAGATTGCTTGTACTATTGTGTCTGTTAACTGTGAAAAGACAGTCTGTACTATTGTGTCTGTGAAATGTAAAAAGACAGTCTGTACTATTGGGTCTGTAACTGGCTTCAATTTTTAAGCATTCATAGTTCTTACAATATTTTTTTTCCTTTTAATAACTCTCAATTTAAGATTTTTTAAAAATTTCACTCTGGCACATTTAACAATGTGTAACAAGAGGTCAGATATTATTACATCAATCAAGCATTAAATTCTTTCCTTAAAATGATTTTCCTGTTCCAACTTTTTCAACTGAATGATGAATTTCAATGATAGTAATTTAACTACTAATCTCAAAAGAAATTGTTGAGAAATTCCTATGATAGAATTATTTCACTGATGTTTACAGAGAACTTGACATGTTTTTCAGGCGATGTCTATTGTTGCAAACACTCTTGTGGATCTCATAAAGAATCTAAAGGCTTTCGCTGGTATCCTTGTGGTAAGTGTAACACTCAATTACAACTCGTCACTCTAGCTTACACAAAAGTGGCTTGTCTAGTAAGACCAGTAGTTAGCTAGAAATTTGTCAGAATACGCAGTTCCAATATGGGGCCTTTTGTGTACAAGAGAGATAACTGGATGAAGGCATTAAGTCATAATACACTGATTATATGTAGGTGAAGTTTTTATTGAAATTTTGATGTCAGCAGTATGTATGCTTGTATGTCAGAATAACCAGGAATCCGATTTCACTGTAACACATGTTATATCTCTACAGGTGATATATTATTCCTTTGCTATACTGGGTATAGAGATCTTCCATGATGTTATAACATACACAGAGGAAAATAGCACAGCAACAATGGGGTGTGTATACATCATTTTTTTCTTTCTGTTATTGTTAGTTATCTAAAAACATTTGTTCTTATTTTGAATTATCAAATGTTTTATTCCTCAGTGCTTCTTTGGTACCTTGTTTCAATGAGATTTACTTACTGTTTCTGTCAACAGTTTGGCAAAAGTTTTTTATGTTGCTTATGATAATTTGAACGGTCGATGCGACCTTATTTACTCCTCCATGTCCCTTGAGAAAGTTTGGTTATAAAGTTTATTCAGGGTGTCTGTCTGTCTGTCCGTCTGTGAATTGATTTTTTATCTGGAGTAATACTTCTTACTCTCCCAATCTGCTGATATTCTGATAATATGACAGATTTCTGATATGGAAATGATTAAATCTATACAAATGTGTTCTGGATCAGTAACACAATTTTATCAAAAATGCTAGGTAATGTACCTGACTCAAACCAAATATTTTTTCTCTTAGTGAATAAAATACAACTCCTACTGAAGTGGTGAAAGAGAAATCATGGATTTGAAGGTCACTTTGCAATAAAAAAAATATCATTCACTGCAGCTTCTCTCCAATTTATTACTTTCATTTGCTGGTGTGTAAATGCTATCTATGAGTATTAAGTGATCTATAAATGAAAAATCCGCTGGTGATGAATTCTTTAACATTACAGCAAATTTTGCTGTACTTTTGTGTTCAGTAAACACCCTGGAAATATTTCAGAAATCAGCTTTGAATCCAAACCTATTAGCTATTTGTTAAAAGGAACAATTTTAAATCTCATATACTGGCAGATCAGTTTTAAACTAGGCTGTAACCAGTTTTAAAAATATCTTTTCAACAACTGATATATGTGAAGTTAATATTCTATGTTTGTAGCCTTGTCTATGATTGTGGGACCTACCAACAGCTAGAGTACTGGGCAAACAACTTTGATGACTTTGCTGTAAGTTAATAACAGATAATTGTTACTTTGTATTGGAATATTTTAATCATATAGTGATAATATGGTAGATGTCACAGCATTTATGCATTGATTTATGTATAAATTCAAATTCTGCATTAAAAAAACAACTTGATTCGGAATTGGAAGCTTGTATATAGAAAGTGATACTTATAGAGAAATGTCGTGTGCATTAGCCGGGAATAACAGAATTATTGTTTGTTATTGGGCTGTGACTACATTGTCAATTGTAAATAACAACACGTACATCAAACATTCAATAACACGTACATCAAACATTCAACAACATGCAACAACATGTACATCAAACATTC
This sequence comes from Ylistrum balloti, assembly GCF_031769215.1. Taxonomy (NCBI): domain Eukaryota; kingdom Metazoa; phylum Mollusca; class Bivalvia; order Pectinida; family Pectinidae; genus Ylistrum; species Ylistrum balloti. The sequence continues at coordinate 973,630 of NW_026782074.1, forward strand.
AATAACACGTACATCAAACATTCAACAACATGCAACAACACGTACATCAAACATTCAATAACACGTACATCAAACATTCAATAACACGTACATCAAACATTCAACAACATGTACATCAAACATTCAATAACACGTACATCAAACATTCAACAACATGCAACAACATGTACATCAAACATTCAATAACATGTACATCAAACATTCAACAACATGCAACAACATGTACATCAAACATTCAATAACATGTACATCAAACATTCAACAACACGTACATCAAACATTCAATAACACGTACATCAAACATTCAACAACATGCAACAACATGTACATCAAACATTCAACAACATGCAACAACATGTACATCAAACATTCAACAACATGTACATCAAACATTCAACAACATGTACATCAAACATTCAACAACACGTACATCAAACATTCAACAACACGTACATCAAACATTCAACAACATGCAACAACATGTACATCAAACATTCAATAACATGTACATCAAACATTCAATAACATGTACATCAAACATTCAATAACACGTACATCAAACATTCAACAACACATGTACATCAAACATTCAACAACATGTACATCAAACATTCAACAACACGTACATCAAACATTCAACAACGTGTACATCAAACATTCAACAACATGCAACAACATGTACATCAAACATTCAATAACACGTACATCAAACATTCAATAACATGCAACAACATGTACATCAAACATTCAATAACATGCAACAACATGTACATCAAACATTCAATAACATTCAACAACATGCAACAACATGTACATCAAACATTCAATAACATGCAACAACATGTACATCAAACATTCAATAACATGCAACAACATGTACATCAAACATTCAATAACATGCAACAACATGTACATCAAACATTCAATAACACGTACATCAAACATTCAATAACACGTACATCAAACATTCAACAACATGTACATCAAACATTCAATAACATGTACATCAAACATTCAACAACATGCAACAACATGTACATCAAACATTCAACGACATGTACATCGCACATGTTCAACAACATGTACATCAAACATTCAACAACACGTACATCAAACATTCAACAACATGCAACAACATGTACATCAAACATTCAACAACACGTACATCAAACATTCAACAACACGTACATCAAACATTCAACAACATTCAACAACACGTACATCAAACATTTCTCTTAGTGAATAGAATGCAATTCTTGCTGAAATGATGAAAGAAATATTATAGATTTGAAGGTTACATTGTAATATAAAAATATATTTCACTGCAGCTTCTCTCCAATCTATTACTTTCATTTGCTGGTGTTTAAATGCTATTTATAAATATGGTAATGTTACTTGTTTTTAATGAAGCCTAAGACACCTAAAACATATAAACAAACAGTTATATTTCTATAACCACAAGTTGATGTTCAGGGATGTCAAAGCAAAATTTGATGTCTAACAGACATTGATTTTAAACTCCATTAAAACTAATCTGATGTAAAATGATTGTTGAATGAACATTCTATCAATGCCATTCAGAAAATATTGTCAAATTTAGTCATATCTATATATTATAATTCTAGTTCATAAGATAGTTATGCTAGTGTTTTTGTTGCAGGCAGCCATCGTTGTATTATGGGATGTAATGGTTGTTAATAACTGGAGTATTTTCCTAGCAGCGTACGCCAAAGCTCTGTCTCAGTATGTTGTCGTTTTTATATCTGTCATGGTTCAATTGCGAAGTCACTTATATGATGTTTTCACCAATATTAATATGTATTGATTTTTTATTCTGCATTATAAACTTTTTGTAGTAAAAAAATAAATTAATAACTTATACAGTACATTTAATTACACTTTTTACTGCCTTGAAAAACAGCGGAATTGTACCTTTATCTTTATCATTTGTTGAAGGTTAATGTTTTGAAGTCATGATAAATAACAGAACATATTATATTTTTACAGACATTTGATACCATTAAAATAGAATTTGTTGTTTGTAGGTGGAGCTATATATACTTCATAGTGTGGTGGCTGGTTTCGGTACTTTTAGTATTACAGTTGTTTACAGCCCTCATTATTGAGGTAAGTACACCACATCACCCTCTCACTTACAGCACTGTAGTTGTCCATTAATAAGCCCAGAGATCAAAGCAAAATCCCTAATCCATAGGCAGGGGATGGGCTTATTAATGGTATTATTTTACAGTAAAACGAGAAAAAAAGCTATTTGTTATTTTACTGAACCTCATTTATAGAAAGGGGTGGGCTTATAAGCAGACATGGACTTATTAATACATAATTACAGGAACTTTTCACTTCAGCTGGCTGATATGTGAATTTAATACATACATACATTTGTATTCACAGTTCAAGTGAAAACCACATAGATATTTCCTTTTTGTTTTACTAGCAGCTTGTGAAAGTGTAAATAAGAATTCTACTGTTTGATCATACTCTCTCGCAGAAACTTTCAATAGACTCCAACCTCCAGCAAATGTGTATGCTAAATGTCGGAACACAAAATTACATTTGTACATACATTGAGATAAAATATTTTCTGATGTAAATGACTTCTTTATCTGTAGAACTTCATCATGAAGTGGGATCGAAGTAGTCGACATGAGGAGGCGGGAAGGAATGAGGACCAGGGCAACAACAGTTTTACAGAATCTCTTCACTACATGTCACTCCACGAAATGTTCAGGTACCACCATATGTTAACTTTATATAGGTAATAGATCAGTATTGGAGATCAAACAAAGCTTACAGGTATGATGTATCGCTATAAAGGACAAATAGTCTGTTCACTAATTTCTTATTTGATTGTAAAGCCTAGTTGTTGATTGATGATGTAAGTGACCTTGCTTTCAATACAAATTATGTAACTCAGTGTTTTACTGCATATGATTAAATAAATCATGGTTATTTTAGGTTTGAAATTATGTATTCGTTTTTGTTTTTAATTATTTCAGAGAAAATTTGGAAGAACCTTCAGAATCTGTGATTCTACAGGAAATTAATGGACACAAATTCCTGAATTTAAGTATATCACAAACTTGATAATCAAAATGAGGTGATGTACACCCCTATCTATCTGTCTTCCTTTTTATTTTTGAGATACTATGCTTGTAATACTCTACCTGTATACCTTTATAGATCAGTGACCAACCATTGTTTTAACCCAACAATGTGGGACCAATATTTATTTTAAGGATGTTGAACTTTATAATTATCTATTTTCTTGGAGATTAATTTTGGTGATGTTTCTAAACATTCCTACTTTTGTGGACACTTTATGTCATTGATAAGTATAGCCCAATATATTTGCTTATACTAATTCAAACAATTTTTTAACATATGAATTCATATATAAAAAAAGTATAGAACATTGATGAAATAAAACTCACACTCATTTTACAGTATTCTGGTATGTTGGTTTTTTTTTTACATGGTTGGTAACATTTTATTTACTCACGGTGTTAGAGTTTAGTTGTGTAGGAGTTCCTTCCCTTTGAAGGGTCTGTAGGAGGAAGCTTGACATGGCTACTGTTTGGTAGAAGGATCATATCATTGTCATTCTCTATTGTTATTGTTCTATCATATCATTAACAATTATCAATACCTCTTCAGTTCTGATATGTTGTGAACAAAATTGCCGAATTGACTCTAGGAGTCTTTCTGATACATGGAAATGAAACAAAGTGTGATCTAAAGATATTGATTCAGAAATATTATCTTTAAAGCATTGAGGCCGATGATCAAATTATTTTGGGCTTATTTACATAGTGGGGATCAGTTAAGTACAATATGTTGTTGTATAAGAAATATAGTAAATGCATACAAATGTAAAAATGTATGTTGTCTGTGATATTAGAAAATATTTTGCTAGAAATATATATATTGCTTACAAATCAATGATGTCATTTCATAAAGTTAAAATAGGCAATAATTACAGGTATCTTTATTGTATATACATTAATTACAGGTATCTTTGTTGTATATACATTAATTACAAGTATCTTTGTTGTATATACATTAATTACAAGTGTCTTTGTTGTATATACATTAATTACAGGTATTTTTATTGTATATACATTAATTACAGGTATCTTTATTGGTATCTTTATTGTATATACATTAATTACAGGTATCTTTATTGTATATTACAGGTATCTTTATTGTATATACATTAATTATATCTTTATTGTATATACATTAATTACAGGTATCTTTGTTGTATATACATTAATATATCTTTGTTGTATATACATTAATTACAGGTATCTTTTATTGTATATACATTAATTACATATCTTTATTGTATATACATTAATTACAGGTATCTTTGTTGTATATACATTAATTTATCTTTGTTGTATATACATTAATTACAGGTATCTTTATTGTATATACATTAATTACAGGTATCTTTATTGTATATACATTAATTACAGGTATCTTTATTGTATATACATTAATTACAGGTATCTTAATTGTATATACATTAATTACAGGTATCTTTATTGTATATACATTAATTACAAGTATCTTTATTGTATATATATTAATTACAGGTATCTTTGTTGTATATACATTAATTACAGGTATCTTTATTGTATATACATTAATTACAAGTATCTTTGTTGTATATACATTAAGTACAGGTATCTTTATTGTATATACATTAATTACAAGTATCTTTATTGTATATACATTAATTACAGGTATCTTTGTTGTATATACATTAATTACAGGTATCTTTATTGTATATACATTAATTACAAGTATCTTTGTTGTATATACATTAATTACAAGTGTCTTTGTTGTATATACATTAATTACAGGTATCTTTATTGTATTAACATTAATTACAGGTATCTTTAAATGTAAATACATTAATCACAAATATCTTTGTTGTAAAGCTAGGTAAGACACAGTGTGATACCTGGTATAAAATGTTGTTATTGTCGTTAGATTCTTCCTTGATAAGGTGTAGAGTTCAGGCACACATTATGTTAGATTATATGTTCACCTAATCTTAAACTTGCTTTAAACAAAATTATTATGTGTTCAAATATTTCTGTTGATTTTGGACACACAAACAAAACATATTATTAGTATGTGATATAAATGATGTTGTTTATAATGTTACCAATATCATTGTAATACCATTGTCACAACTCTTGATGTGATTAATTTATCTTCATTTTAGGTGATAAAGTCATCTTGTTCCAAAATGAACTGAATAAATCAGTTTTATGAAAGAGAGAGATCTAGTTGTGTAAGAGGGAAAAATGAGTTTTTAATTATTAATCTAATTCAAGACTTGGGTTACCCAGATATTCACAAAGGCTCCTGGGTTACCCAGAGATTCTCACATGGTCCTCGGTTACCCAGATATTCACAAAGGCTCCTGGGTTACTCAAAGATTCTCACACGGTCCTGGGTTACCCAGAGATTGTCACATGGTCCTGGGTTACCCAGAGATTCTCACATGGTCCTGGGTTACCCAGATATTCACAAAGGTTCCATGGGCTACTCAGATATTTACACAGGGTTTTGGGTTACCCAGATTCACACATGGTCCTGGGTTTTCACCTTCTGATTTAGTTGGTTGAGTGCAATCTTGGCTAAATCTTTTGAATGCCTTTCTTTTCTTGTACTTGTTTAGGCCAGCCTGTGTTCACATATCACTCAGTACATAGTTTAAATGATATCATTCTGTATTATTTGATAAACATCTGATTCTGTAAGCTGCAACCTAATGTTTACAAAATGTTGTATGTATAACATGTGCTTTGTTGAGGATTGGTAGAGCTGTTGTAGTCTTTGCTTTATTTCATAAAGAGTATTCATGTACAGTAGATATAGGTCATACATATAAAAACGTGTAGTACATAGTATATTTTTACAAAGGGGTTGTACAACATGTTGGGCCTTTTTTGCACCATGGTTTGTTGCCATTCATTAAAATGTTTAAGATGGTATGTAATCTTTATCCTGTATTGAGTTTAGATATGTATTTCTCACATGTTACATGGTTCAAACGACTTCGTTATTTTCATTCATTTTTTTTTTTTTTTTTTTGAATGCTGCATAATTACTAACTCTTACGCATGTATATAATGTAACTTATATACAAATTAGAACAAATCAAAATGGTTTTAATCACATGATTGTATTGTTATTGAGTGAATATTCCTAAATAAATTGTTACATGTGTAACATATAGCCAATTGTAACGTCAGGTTTAGATAAGGAAGTGACGTCACATGCACACACTCCAGATTGCATTGTGACTTGACAATTCAGACAATAGTTATAGAATTGAAATGACTTGAGGTTTGATGTCGAGCATTATCTAACAATCAGCCATGTGATAAAAAGGATCTCAGATTTGTTTTCATTTCATTTTGTTTATTTTATTATTTCAGTTCGTCACAGGCTTGCTAAAATGAAAAATTCTTTCTTGTTTCATACGTTGAAGCTTATGTAATATTAGATATGGTGGTGTTTGTGTTAATTCTGATTATACCACATACTGATAACGGGCATTTCTCATCCATATACATTCTGTAGACACTGTTTGTTTCATCATTTTCTTTCTTTTTTATCTGATATTTGATAAGTTGCCATGTTATATATATAAACCCGTAGTTACATGATTTTTGGTGCTTTCTGGTACTGGTATACTATGCAATGTATAGACTGAAGTGTTCTAGTATATATGTGTAACCTCTGGATGGTGATAATGTGTTACACAAATGACTAAATTGTTCTTCATTGTCACTTTGTAAAAGTCTTGAATATTGCTCACAATACTGAATTTTAAGTATATTTATTTTACAGTTCTAAGTCTTTCACAGCACAAGTTTTAATGAATTATTACTCTGGTTTTAGTTCAAGTCAGTCATATTACACAAATTATTGTGTAATATGACTGGTCTGTTTTTAGTTCTAGTCTAGCTATCATATTACACAATATTACCGAATTATACAGTTAAGTTCAGTTAGGACGGCCATATGACATGTTTTACTAAATCATTGGTCTGATTTTAGTTCAAATCTGTAATTATACACAATATTAATCTGTTAAGTCAATTAAGGCTGTTATATTATACATATGATGTAAATTACTGAATCATAGGTATGTTTTTAATTCAAATCTGTCTTATTACACAACATTACTGAGTTTAGTCTGTTTTTGGTTCAAATCTGTGATATAAAACAATATTCCAGAGTTTAGTCTGTTTTTAGTTCAAGTCTGTCATATTTCGAAATAATACTAAATTAAGTCTGTTTTTAATTCAAATCTGGCGTATTATACAATATTACAGAATTAAGTCTTTTTTTAGTTCAAATCTGTCATATTACACAATATTACTGTGTTTAGTCTGTTTTTAGTTCAAATCTGTTATATTACACAATATGACTGAACTGTTGGTCAGTTTTAAGTTTAAATTTAAGTTTGGTCATTATTGTTAAGATTATTCTAGTAATTACAGAATTAAGGGTATTCATAATAGACTATCAATACTTGTATTGTTTTCCTTTCTGTCTCTTTCAAATTGTGACTATTTTTAGAATGATGTGGATTAGCAAAAGGAATTATGATAATCCTTGTAGGGCAAACAGTTTGAAGTTTCATAATCCTGTCCATGAAATGGCTCCATCATTATACATTGACGCAATACATAATTATGACCTTGAATGACCACCTAAACATTACTCAAGTTATGTCTAGGTGTCATTCAAGGTCATAGTTTCTATTTTTAGAAAACCTTGTAAGCTTTCCAGTGGCTTCATTTCTTTATGGAGCTTTGTCAAACTTCTCACACTTACAAAGAACCTTAATATCTTGGTTGGAGTTTCAGGATTGTGTAGTCACAATCACCACTTTTAGAAAAGCTTTGTTAGTGTTACAATGGCTGCACTTCATGGCAGAGTTTTATTAATTTCATATTCTTCTAAAGGATTGTAGAATCTTCAATGACTTTGAGTTCCAAGGTTGTTTAGGGTCAATGTCAAGGCCATAGCTACAATTAATCCTTGTCAGTGTTCAAGCAGCTTTATTCCTGCATAGATTTCAATCAAACTTCTCACTCTTCTTGTGCACCAATCAAGGCCCAACTGCAAAGGGATCTGTAGAGTTTGTATTATCTTGCATTATGTATTAAAATGTCTACATTCTGTATGTGATTTGCCAACATCCGTGTATTTGACATGAGAGAGTTGGTAGCTTCATGGCATTGAAGAAAGTGACTAGTTTTGACTCCAAAGATAATATTTTCTTAGAATATTGTATACCATATGTTATTAAATAATCATTGAAAAGAACTGGTTTTTTTTTCTTATTGTACTGCTAAAAATATCAGATATACATTATATGAAAAAAAGCATGGCACATGTGTCTTACTACAGCACAGATTCACCAAACACATGTATTTGACTACCCTACAGAGATGGTATAACACAACAAATGTATTTAACTACCCTACCAAAATGTTTTAACTCACACAACACATGTATCTAACTGCCCTACATAGATGGTATAACACACACAACACATGTATCTAACTACCCTACAGAGATGGGATAACACACAACACATGTATCTGACTACCCTACAGAGATGGTATAACACACACAACACATGTATCTGACTACCCTACAGAGATGGTATAACACACACAACACATGTATCTGACTACCCTACAGAGATGGTTTAAAACACACAACACATTGTCTAACTACCCTACAGAGATGGTATAACACACACAACACATGTATCTGACTACCCTACACAAATGGTATAACACACACAACACATGTATCTGACTACCCTACAGAGATGGTATAACACACACAACACATGTATCTAACTACCCTACAGAGATGGTATAACACACACATTTATCTGACTACCGTACAGAGATGGTATAAAACACACAACACATGTGTCTAACTACCCTACAGAAATAGTATAGCACACACAACACATGTATCTGACTACCCTACAGAGATGGTATAACACACACAACACAAGTATCTAACTACCCTACAGAAATGGGATAACACACAACACATGTATCTGACTACCCTACAGAGATGGTATAACACACAACACATGTATCTGACTACCCTACAGAGATGGTATAACACATACAACACATTGTCTAACTACCCTACAGAGATGGTATAACACACACAACACATGTATCTGACTACCCTACACAAATGGTATAACACACACAACACATGTATCTGACTACCCTACAGAGATGGTATAACACACACAACACATGTATCTGACTACCCTACAGAAATGGGATAACACACAACACGTGTATCTGACTACCCTACAGAGATGATATAACACACAACACATGTATCTGACTACCCTACACAAATGGTATAACACATACAGCACATTGTCTAACTACCCTACAGAGATGGTATAACACACACAACACATGTATCTGACTACCCTGCAGAGATGGGATAACACACAACACGTGTATCTGACTACCCTACAGAGATGATATAACACACAACACATGTATCTGACTACCCTACAGAGATGGTATAACACACACAACACATTGTCTAACTACCCTACAGAGATGGTATAACACACACAACACATGTATCTGACTACCCTACACAAATGGTATAACACCCACAACACATGTATCTGACTACCCTACAGAGATGGTATAACACACACAACACATGTATCTAACTACCCTACAGAGATGGTATAACACACACAACACATGTATCCGACTACCCTACAGAGATGGTATAACACACACAACACATTGTCTAACTACCCTACAGAGATGGTATAACACACACAACACATGTATCTGACTACCCTACAGAGATGGTATAACACACACAACACATGTATCTGACTACCCTGCAGAGATGGTATAACACACACAACACATGTATCTGACTACCCTACAGAGATGGTATAACACATACAATACGTGTATCTGACTAACCAACAGAGGTGGTATTACACACACAACAAATGTATCTGACTACCCTACAGAGATGGTATAACACACACAACACATGTATCTAACTACCCTAGAGATGGTATAACACACACAACACTTTTATCTGACTACCCTACACAAATGGCATAACCCACACGACATATTGTCTAACTATTCTACAAAAATGGAACAATCCAAATTATTATTTTGCCTGATTACTCTACATAGATGGTATAATCCACATGACACATGTGTCTGACTACCCTACCGAGATGGTATAATCCACATTACACATGTGTCTGACTATAATCCAGAAGTGTGTCCGACCCTAAGCCACATTTCTGACCACTCTTTTCAACTCTATTTTATTCGTACTTGATGCTGTTATATAAATGACACATGTATGCTCCTTGACATCTGCCACTATCCTTTTCTATATTACCACTATAATATAATAGATGGCGGCATGAACGATTTTAGAACGGAGTGTCCCAATAAAACAGTGGACCAGTGTCTACCCTATATCAAAGGTACCGTATAACATTTCTAACAATATCATTAAATGCCAAAAGGGAGTTGTCATAACCAAGGAGGAGGAATGAATCACCGGGAAAATACCATGCGGGCTAATTATGTCGCTGGTCATTTTACTAATGTACGGGGACAGGAGCCAATTCTCGATAGAAAAGTTACAGAAACTAATGTGCAAGTTTTATGCCATGTGATGACATTTGCGTATGAACACATTATCAAGGAAATCTAAATGTTAACGTGTTTTATTATATTGTGTATGGGACATGAAAGTTTGCTTTTTAATATCACCTAATCACTTGTAGTGTTAAGAGTACAACATCGTACTCGTCAATATTTATCTAGATGCTTAGTATACGTACATATGTAAGTGTTTTGATATAATTTATATTTTCACAATCCGCCACGACAAAAAAATGAAGGAAATATTTACTAATGAACAATAGTTTTCATTTTGAACAAAAAGAATGAAGCTGAACAATATATATATGTGTACGTTAGGGACGCGTATGTCGAATAACTTGCATTTATATCATTTGTTGTTATTTCAACCTGTTCAACTTTAGACTAATTCAGTTTGTCGTTATAAATTCTACCGCTTCATACGACGTCGTCAGCCGTGCGTCGCGCGTACTCTTTTCCTTGGAACCTCTTGCCTCATTAACGCCAGCGCGAATTTCAACCAAAGATGGGGTTTCCAGCAATGTTAATTTCCCATAGAAATCGGTCTAAAGATTGTTCACCCTTCGAGATCACTCAACGATACATTGCTTTGTGCCATCAAATTTGGTTTCCGTGGCTTCACATTTAATCCATATTAATCGATGACTCACTTGGTTAGTTAATTAATTACGTCACTAAATTACTAAACTATGAAGTATATCGCTGATATTTTAATTTTTCAAGCATTTTGTGAAAAACAGAAATTTTTGTGAACAAATGACGTTTTGAATGTTTATTTAGCATATATATCGCATAGCTTTATCTCTTACCCTAACTCTGGCCTAAGATCGAAACTTCACCATTTGTGCAAAGTGTTGATTTTTGGCTTTGATGTGTATCACCCCAATAACTTGTTAAACGATAGGGGGCCTAAAGAGGATATTTACGAAGTCCACTTTAAAATGTTACTTTTCTTGAATGTTTGAGAGGATTTCAACCAAACCTGGTATGAAAATTTACTGGAGGCCAAACATTTCTAATGTAAAAGAAGTATATTCGACCCTGGGGTCAGATGGCGGACAAGATACCGATGAGGAAGTCTGCTGATTTCAATCAGATTAAATTTAATTAAATGACTAGTGGAGAGCAAACTGGTTGACCAGGGGAGGGCAAAAACGGGAAATTAATCAAAATTGTACTTTAAAACGCTACTCCTCGGTAACCGTGATATTAGATCTCAACCAAATTTAGTATGGAATTTTATCAGAGAATCACCAAATCTTACATCAATGAGAAACGTTGGCCAAGCTGAGGACAGAGGGAAGGCCCTCTAAGGGGAAATTTGGCGATTTCAACTAAATTTGGACTTAAATATCACTGAAAAAGGGAATATAAACTGAAAGTTTGTTTACAATCTTTACTTCCCTCTAACGCAAGATCGGAATCTTTAAATTGATGAGCTTAGTTCATCTTCTGGGGATTGCAGAAATGCTCAGAGACTTGTCCTGACCAAATCTTTCTCTTTTTTTAACCAGGTACTCCATATGATGGCTAAACCATGTACATGTTTGATTGTCAGACGGAAGTTAAGGACCAAAATAGGTCTTGACAAACAGGAAGGTCAATGGTTCTCCTAGTTTACCTTTGTCCCCATTGTGGACAACATGATTAACAGTCTTTCAAAGAGATTGTATTGAAAGTGAAAATAGATATTCAATATCCTTATTATTTACCTCTGTTCAGCCACCGTGTTCTGTTATGATCCAAGTACACTGGTTCCCAAGGGGCAGTAAGTCACCATGACCTTCACGGAATGTTCATAAGACTATTGGGTAAAAATCTCAACCGTTTACTTGTTGTGACCCGTAGACCGTGTAATCCCTCGGGGTAAGGAGGTGGTTCCCAGCTTACTCCTAATACACCTTTATTGATATTTTTGCTTTTTCTGTTCTAAAACGTTTGCATTCCACTAACTAACCAGGAAACAAATTCTTGTACCTAGAAGTAACAACTATCTGGCTAAAGTGGTATTCAAGAGGGTTTAAAACTCTGTACTATAGAAGTATGTATCTTCAGAACATCTTTCTGTGTAATATCAAACTTGTCCTTCTGGATGGGAATAGTTTTTTTTTTCGCTTAAGAAAATCTTGAGAAGTCCTTTAAAGAAAAAATGTGACAAGGGATGGGCCACAACATTTTAATTCACCGTGGTCTTACGGACCAGTTTAGCTTAAATGGGGTTACTAACATTAATAGGATTAAAGCCGAGACAATAACGACTTCTTGAAAGATATCAGAAATTTTCTTTAGTACAGTTTTTAAAAGTAAGCGTATTCGTATACTGTAAGTACGTCCTACTTAACTATATGAGACCCAGGCTAAGATGCATACCATGCATTGTCTATAAAACACATTGCTATTGTTAAGGTTACATTGTGTCAAGTACGGTTTAAGAGGAGGATGCTAGCGTTCCTCTCGGCGGAAATTGAGATTCTTTCGAGGTCTAAAAGGTGTTTGTGTCCCCGTTTATGTCGCTGTCCTGTGTCATTTGGAGTAGGATCGTATTTGGGTTATTGTGTACACGTATCTCATAACATCATGACATGTGACTGAGTATGTTACCGTTCGTTGACAACCTTCCATCGTCCATCACCCACTAGTATTGGTCAAAATTTCATTCTCAAAAGATTAACCAAATTGTAACATTGTATTGTCACCATTGAGGAATATGTGCCAAAAAACCGCCGAAAATTCAAAGCGATCGCAACCGATTATAATTCCGCTAACATTTTTAGACAACTGTCTCATCTTTCAATATGGCGATATTAGGAAGATTTTCATTTAAAACTGTTAAACTTCCTTTCCTCTGAAGTTGCTCGCTAACCTCTCCAACTTGCGTGGTTTTCATCTCCCAGCTGATTAACAAAAACTGCAGTGGCTATCATACTAACTTGTTCAAGCACGCTTAACTTTTTTCTGATAATTCGCTGAAATTATACGACTACGTGGAATTCATTTAAAAATAAATGAAAATTTTCACATCGTGTTAAATTGTTTTAAATTGGTAAATGATGCACTCGTTAGAATATGATGAAATACAATTTGCAGGCGATGGCGCAAGTGACGAAACGCTTGCTATGTTATACATATAAGTATTCTCGTTGTTGCATGTAGCACGCTATATTTCGTACGTTACGTGTTAACAGTACACTGCATGTTATGTATTTCATCCTATTGATATGATGATTGAAAATTTGTGTCTTTCTGTGTTGATAATGTAGCATACTGTCCTCGTGTATATGTACGTTGAAGGTCCAGTGTGTTTAAGTCTTGCTTAATGAAAATATAGCCAATGTTTTGGCCTTTACGTTTTTCATAGTTTTCCTTACTTGATCATGTTGCCGCATAGTGTTTGTAATTAACTGTTACGTGTTGACGCAACATGCATATGTCCTGATGGTTTGTACATATATAAGTGCGTATGTATAAAGGTATTCTCTATTGCACCGTGTATTTTGTCCTTCTGTATTACATCAAAGTTTGTTCCATCTATGTATATCCCGTATTACTTCGCTGATGTCATTACTTCTATCGATTGTCTGCACCAGTCATTTTGTTTTACGGACTGACGGAATGTTTATTGCTCAGTTCACCTGGCCCTGGTGTTAAGCTGGAAGGTTTCTGAGGCCCAACAACGTTTGTAACTGAGGTAAAATTTGTTAAAATCTTCAAATTAATTTTTCGGTAACCATGCTAACCAAAAGGCCTGGAATCATTATATCTGATTGTGATGATCCTGGTTAAACAAAGTTTGCGAACATATATCATCTTGCTCCCTATACAAATTTGTTAACACCTTCAAACGGCTTCTAAATAACCAAAAGGCCTGAAATAATGATGGTTGGCTGTAAGGGACTGAGAAAAAGCATACAGAAAGAGATTACCTATACACATATTCAATGTCACAAAGGTCAAATTGTGGAAAGTTTAGAATTCTGTCTGATTAAGCAAATGGTCAATGATCATAATATTTTGCTAACAAATTCTTTAGATAAAGCGCAATAAAGTTCGACAAAAATTATATTGACCAATATTCAAGTTTAAAAATACTGTACACAGTAACCAAGGTATTTATGCTGATGTTGTGAATTTTTTATGAAGCTGCTAAAAGCATCAAATACCAAGTGAGCAATACAGGCACATTAGGCCTTCTGTTTGACTTCCATTTCTTCTTTTTTTCCTGGAAGGATTCGCGTGTATCGATGAAAAACACATATTAGACATAAAAAAAATAATTGAATTGTTTTTTATAAAATGTATACCGTCCATTTATAATGCAGTCGATGGATACATATCCAATGATGCACAAAAATATTCAACAATAACATTTGATACATTGTACGATTATCACAGTTGTAAACTATAGGTAAGCATTTAAAAGGCCATAGTTTGGTGATGTCTGGCACCTTTAACTATCACAGAGAAGCAAATATAATGAAGCATAGTCAGGAGTACTGAAACGTATTCCGCGGAATTAACGAAGTATTGCTGTGTGACACACGTGTGGAGATTGATCACGTGAGATTACGCCATTGTCATTTAGAGACCATTTGATAAAATCATTGCACACAGAAATGTTAGAATTATTTCACAAACCGTGTTCAGCTTGATGTACTGTAACAAGTCCAATATCATTACAGTACCAATTATGAAAATTATACGCCAATTGCTTAATTTACTCTATTATCCGACGAAAGTTTTTTCATGAGTACACGGATTCAGGCTTTTGTTGGCCGAATTTAATATTTGATGGGGAATTGCCGATTGCAGCAATAGCGGAATCTTTCTGTTTTACTTCCAAATTACATACGTCATAAGGGTTTGTGTCCCGTGTGACGTCATTTCCTCTGTTAGTATCACTTGAGCTGCTGTTGGCTTTATCAGAACACACTGGACCAACAGAGCTGTAGTTTTTTGTGCGCTTTCTCTTCATTTTCTTAATACCGGCTTTGATTTTGATAGCATCGTATGGAGTAGCGTAGTCCCGTGACGTTGAAATGGTAGGATCTTTGAGCGGTAGAGGTTCAGAGTAGTTATTTATTCTGATGACATCGATGTCCACGTCGACGATTTCGTTGTAGATGTGTTCCTCTCCAGGGTCGTTACCACTGTCGTCGGTCTCTTCGTAACCTCCAATGCTATTGTTTGTGTCTATCCATTCGGAAGTAGACACGACGCTGGTCTTCGTAACTTCTGCGTTGTTGTTTTTTGGCTTTGTTTTCAAGCATCTGGAACAAAACGTTCATCGATTACATAATTAGTCTCGGATGAAAGACAGATAAAGATCTATCACATAAAGGTTACATATTTTCGCGATACTGCAGGCCTATACAAAAAACGTATGGCGTAGATCACTTACGAGTGCTTTGCTAGTTTTCTTTATTAAATGAATCTTCAAAAACGTCAATTTTTTTGTTTGTTTTGATATTCTGAACCGTGATATTGTTAAAACTTTCCATCCAGGTTACAACAGTTTTTTTTTCGGTCTAAAAGCTGTACATAAAACGCCCGAGTAAAAAACATCTTTCAACACGTATTTCTAATCAGAGACAGAAGAGTAAGATTAACGAATCTTTGGAAAAGTATTTGCCTGATAGGGTCTCTCAGTATAAGGGCATAAACCTAGGAGACCACTGAAGTAGTTCCGAGATAAATAACACAAATCGGCTGCGCAGAATTTCTACAGCCCCTACTTCAATAACATATTGATACACCTCTTCTTTATTTACTTATTAACAAGTAACTGCTTAAATCAATTAACCCCGTTTGCCTAACTTCCGGTTAGATGCGTAAAAATTGTGTTGCCCTCTTGAGTCAATCACGCGATAGCGGTAGAGTATGCTGACAGACAAACTGAGAACGATCCAATTACATTAGAGACGGTATACTTGACAACGTGCTGACAATGTGCACATGACACATTCCAATACACTGTCTTTGCTTACAATGTGCATTTGACACTTTTTCCATCAAATGGACAGTGATAATATTTTAGCTAAACTATCTTCGGTTTGCATCGGTATAATAAAATTGGTTATTAGTAATATCACAATGGGACGGATTATAACTAAATAGGACTATAAATATAGATATTATATTAACTCATACAGCACAATACAGCATTAATGAAAAGCGAAGTTTTTTTGAAGTTACAATGTAATACTTCCTGTTGTTAAATTACTTGAATTCACTATGAACACTAATAATGGAAACCTGGCGCATGATTGGTTCATATATTACACATAAAGTATATTTTTGTTAATACGGAAAAACTTACTTCCGAATCATGATTCCACAGCCAAACAAAAAGCTGACGAACACAGCGGATCCCACTCCAATAACTATATAAATATACAGTTGTACATCTGAAAATGTAATACAAATAATACAGAAGATTATATCTAGGGACGTTCATTCACAAATCAGCCTGTTGTTTTAAGTGTCAGCGGCGCGGTATTGTAACATTAATTGGCATATAAAGACTTAAAAATGTAAGATATATAAACGGTACTGTCTTATTATCAGCTTTTATAAACAATCATTTCTTTTTATGTATGCATGTCATCATGTATGTTCTTTATTTCCTAGCATGAAATAGATCACGCCAGAGTTACCTCCCCTTGTTTTAGATCTTTATCTAAACCCGATTAAACTACATTTTAACTTGCCGGTAAGGGGTCATATTGAGATGACCTTCACCTAACGCAGCTAATCGCGATGATTTTCCAAGATGTTCGCCACGATACTTGCTTTGTATCTTGGTTAGTCTGAGTGTCCCGAATGATATCACAACCACAATAGGCGTGGCCTTGGAATGCCCGCTCGTGCCAAAAGTGTATTTATTTGATAATACATGTTTATAATTTCTCATTTTATCAACCATTACGCCAACAATATCAGAAGGAAAAGAGGAACAACCAGTTATTAAATCGAGCTCAAATGTCAAGCAAAAGTAGATTTTAGGTCACTGGATCATTTCACGACAGTGTGAATGGAACTTTTCAAAAATGCTTGAGGGTTGTTGGATGAATTCATAAGTTACAGAATGATATACGAAAAAATAAAGAAAAGATACGAAAAGGTGCCCTTCAGTTTGTTTTCTCCTTCCGGATCTGAGACAGGCTCGCGTTGATTGCATGGTAAACAATCAATCAGGTCATCCGAATTCCCTCTCTATACCTCCATACGTTTTATGAAGTTCTGTATTTTCCTCGCAGATTTTTTCTTTTATCTTTCAAAGGGGTAATTAGCCCACCCATCCCATTATGCCGTGTGGCTACGATGCATGATGAACATTGAACATTTAAGACAGCTGAAGTACATTATATCTAACAGGTTGAATTTCAGTATGTATCTGTTGGGTGCCCTAGTTACTGTTAAGCAATCAGTCGTAGTCAAACATTATTTAATACAAGAACATTTTAATGTGGTAGCAGGTTTTGGTGAACTTACTCATTCCTAGTATTCCCTTGGGTTTGTGAACCTCTGTGGAAATGACATTTGTCACATTATTTGTTCCAGGGGTGATGCGTATTTCGTCCGTGTGAGCCGAATTCGTAGTAGTTGGGAACTGAACATCTATAGGTCCGCGAGTGGCCGTCACTTCTGATGTGGCACACACGTATCTTAGACTGTCGTCACATCTTCTGTTTGTAAGTTTCCAATTCACACTAGTTTCATTTTCCATTGCAACACATTGACCGGTGTCGTCTCCATCTTATGCAACAAAGAATGGTATGCTAAGCTATTACATATAAAATGAGAGTCGTAGAGTTGAACAGCAGGGCTGACGATACTGACTTTATCGTAATGGAAGTTTCCGTGGTAAATGAAGACATCAGATACATCTTTCACGCATATTTGATCAAGTTTATTGTGGTTCTGTTAATCACTATTTCAGTGCCGCCGATCGTCGACGAATAAGGACAACCTCTCAGAATACAAGGTCTTATAATTCACCTTCTTTGTTTTCTATGTCTCTATGTATATAGGTCTTAGATGATATTTTTGCTTTAATGCATGATAAAATCTTGTTGACCCAGTTACATACACTTTGGTGTTATTTTAATGTTTTTATATTGAAATGCCATATACATACACCTGACATTTTTTTCATTATGTATCATTTGTATAACATTCGTTTGTAGAGTGACCATTTCTTAATTGTAATTATGAAGGAAGCAATTTGTATAACTTTCAGTTCGGAAGAGGAAAGGATATGAAAAAAAATAATTATTTGAAAAAAGCACATCCAAATACACCCACATGGCAACATAACCATAATTTAAACTCAAATTCCAAGAAACTATGGCAAAATATGAACAAAAGTAAGATTTACGCGGAGACTCCTGAAAAAATAGGATAATAAGACCATGTGTTCCGGAAGGGTAAGCTTGTTATACTTCATCGACAATGTATGCAACAAAGGCACCACTTACAAACTAACGAACATCAAATACAAAAATATCTTCTTTGTGTTTGTATATCAAAATATAGTTCATATATTTGAAAACGTATTTCTCAAAGCAAGGTTGAAATCGTTTTCATCAATTTGTCATACTTACGAGCAAATGGTGGGCTGTCGTTCCACTTAATGCTCGTGTTTCTAAACATGCATATCCAATATGTTTCGTTTGTAGGAATATCCAGTTTTCCGTTATTCAGTGCGTCAACATCCGTGAAGAATCTATATGGCGAGTTGTCTATATATTCTCTCATTTTATACCAAGATGTCTTAGTTTTGTTTATCGTCGTCGTTTGCAAATTTTTTTCTGTTGAATGAAATAAGATATTCTATGCATTATATGACTTAAGTACGTAATTCTGATAAAATGTCGACTGGGAAATCATAGTCGACTACATATATTAAAGCAACATATCTATCATAAACACTTGAAAAATGTCCCCATTGCCAATTTGTCGTTGTGTTTATTCTTCTCACAAAGACAATCCCTTTTTCTCGGAGTCCTCGATGTTTGTGTGATGTAGTGAGGTCCGACTAACAACAGATAAATGTAACATAAAGTTTATTTCTTAAGATGATGTACAGCTCGCTAAAACCTGAAACAAAAATCGCATTTGTAGTGTTATACAATGTACTTACCTTTCTTGTATATAAAAGGTAATTGTAAATTGCAATCAACTGCATGTTCTGTCCAGTTTCCATTGATGTATGTTATGGCAGCACAGGTGTGATTTGTATCTAAAATAATTAAGACACTTGGTAAATCAAAATTAAAAAATATAAAGTAAATATTCAAATTACCTATATCACTACGTTTATACACTGCATCAATGACTGTGCACAAGACCCAAAAGTGAATAGCACATTTCATATACAAATCATGTCCAAATCAGATACAGTAGAAAAAACAATGGATAAAACATGCAGCTGTTTCGGCGTTCTAGGACACGTCAGTGATGCTAAAGGTCTATACTTTGAAGCTTAGAATCGGCTGAGAAAAATCCAAAATGACCGATAGAAATTTCAAAATCTACATGGGGAGGTTGCTTGCACTAGTCGCATAATAAATGGAATTCATCATTTTCATAAGTCTGATAATTTCAGAATGAATTTACATGTAGCTTGCAAGTTACGGAAACCTTCGGGTAATGAACGTCCAACAGCAGTGTAACATGTTTTTTTTATTATATATATACATGTCCAGCATTAATTGCAACGCTGATACACAATATCTCAAATCATATGTCATTGATTGATTTTCTTTATTACAATTGTGATGACCGCAAGGTTTTAACGTTAGTTTCAATCTCACAACTTGTATGTTTGCGTGAATTTAAATATATCGACTAAAACTACAATTGCAAAGCACCAACACAACATGGAAAAGAAACCTTTCTCCGAAGTGATTAGTAGAACGCTACAATAATGATGTATTACTGCCACGCGGGTTTCCGTCGTATCGTGAATACTTTTATTTCATTAAGAGAACCCAACGCTAAACTCTTAAATCATTTACTGGAGGTTCCGGTATGTGAAGGTAATTGAATATATAACATTAAGTAGAATCTCGAATTTACCTTGCTGTAAGGTTCTAGTTGTATAAGTTGTATAGGCCCGTGGTCCACCACATTTTTCCAATGCGTTTCCTGGACATGCCATGCTACAGTGATTTGATGATACAAACTGGATACCATATTTAAAAAAGCACTCACACTTTTCTCCCTGTGAGAATAATTTGTACAATTATATCATTATATTTTCGAGGAAACAATTCTAAACGCATTAAGCATTTCTAATCAGCAATTGCATATGTCATTAATATGCCATTGAGTCTATAAATCAACAGACTTATACATTAAACACTCTTTATCTTAGGAATAACAAATATTGGGTACAATAAATATAGTACATCGCCGCAATCGTGTCGTAATGCGGAATTCGTCAAAGTTAATTGCAAGGTTACTTTACTATACGTTTGTCTTATCAATAACAACCGACCATGATCATTGCTAAAAAAGAACGTATCTTTACTATGATACCAAACACCTATATTCATCAAACGACCAGGATCGTGAGTTTTTTTTCCTTGCACAGAAAAATGAATGGCGGTACAAATACATGATCGAGACTGATACTGAAACATACTACGTGAGAAATACGTCCAAATCAAAGACAAAATATACAGAAGACTAAATAATGATAGAATTTCAAGTCGACAATTCTCCGTCGAATTTGGTGGTAGGATCTTCCAACCCAACACTGTGCCCTCACTTGGAAGACTTGTTTTTTTATTTGATAAGAGACTGAATTTTCCTCGATCACTTCTTTTCTTTCCACCAAGCTATATGATAAGCTTCATTATTTAAATTTCCCTATATATGTTCCAACCCCTCCCCCTAACCCCCCGCCGCCACCGCCACCGCCCATGCACACACACTTTCCTCTTCTCCGTTCCGTACTGCTATTCACATAGTAAATGTATAACATTTGAACGCTATACGTAATACGACTAGTGACTGGAAACTTACATAAAGACGTAGCATCATGCCTCTAGAACATGCCATTGCACACATCACCGCATGATTGTTTCGGAAAGTGTGCGTTTCTTTTACAGTACCAATATCTTGTCCGTCTGTCATTTGACAACCTGTAAATATTACATTCTACATGATGAAAAGAACAGGAATAGCGAATACACAATATTCTGATGACATCGTCAGGAAGGTAGAATTTCTACTTGACGATCTTTTCCTCGAGGTCTCGACAAACTAATTAGAACCAAAAAATGATCAAAAAGCTTATCGAAGAGGTAAAAAAGTCTTGTTTTTAACTCTCATGAAATCTGTTGACCGAGTCTGTTGTATATACCGAGCCGAAATGGAGATCAAGGACAAATGAGGCTCTCAAACATCAACAGATTACTTCAATGTAAACCTTCAACGCAACCAACAGCGACATCTCTCTGTTTGCTATTATTAGGTTGTTTGTTGTAAAATATCCGATTCTACTTCTAAACTTATAGTGTCTATATTTTTAGATGATTCAATATATTCTATGATATTACCGGTACAATTATAATTGTTATCATGATACTTCCTGGACAATTTGTGGTCGGTACTACAAGGTTCGGAATGAAAGGTCGGGAAATGTTTGATAACTATGATTTAATACTATAATAAATCTATTATACAGTGATAAAGTACATTACCTTCGGCTCTTATCCATGGCGAATAGACCTCCTGTCCTCCCGTCCACAATACATGCGGCATATTCTGTGTTTCAACATGGAGGTTCTGAACCACTGTGAGAATTGATTTCCCCTTATCGACAAACTCCACCAACTTCTGGTCTTTACATTGACGGCGGGCGTTGTACCAGTCTTTCCGTTCATTAGAAGCAATGTTAGCTAATAAAAGACCAACATTTCAATGTTAGAATAAAAAACTGAAACGGACTCCATTATTATATTTGTTCATACATAATGTATAATGAAGATGTAATTCGGGTGATTTGCTTTTCTCTCAATTTGAATTATAGTTATAATATTGTTTAGTAATAGAAAATTGAAATATCATTTTTTCTTTACTGTTATTATGCAGAAAAAAAACATTAAGAGAAAGCGACAGTACATACAATAACTGGAGATTAGAAACGTTTGCTGCTATGATCAGGTATGTATTTTATCCTACAAGGAAGCAAATACATAGAAATCCTATGTATATGGACACGAAATAAAGGACAGAAGTGAAAAACAGACAACAAAAAATAATGTTTGCTATTAAGTCGATCATTGTTATGTATGACGTTATTTGACATTTATGCAATAAAGTGTTCTGAACTTTGAAGCATGCCATTTAAGATTTCAATTCAATTACTGTGATGTTGTGTTGTTAAATAATAAAAAAACTATTGGCCATGTCGATCGGCTATGCGCATAAAGATCATCTGTTTACCTCAATACTTACCAACAGGAACCTCTTACAATTACGACGTATGACAGCATGATGATAATTTCCCGATTATATAACTTTTTTTTCTTCAAATATCACTATTTCCTAGATAGATGCCGTATACTGATAGAAAATAACATCGGGTTTCAAAGTGCAGATTGAAAAAGACTACTGTGAAGCTTTATTATTATAACTATGGTATCATTTAGATACTGGATGGAATGCGTGCTGGTTTCGCTGTACAGTCATGCCAGTGCACAAGTACTTATTTTGGAAGCCTGACCTTACTTGGACTGACCTCAGATTAACATTGCGAGTGCCGTTCATGAAACAGACGATGCTCAATTCAGTAAATTTATTATCCTAGCCCTTAAGGCCTATAAGTAAGTGTCGCTAATATAATACAGGGCAGCATATTGGCGATCGGTTTGGTAATGGGTAATATGGTGGTAACTTGTTTAACTTTGTTTAAGGGGGTGACAGTTTCCCGATATAATTGACCCACAGTCTAGAATTAATGTCAATAATACGTTTCTTATAGATTTTATTTCGCTCAGGCACACTGAAGTGTGAAACAAGAGGTCACAATTCGTTACATTTATATAAAGGCTCCTTAAGACTTTGTAAATATAAGTTAGTAAAATGAAATGATATCGATCGTCAATTAACGCTTTCGACATCAGTGTTACGAACAATCCCGCACAATATCAGTTTGTAATGAGCGATTTCAGTAGTTAAAGACGGGAAAACATTTGTATTGTTAAATATTTTGTGAAATAAAACTAAATGGAAATTTTCTCTACTGAAGGCTTGTTATTCTACCTTTATAGGGTATCTTTCATTTGTTTTTTTCTTATTTTTATTTATTTATTTATTTATTTATTCTTTAATGTTTTTAAATGTTGATATTCTTTGGTTATTTTGATACCTCCCATCCCATAAAACAACGACCTCGTTATCATCATGACCTTAGAGAAGACGAAATGTTTATCCCTGTACCTGGTCGAGAGTATCGCGAGATTAACCGCTATATATGATAAATACAATTATGTGAATAACATAATACATGCACATGTAATCATGATAATCCATCCCCGAAAATTAGTGATAAACATTTTAACGAGTTTTAAGCGGTAACGCGATTTATGCGTAACATATTCATGGTATTAATTTATATCTACAGATACCATAAATTGTTGATAGCTGTAGGAACAGGCATATTTGTACAACCGTGTCTTTAATGTTGATAGTTCTGTCCTCTTTAAATTCTTATAATACACCTGCATTTTGAAAAGCTGCCTCCGTTAATTTCTGAGTTTTATAAGACTCCAGGACGTGGAGATTTAACTTGTTATCCGATTTGGTACATACCGCCTCTGCAGTATGTGTTGATCACAGATTGATACTTGCTTGTGTATATGTACTTAAACAGACAACATATTGTTAACCGTTAGAACGAGTATCGAGAAGAATGTTTTGTAATGTGTGCATATATTAAGTTAATGATAAGGACTTCTTATCGCATTGTACAATATATGTTAACCAATTTGTGATGTTGGGATGCTGACTATTCGGTTTACGGAGATGTTTTTGCCACTCAGCCGAGAGTGTACTCTCTGACCTTACATTTCCGGGTTCTGCTGCCTACATACACGTATGGCACATGCAGTGTGGATAAATCATGTTCATAATTTGTCAGAAATTAAAACACGTTCTCACTTTTCATCTGATTAGGAATCTCTCTAATAGATGTGACTTATAATTAAGATAGGGAGGAGGTATAACGTATGCACAAGATCGTTCATACGATAAGTACTTTAAGTGTTTCAGACTTAATAATTTGCACATGCATGAAGAAAAGTAATTGAACAGCGAGAACGATTGCTTCAATCCCTAGACGAGACTGATATCTGATATGTATACATGTAAGAAGATTAATAAGTAAATGAGATCCACACATTTCGCGTTTTCTTGATACAATAAGCGATCCTGACTCCTACACAAACAATGTATAGGAAGAAGCAGCTAGACACACGAAGATGTGACTAGCATTATACTGTTCTAAAAGCTGTTTTTATATGATAAGGGCATGAAATACGATAAGTATTGTAAGGTGGGCCATTTTAAATATTTTTTTGTCTTATGTTGGTACTTTCATATTCATAGCCCGCATATATATAGTTTTAATACAATATTGAAACCACCATCATTCAGACAAAAAGATAAAACAAAACAAGAATTAATTATATGTAGTACACCTGCATGTCTTTAGACTTTTTTTTTTACTTTTTTTTTGTTTTGTTTTACTTTTTGATTGCACCAGTTGACATTATTACACTACATTTTTGTACTTAAAATGCAGTTCCTAATTCTAGTAAAAACACACTCTAAACGTGTGCCAAGTACAATCAATGATTGTAGTTATTTCAGTGATACAGGTTATCTGTTATTATCTTGGATTTTATATCCGGCTGAACTATTGCAGTATGTGTTCGGAGATTCCTGAATGGGAGTCATGCCGTTTGGTACGTATCACTGCTGGCCTATATTTATATAACACGATGTTTATTTATGTTGATCACGTGTTGATCCAGACCTAACACGTCCTTTAACTATGTCAATACTCATAGAAGCAATGTTTCATTGTGTTTAGTTTATCTAGACAATTTGGTCTTTTCATTCGAATGTTTTCTTTTTTTTTCTCTCTCTCTCTCTTTTTGTAATTTTGAAATGTGAATGTTATTTTTACGTATTTTACGTGACAGAAATCTACAGATTCAGCACAACAGGAAGAAACGTCATTCAGCCAATGCTGCACCGTTTGACCTGGCATTTCCGGTTCCTGTTTTAAACACATGCAATATGTACAGCATGTAATTTATGATCTCACACTGTATTTTGTGCGCTGTCGCCCTCTGTATCAGCATAGGACAGTTCTCATATGCTAAGAGTAGTTAAAGACGTATAAGTTGAAATTCCTGTAACTCTTAATTATAATGGGTTCATATTTCAAGACGAACTCTATGATGTGGTGTAAAGTGATAAGTGTTGGAGACTCGTGTTTTAAATCAACATGCCTTTGGAGTACAAAGAACGAATAAATATTAATACGTTTAAATAAAGTAGTTACAAATTACACAATGAAATACTCAATTATACAACACTTTCCAAAGCATTAAATATTTGTTCTGCGTGTATCATTAATTATAATACAATAATGTGATGGCGTTTGGTTTTCTTTAAGTTTTGCGTAGTTGACATCAAAACACACCGACGAATTTCCGAAGGTTGTTTAATAAAAAGTTGGTGTCAAAACCATAGTTCCTTTTTGTTGTTATTATACCGTGGTGCATTTAGGATACGTATCATTTTTTGTATTAGTTATCTCTAGTGCACGACTTCCTAATGTAACTTCTTGAGCTGTCAACATATTTTCATTTTTATCAGATTTATATATGAATTGTCGCCATGATCTAATTTTAAAATGGTGGTGATCTTTAAATTCAATACTACTGATTTGTGTTACTATTTTCATCAGTGTAACTATTTATCTCATTCTATTATACAAACATTTTGACGCAACTATTGTGGACGACGTGGATGCTGCCCGCGACAGCTCAGTAGAGTAGGATGTTGAAATAAAATATACACTGTTAAAAAAATGACTTGTTCTTCGTACCTTCGGATGAAAACCCGAAGTGCGTTGTTCCTTATTCTTGTCTGTTCGTGATTTTTCCCGGTAAACGGAGGAAAAGACAGGCTTTTTTAAAATTCGTAATGACTAACGACGACGGGCCTTTCGTACATTGTTCTGTGTGGTAACCACCAACTACTACAAGGAGACCCGTCTTATAGAATCAACCTGGCTGTTCACAGAGCAAGAAACGCGGCAACCAGAAAAAGTGTACATGTACGCACATTTGATATTATTATTACACACTCCTGTTTACTTATCAAACACGTCTGTTTGTATTCATACAAAAATGGAAACAAATAATGTGTCTATCAATGTTACACATAGATGTATATCTGTTTATATCAATACTGTGCCCACTTATATCAATAATACATTCATTTGTTTATTACAAAACACGTATATATATTTCACATCCATCTGTTTACATTTCAATACTTCACTTACATGTGTAAGAATAATACTACATTTACTTACATAAACCAATGCCATACTCTTGTGATTAACAGTATTTTCACAAATCTTGTTCATTTCCGCACGTCATTCACGTTCTCGCTTCATTCAAAGTTTATTTTTAGAATATTCTGTTACACGTGCCATTTTACCAAGTTCAAACTAGCTTTTACATATGTATAAAACCTGTTGCCACGCACCTTAGCGAGAGCTATTCGGTAGACGAATGGAAATAAGCAGCAAAATAGGAGTTTTAAGACAGTCCACAATTCCACATGAAAGTGAAGTATTCTGAATACATAGTGATTGCCGGGTCTAACATAGCGTAGTATTTAATTCTTTGCTACCAGTGGGTATATTTCTAAAAATAAAGTTCTGTATTGCAACTGTTCGGCATCTTTGAGCCTACGCTCAGGTTGTTCCCGCTATTTCATACATTTCACATACATACACTAGCTCACATGTTTCAGCTTTTGCATGTTTTGAAGACTTGCTTTTAAAACACCATGTATTGCGTGGTTTTCCAATGGTTAACTCCGTGACGTTCAACAAGTTTTTTTATAGGCATTATGCATCTAATACATCGCATTAGTACTAATTGCCACGCTTTTTAATTGATAACCTTTGACCTCTGAACAGGTTGTCTATTATTAGACGTTATTAAGGCGTGGGATGATAGGCTACAGCTGTGTAAAGATGACTAGGCTGTTAAGTGTACACATTAGCTATATACTTTATCATATTATCTGTGCGGGCTCATGGACAAGTTAGTATTTTAATGTTAAATACATTTTGTGGTTATACCAAACTTGACAACATAATTGAGCAAACTATCTTACCGGCATTGGCGTTCGTACAGCATATTAAAATCCAAATGGCGAGAACCACACTAGACGATGATGAATCCTCCATGTTTTTGGTGAGTAGATCCCTCAATAGATACTACTGCTGTTTTGCCTCAATCAATACTACTCGCGGTACATGGTATGCGCCTGCTCGGAGGTTGCCCTGCACACACGTTGAAAGTATATTACGTACAAGTGTTTCCCACTACCGCAACACCACCACCGTGAATTGTTTATTATACCAGAATTTCAAGTGCAAAAGGAAGAAGTGAAATACTTAATGTGAAGTTGGAGAGCGATGTTAAGTTGGAATGTTTGTGCTGTGACGCATTATATATATAGATACACATACCAGCTGCACACTAGGTCTCCGTGTTTCGGTGACAAGTCAATCACACCAGTGTCCTCTAATTCATCAACTGCTTCGTATTTACGTGTGTATGTTTTACGAAGTTGTATGTGTATACATTATCTCTTATATTTTACACCTCATTCATTGTAGTTTAACATGTTTAAAAAATATATGTAAATAAATGTTGTGTCTGAAAAGTCACCTCACTGGACAAAACAAAACAAACTAAAAAAGCTAAAATACCATTGAAATTAATTAATATATATAATCGATCGGAGTATTTTCAATATTCAATCGCCGAACGAAATTTGTGAAGTCTACTGTATCTCCCGGACGCAGTATTACTACTATAACAAAATATAGATATTACGATAAATAGTTATTTTTCATTTCCATTTTACATATCTTATATTTTATTTGTTTATTAAATTTCATATCCATATATCATCTTTTTAACAGCCGCTGTCAGTTGTGCTACTGTCATCCTTATCTTTAACGGTTTTATTAATTTCTACCTTTCAACGCAATATCGCTTTTGTTCTAGTTTCTTGTGAATGGATGCACATGGGTCTTTCTATTGTATGTTTATAGAAGGTAATATGTGCAATGCTCTCTCTCTACAATATATATATATATATATATATATATATATAAAAAGGATTTCTAATTTTGCTACAAGTAATGTTTACATATCAAAGAAAAGATCTGTTTTCTGTTTTGGGTTGTAATCTCTATTGAACAAGGAAACATTCGAAAGCGTGGAGACTTAAATTTACAGATGTCTGATGATAAAACATAGTGAAAAGGGAACCACCTGTTCGTAAGGCTGTGGATCGATATGGAACACTATGGATGGGAGGGGCAGTGAGGCTGTGGATCGAAATGGGAACACTATGGATGGGAGGGGCAGTGAGGCTGTGGATCGAAATGGGAACACTATGGATGGAAGGGGCAGTGAGGCTGTGGATCGAAATGGGGACACTATGGATGGGAGGGGCAGTGAGGCTGTGGATCGAAATGGGAACACTATGGATGGGAGGGGCAGTGAGGCTGTGGATCGACATGCGGACACCATGGATGGGAGGGGCAGTGAGGCTGTGGATCGAAATCGGAACACTATGGATGGGATGGGCAGTGAGGATGTGGATCGACATGGGAGGGGCAGTGAGGCTGTGGATCGACATGGGGACACTATGGATGGGAGGGATAGTGAGGCTGTGGATCGAAATCGGAACACTATGGATGGGATGGGCAGTGAGGCTGTGGATCGACAGGGGAGGAGCAGTGAGGCTGTGGATCGACATGGGATGGGCAGTGAGGCTGTGGATCGAAATGGGAGGGGCAGTGAGGCTGTGGATCGAAATTGGGACACTATGGATGGGAGGGGCAGTGAGGCTGTGGATCGAAATTGGGACACTATGGATGGGAGGGATAGTGGGGCTGTGGATCTAAATGGGAGGGGCAGTGAGGCTGTGGATCGAAATGGGAGGGGCAGTGAGGCTGTGGATCGAAATGGGAGGGGCAGTGAGGCTGTGGATCGAAATGGGAGGGGCAGTGGGGCTGTGGATCGAAATGGGAGGGGCAGTGAGGCTGTGGATCGAAATGGGAGGGCCAGTGAGGCTGTGGATCGAAATGGGAACACTATGGATGGGAGGGGTAGTGCGGCTGTGGATTGATATGGGAACACTATGGATGGGAGGGGCAGTGAGACTGCGTATTTACATTGGAGCACTACAAATTGAAGAGGCAGTAAGGCTTCGAATCTTCATAGGAGAACCATGGATAGGAGCGGCGGAAAGGCTGCGTATTGACGTGTGAGCACCAAGAATGGGGGCCCGTAAGGCTACATATTGACATGGAAGCACCAAGTACTGGGGCCCGTAAGGCTACATATTGACGTGGAAGCACCAAGAATGGGGGCCCGTAAGGCTATATATTGTCATGGAAACACCAAGAATGGGGGCTCATATGGCTATATATTGACATGGAAGTACCAAGAATGGGGGCCCGTAAGGCTACATATTGTCATGGAAACACCAAGAATGGGGGCTCATAAGGCTACATATTGACATGGAAGCACCAAGAATGGGGGCCCGTAAGGCTACATATTGACATGGAAGTACCAAGAATGGGGGCCCGTAAGGCTACATATTGTCATGGAAACACCAAGAATGGGGGCCCATAAGGCTACATATTGACATGGAAGTACCAAGAATGGGGGCCCGTAAGGCTTCATATTGACATGGAAGTACCAAGTATTGGGGGTGGTAAGGCTACATATTGACATGAAAGCACCAAGTATTGGGGGCCCGTAAGGCTACATATTGACATGGAAGTACCAAGTATTGGGGGTGGTAAGGCTACATATTGACATGAAAACACCAAGTATTGGGGGCCCGTAAGGCTACATATTGACATGGAAGTACCAAGTATTGGGGGTGGTAAGGCTACATATTGACATGAAAGCACCAAGTATTGGGGGCCCGTAAGGCTACATATTGACATGGAAGTACCAAGAATGGGGGCCCGTAAGGCTACATATTGTCATGGAAACACCAAGAATGGGGGCCCGTAAGGCTACATATTGACATGGAAGTACCAAGAATGGGGGCCCGTAAGGCTACATATTGACATGGAAGTACCAAGTATTGGGGGTGGTAAGGCTACATATTGACATGAAAGCACCAAGTATTGGGGGCCCGTAAGGCTACATATTGACATGGAAGTACCAAGTATTGGGGGTGGTAAGGCTACATATTGACATGAAAGCACCAAGTATTGGGGGCCCGTAAGGCTACATATTGACATGGAAGTACCAAGTATTGGGGGTGGTAAGGCTACATATTGACATGAAAGCACCAAGTATTGGGGGCCCGTAAGGCTACATATTGACATGGAAGTACCAAGTATTGGGGGTGGTAAGGCTACATATTGACATGAAAGCACCAAGTATTGGGGGCCCGTAAGGCTACATATTGACATGGAAGTACCAAGTATTGGGGGTGGTAAGGCTACATATTGACATGAAAACACCAAGTATTGGGGGCCCGTAAGGCTACATATTGACATGGAAGTACCAAGTATTGGGGGTGGTAAGGCTACATATTGACATGAAAGCACCAAGTATTGGGGGCCCGTAAGGCTACATATTGACATGGAAGTACCAAGAATGGGGGCCCGTAAGGCTACATATTGTCATGGAAACACCAAGAATGGGGGCCCGTAAGGCTACATATTGACATGGAAGCACCAAGAATGGGGGCCCGTAAGGCTACATATTGACATGGAAGTACCAAGTATTGGGGGTGGTAAGGCTACATATTGACATGAAAGCACCAAGTATTGGGGGCCCGTAAGGCTACATATTGACATGGAAGTACCAAGTATTGGGGGTGGTAAGGCTACATATTGACATGAAAGCACCAAGTATTGGGGGCCCGTAAGGCTACATATTGACATGGAAGTACCAAGTATTGGGGGTGGTAAGGCTACATATTGACATGAAAGCACCAAGTATTGGGGGCCCGTAAGGCTACATATTGACATGGAAGTACCAAGTATTGGGGGTGGTAAGGCTACATATTGACATGAAAGCACCAAGTATTGGGGGCCCGTAAGGCTAC
Source organism: Ylistrum balloti (assembly GCF_031769215.1). Lineage (NCBI taxonomy): Eukaryota > Metazoa > Mollusca > Bivalvia > Pectinida > Pectinidae > Ylistrum > Ylistrum balloti. Next base: position 1,005,816 of record NW_026782074.1, read on the forward strand.
ATATTGACATGGAAGTACCAAGTATTGGGGGTGGTAAGGCTACATATTGACATGAAAGCACCAAGTATTGGGGGCCCGTAAGGCTACATATTGACATGGAAGTACTAAGTATTGGGGGTGGTAAGGCTACATATTGACATGAAAGCACCAAGTATTGGGGGCCCGTAAGGCTACATATTGACATGGAAGCACCAAGAATGGGGGCCCGTAAGGCTACAAAGTGACATGGAAGCACCAAGAATGTGGGCCCGTAAGGCTACATATTGACATTGAAGCACCAAGAATTGGGGCCCGTAAGGCTACAAAGTGACATGGAAGCACCAAGAATGGGGGCCCGTAAGGCTACATATTGACATGGAAGCACCGAGAATTGGGGCCCGTAAGGCTACAAAGTGACATGGAAGCACCGAGAATGGGGGCTCATAAGGCTACATATTGACATGGAAGCACCGAGAATGGGGGCCCGTAAGGCTACATATTGACATGGAAGCACCAAGAATTGGAGGGGTGGTCAGACTGTGAATCAACATGGGAGAGCTATGGATGGGAGAGGTAGTAAGGCCTTGGATCGACATGAGTTTACCACTGATGTGTCAGGGTATCACCCTCTACTTCTTCATCGATAGCTTATCAATGACTTGCTTCCTCAACTACAAATCGTATCTCCTGAAAATATAATAAAAAATATCGGCCTTTATTTTTCATTCGGTTTATTCAACATTTATGACCGAGACTTATGACGTAAGAGGTATTTTAACTACTTACATGTTCGCATGCTTACTCTTGCTCATCATAGAACATTTGCAAATACATAAAAAATGCATGTAGCCCTTATTTTCCGATCTCTCCTTTACTCCTATACACTTCGTTGATGAGTGTCGGGTACGACAACATTATTTGATAGTTTGGTATAATTCTCTTACTGAAATAGATGCCTGTAACTTTGAAAACAATATTTTACAATCACAAGGATAGCTGGTCTTTTTTAAAACAGACACTGTTACACAGACACGCTCTGATTTTGCCTTATTCAATCTTTAAACGGTGATAGGCATGTTCTACTATGTATATCTTCAGATGGCGTAACTTGGCTCCAACTTCTTCTGTCTTTAGTAGACGATAATTCAGTGCTGCCTTATTCTATCGCTAGAGGGTGATATTCCGGTGTTACCATTTACAAGGCATAACCTGGCTTTATCTTAATATATTGCTTGGTTCTACCTTATTCTATTTTAGGAGGCGTAACTTAGTTCTTCCTTATTCTATTTTTAGAAGACCATAGCATTGTTCAGTCTTATTCCTTATTTTCAAGGAATTTACCTGACTTTGTCCAATTATATCTTGTTGGCTACAAGATAAACTCGTTCTGCTTCAATACGTCTTTGAAACGGAAGTTAAGAAGTTTATAAAACGTAAAACGTATTTCCAGTTTTAATCAGATATTGATAGAGTTAAGCAAATTTACTGATTTTTTTCTTTGTTTCATATATTCACATTTGTGATGCAGCAATTAATAACAAACGTAAATAGTGCTATTGTATGATTCACTTTAAGTGAACAGGATGGTCGCAATAAGACATACGAATGGGTACACATCGATACGAATGTGTGAGTGTTGTGTTTCGACGTCGCGTAAGGTTAAGAGGAATGCCTACACACACTTAAAGACTTGTATATCTATTTGTGCAATGTTCATTTAAGTGCCTTCTAGGTTTGTCAGGATAACCTTGTATGTCACCACTTCCGTTTGAGTATTAAAAGATTTCCCCCGACGCGACATCTGGCTGATGGTTAATGTCACGGGTTATTAATGACGGTCAGTATTGAATTTGTTATTGTGTAGTGTACAATAATTGAATGGTTCACGTGATACCAACAGGCAGGACGCCATTATAGATACTTCACATACAGTTACATCAACTGGGGTCATTGCTGTCAATACATACTTAATGACAATTATGTTTTGGAGTGCCATTGGATCAATGTAAAGATATGCTACAGATACATCACTTTTCATTTAAACAAAACAATTTACAATTTAAAAGACATATGCTAAACGAAAACACGTAATCTTACAAAACTACAGAACTGCTAAAATCGAATATGATATATATGTGTACATATATATATATATCACATGAATATATAGAATCTATTAAGTTATATCAACGGTATGGTCCAATATTGGTACTGGACACTAACAATGTCTGTTGGATGCGTAAAGTAATAACGACAGTACGTACAAGTATATTGTCAATTTTTCGACGCAATCCGCCCCCTTTAAAAAATAATCGAGAATGGTATCGTAAATTAATTGTCCCGATAATCCCTTCGGCTGATGGACGCCGAATGCCCTTTATAAGGAGCAAAAACCATCATAAGGTGTTGTGTGAATGATAGTAATATAAGTATATATGTTTTTTTTTTCTTTTTCTTTTTCAGAAATCTAAGTTGTGTAGGATGGACACTGAACGCAAAGAAACAGTTTTGAGTCAAACTAAAAAAAAAAAAAAAAAAAAAAAAAACGGGTTAGTCGATAAATCTTGGTCCCACTTTGAATAAGGAACTGCTGATTCAAAATGAGAAATTTTATTATAAAGATTTAAAGAAAAGAATGTATTTCTGGTGCGAGTTTGCTTTGGGCGAATCGATTGATCTGGGTTCTTATCGAACACATTCAACTTTATATCTTTTTTGTGCATTTAACCCCTGGTTTTTATATAAGAAACTATTCTAATTATACATACACTTCTTATTTTTTGTATTGCATTATAACTGCATGCTGTGTTTGGTCAGTGCGTGACAGCATGCACTGTGTACATGAATTGGTTATGGTTGTTTTTGTCGCAATATCAAACAGCCAAATTTCTGTTCACGATTTGTCACTGGTACTCATTCATAAAGCTATGTGTTTGTGGAATCGCACGTCATAGATATTACTACTGATTTGAATTAAACAATTTACGTGCGGTTAAAAAATGTGTGCTAAACTAAAACTGTTAAAGCAAACAACATGTGGGTGAAATTAAAACAATGATCTTCGAGAATTGTTAAAATTGAACATGATAATATCGGTATTTACCAAACTGAACACGTGGTACCGTATGATTGATCCTTAAAGTTAAGGAATTAAGACTGACCTAAATGTAGTAATTTTACACTGGAGATCTGCAAAACAAACGAAGTATTAGTGTAATTCTGTACAATATTAAATGTGTGAAATCAGCAACACATGTTATATGATACGTTTCATGTTGTGATGTTCTAAAAGTATCGGTCTCACAAAAAGTCAGTTGAATTATCAAACAGAATACATCTACGGCGTGTCATGTAAAAAGTGACTAACGCGAACATGGATCTAACAGCACGCAAATTGTAATATATACCAATTTACACCACTATACCTATTTTAGGGGATGTTGATGTATACAGTTGTTGGTATATATTCAACTCGACTTGTTACAGACATGTATCATCCACTGGTTTAACTCGACTAGTTATAGAGATGTATCACCCACTGGTTTAACTCGACTAGTTATAGAGATGTATCACCCACTGGTTTAACTCGACTTATTACAGAGATCGATCACCCACTGGTTTTACTCGACCTGTTACAGAGATGGATCACCCACTGGTTTAACTCAACTTATTACAGAGATGGATCACCCACTGGTTTAACTCGACTAGTTATAGAGATGTATCACCCACTGGTTTAACTCGACTAGTTATAGAGATGTATCACCCACTGGTTTAACTCGACTTGTTACAGAGATGGATCACCTACTGGTTTAACTCGACTTGTTACAAAAATGATCACCCACCAGTTAAACTCGACTTGTCACAGAAATGATCACCCACCAGTTAAACTCGACTTGTTACAAAGATGGATCACCCACTGGTTTAACTCGACTAGTTATAGAAAAGGATCACCCACTGGTTTAACTCGACTAGTTATAGAAAAGGATCACCCACTGGTTTAACTCGTCCTGTTACAGAGATGTATCACCCACTGGTTTAACTCGACTTGTAACAGAGATGTATCACCCCCTATTCACTCGTCCTGTAACAGAGATGTATCACCCACTGGTTTAACTCGACTTGTAACAGAGATGTATCACCCCCTATTCACTCGTCCTGTAACAGAGATGGATCACCCACTGGTTTAACTCGACTTGTAACAGAGATGTATCACCCACTGGTTTAACTCGACTTGTAACAGAGATGTATCACCCACTGGTTTAACTCGACTTGTAACAGAGATGTATCACCCACTGGTTTCACTCGACTTGTAACAGAGATATATCACCCCCTATTCACTCGTCCTGTAACAGAGATGTATCACCCACTGGTTTCACTCGACTTGTTTATAGAGGTGTATCACCCACTGGTTTAACTCGACTTGTAACAGAGATATATCACCCCCTATTCACTCGTCCTGTAACAGAGATGGATCACCCATTGGTTTAACTCGACTTGTAACAGAGGTGGATCACCCACTGGTTTAACTCGACTTGTAACAGAGATGTATCACCCACTGGTTTCACTCGACTTGTAACAGAGATGTATCACCCACTAGTTTAACTCGACTTGTATCACCCACTGATTTATCACCACTGGTTTCTCGACTTGTAACAGAGATGTATCACCCACTGGTTTCACTCGACTTGTAACAGAGATTTATCACCCACTGGTTTCACTCGACTTGTAACAGAGATGTATCACCCCCTATTCACTCGTCCTGTAACAGAGATGTATCACCCACTGGTTTAACTCGACTTGTAACAGAGATGTATCACCCACTGGTTTAATTCGACTTGTAACAGAGATGTATCACCCACTGGTTTTACTCGACCTGTTACAAAGGTGTATCACCCACTGGTTTAACTCGTTCTGTAACAAAGATGTATCACCCACTGGTTTAACTCGACTTATTACAGAGATGGATCACCCACTGGTTTAACTCGACTTGTAACAGAGATGTATCACCCCCTATTCACTCGTCCTGTAACAGAGATGTATCACCCACTGGTTTCACTCGATTTGTTTATAGAGGTGTTTTACTCAACTTATTACAGAGATGGATCACCCACTGGTTTAACTCAACTTATTACAGAGATGGATCACCCACTGGTTTAACTCAACTTATTACAGAGATGGATCACCCACTGGTTTAACTCGACTTGTTACAGAGATTTATCACCCACTGGTTTCACTCGACTTGTAACAGAGATGTATCACCCCCTATTCACTCGTCCTGTAACAGAGATGTATCACCCACTGGTTTCACTCGACTTGTAACAGAGATGTATCACCCACTGGTTTAACTCGACTTGTAACAGAGATGTATCACCCACTGGTTTCACTCGACTTGTAACAGAGATGTATCACCCCCTATTCACTCGTCCTGTAACAGAGATGTATCACCCACTGGTTTAACTCGACTTGTAACAGAGATGTATCACCCACTGGTTTAACTCGACTTGTTACAGAGATGTATCACCCACTGGTTTAACTCGACTTATTACAGAGATGGATCACCCACTGGTTTAACTCGACTAGTTATAGAGATGTATCACCCACTGGTTTTACTCAACTTATTACAGAGATGGATCACCCACTGGTTTAACTCGACTTATTACAGAGATGGATCACCCACTGGTTTAACTCGACTTGTAACAGAGATGTATCACCCCCTATTCACTCGTCCTGTAACAGAGATGTATCACCCACTGGTTTCACTCGACTTGTTTATAGAGGTGTATCACCCACTGGTTTAACTCGAATTGTAACAGAGATGTATCACCCCCTATTCACTCGTCCTGTTACAGAGATGGATCACCCATTGGTTTAACTCGACTTGTAACAGAGGTGGATCACCCACTGGTTTAACTCGACTTGTAACAGAGATGTATCACCCACTGGTTTCACTCGACTTGTAACAGAGATATATCACCCCCTATTCACTCGTCCTGTAACAGAGATGGATCACTCACTGGTTTTACTCGACCTGTTACAAAGGTGTATCACCCACTGGTTTAACTCGTTCTGTAACAAAGATGTATCACCCAATGGTTTCACTCGTCCTGTAACAGAGATGTATCACCCACTGGTTTCACTCGACTTGTTTATAGAGGTGTATCACCCACTGGTTTAACTCGAATTGTAACAGAGATGTATCACCCCCTATTCACTCGTCCTGTTACAGAGATGGATCACCCATTGGTTTAACTCGACTTGTAACAGAGGTGGATCACCCACTGGTTTAACTCGACTTGTAACAGAGATGTATCACCCACTGGTTTAACTCGACTTGTAACAGAGATGTATCACCCACTGGTTTCACTCGACTTGTAACAGAGATATATCACCCCCTATTCACTCGTCCTGTAACAGAGATGGATCACTCACTGGTTTTACTCGACCTGTTACAAAGGTGTATCACCCACTGGTTTAACTCGTTCTGTAACAAAGATGTATCACCCAATGGTTTCACTCGACCTGTTACAGAGATGTATCACCCACTGGTTTAACTCGACTTATTACAGAGATGGATCACCCACTGGTTTAACTCGACTTATTACAGAGATATATCACCCACTCGTTTCACTCGTCCTGTAACAGAGATGGATCACCCACTGGTTTTACTCGACCTGTTACAGAGGTGTATCATCCATTGGTTTCACTCGACTTGTTTATAGAGGTGTATCACACACTGGTTTATCTCGATCTGTTACGGTGGTGCATCACACACTGGTTTATCTCGATCTGTTACGGTGTTGCATCACACACTATTTCATCTCGATCTGTTACGGTGGTGCATCACACACTGGTTTATCTCGATCTGTTACGGTGTTGCATCACACACTGATTTATCTCGATTTGTAACGGTGGTGCATCAAACACTGGTTTATCTCGACTTGTTACGGTGGTGCATCACACAGTGGTTTATCTCGATCTGTTGCGGTGGTGCATCACATACTGGTTTATCTCGATCTGTTGCGGTGGTGCATCACACACTGGTTTATATCGATCTGTTACGGTGGTGCATCACACACTGTTTTATCTCGACCTGTTCCTGATCTTTAACCCTCTTATTACCCTGTGGTATGACACAGAATATCTTATTACCCTTGAAACCATACAATATTTTACGTCCCTCCTTTCTTCAAAAGTAACGCCATCTGAAAACTGTAAAATATATGAAAGTAATAACTCCATGTATTTGTCATTTCTATCCTCAACATGGATAACATCATTTCAAACTTTAAGCTAAAAATCCATTTTCAACTAGGATAACATCATCTTGGAACTTTTAACCGTTTGTATTTGCCCCTCCATCCCAGTTTACCCGCATGACATCATTCTCGAAAATGAATAACATACTTTGAGTATCATACATATGTCACATATCTAGACACCTCATGATTTCTCGAACTACATGTAATACGGGGAATCGATAGCTGGAGTATATCTATACATATTTTTAAGAATTCCAAACCAGTTTTAAAGGTTTAAAAGTAATGAATTAATAATTAGCGAAAGCATGCTGCCATAAATGGTATATATTTATGTAACATCCAGATAATGACTGCTCTAATGCGGTAATACTTATACCGTATATCTGAGAATGTTGTAGGCCTGAAATTGTTGTATTTCTGACAGCTTTGAATGCTCGGTTGATTGTTTTTTTTAACTTACGGCATCAAAAATGATTGGCCATGGAGGCGAAGAAAATGACAGGAGTTATCTCGCTTTGTTAACTGTACTGAAACAACTTGATCATTTGGTTAATAGCTAGACTCCGAATAGAAGGCAATTAATTAGGATAATTATTCTCTAACGAAATGTCATCCTCTACAGGAAAGTAAAACGACAGGTCATATTCCTTTATTTCGTTTGATGCTGTATATGTATATTTTAAGATCTTCCTGTTAATCGTGGACAATACAGAGTATAATGTTTGATATCAGTAACAACAACTGACCTCAGATAACGGATGTCAACATAACGAGTTTTCAAACAGATCCACTGGAATGTCAGTTTGGTTTGGTTTATGTCATTAAACATCCTTTCCACAGCGAGGGTCATTTCAGGACGGCTTGTTGGTGCATGCAAGGTGAGTGTAAGTGTCGGGTTTTTTCTTGCAGGGGAGGGGGTGGCGTTTTAACGGCGCTGCGACATGTTCGTGTAAACCTTTTTTTTTGTTAGCGCGCAACTGAAGCTGACTTCATAGATACAACACAGTGAAATATATTACCAAAGGTCCCGAGTGGGATACCCCTACGGTCACATTATACTGACGACAGGCGAACAAACCAGTACACACTACTACAATGCCGAACGCAAGACAAGAAACAGTAACATCTCCGCCAGGTATCAAAACCTTTGAAAACGAAAGCTTAAGTGGAGACTGAAAGTGAGGCAGAGTCAAGTGAGACACTGAGTAAAAAAATGATCTTTAGTGAAAGTTCCCAAGTTTAGTTGCCTCATACGATCATGTGTTAGAGGCAACTAGTACCGTTTTTACGTCCTACCTGGAGGGCAGTTGATATAAACGATATCTCTGACATATATAGAGCAAGACATTCTAACATTTATTTAGAATTTTTTACGAGTTATTTTTCACGCCGTTTTAAGTTTTATGTCCAAACAACACTTAATGTGAAGTCGTTACAAATCGTTTGATAAAATGAAATAATATTACCTTATATAACCTGAATTTAATATATATATATAGTATACATATGTTTCTGGGATGTCGGCATATAATGCTTGTATAACATGCAACAGAAAACGTCACTGAGAAATTGTATATCATTTATATATTTTTAGCCAGTACAGTTTGAACTGTGTCGATCAACATTCCATTAAAGATATACAAATAAATGTTCCTAGGAAGTTCCTAGGTATACAAATAAAAAAAACCCACTCCTTTAAGTTAACACTGATAAACAGTCTACGTTTAATACAAGTATCAACACTTCGTTTATACAGAAATCTTGACTCCGTGTGTGATTTCCTTACATCTTAAAATGAAGTTCATTTTCACACGTCTGTAATTATTTACTCTGCTTGGTACGTGTTACAGACTTAAGGAAATTGAAACATTTTCACATCCTTAGAAATTCTGTCACGAGTCAAAAGGGAACTGGCTCCAGAGAGTGTACTACTCGGGTTACTGTCTTTAATTTAATTAGAAGTTGATTAGTTGTTGAATCCACTTACCGGTGACTCTCCGCTACCTCTTTACCTTAAATCTCCAAAGGCGTTGGTGTAGGGATATTGCTGTTTTTCAAGAGCGCTACACTTCTTTTTAAACATGGGTACTCCATTTCCTTTACAAATTTTCACTACTTCTTGTAAAGCATTGTTAACTTCTCTTTAAAAATAGAAAGTACATAAACGCTAAAATTTCTGATTAGATGTACGCCATCTCACTCGGGATGTTTATCTAAAGCGGTCTAAATAATTTCCTGTTGTTTTAAAAGCCATTTTAACATCATTTTATATATAATCATCCAAAACTTAGTATATAGAATGTTTCTACAGCTATCAATTCTTGTGAGAACTGAACCTGTGATATGACCCTTTTTAATTGATGTCAAAAAGCCTACAGGGTGTATGTACTGAATAAAATGGCCGAGCAAATATAGTTTTGGAAAGTCCGTTTTGAAGAATCTTTTTGTGAAGCTATGTCACTCACATGAGGTGTCCAATAACCTCCTGTGTGGCCCGAGACGTTTTGTTGACTTTGGGTTAGTTACCACAAAGTTACCACATTTCTGTCATTCCTACGGCGGGTCCTATTAGGGACGTCAAACGGGAAATCGATCACGTTCATTAGACTATAATTAACAAACATCCTGTTTGAAAAGTTTGCGTTATTAATTTTCGATCCAACATTGACAGATTATCTTTGTCGAATTTCCTTATGATGACTTAGACATTTGAATAAACATTTATTCTGATCCGCGTGAATATATTCTACACATTATCTGATTTTATTTTTAGTTAATGGCGATCATCGTCAATCTTTATCCTGTATATTTTGTATACATACTTGTTGTTTTATTATATGATATATAAACACTACGTCGTAGTCAAAACATCAAAACAGAAAGTTCCGTACACTTATCTATCTAATTTGATACCTTTCTTTTGTACACGTTTTCTGGTATCTATCCGATATCAGAATATAACCGAATGTGTAGTGCCCTTGTAAATATTAGGGTTTTACATGTTTAATTAACAATCGTGATAACATTTATATATTTATTTTAAAATCTGCTGAAGATATTTCGCAAAACTTTTATCTGAATTCAATGTTAAAGTCATATTTTGATAATAATGCTGTAGTTTTAACTCTTTTATTGTTTACAATCTATTCTGATGTAACACTGACGTATTGAGCTACAAGGTACACTTTTGCCAATTTTGGTTTCGTTCTTGAGCTGGTATAATTATTTACGAGTGCATATTTGTATATCTATTTGTTTATCCTGTGTTTTTCTACTGTATAGAACAATTATCTCTTTATTTTCATTTTACCTTTTTAGTGTTTTACCCTACCAGTGGACACATATTCGGGTTCACCTTTAGCTGCCGTAGTTTCCAGTTTTGACATTTTGTACACCGCAGTGTAAAATCGTTAATTAGTTCAGGAAACATCTTTTAGCTAGATTATCTAGTTACCTAGAATTGTTCTTCCTAATGAGCTGTATAAGGATTTCCTATGGTACAACCCACACCAGAACACAATTATGTTAGAACCGCTAAACATATAAGGGTAATCATTTGACTTAAAACCTTTGATGGTTCCTGGAACTTATCCCTGAAATCAAGATTCAAGATTTCAAGATTTTTATTTCTCTCAGACAACAACAATGTGTGACAAGAGGTCATACATATTGAAACATTTTTAGTACATGACAGGCAGCCATAGTTATAAACATGTTATATATTTGTTGATTTTCCGAAAACATACATTGTAAGCAGCTCAAACATTTTAATATCTAGGACAATCAATGCTAACAATTAACGCAGTCGCATTATAAAATGTATGACAATCGTTGGATAAACATGCTTACATTCATCAATAACTTTTTATTAAAGACTGTGAACATCCCTTTCATTTTGTATCGGTTAGGATATTTACAGTAGTATCCCGGGATATACTTCAGTCTTAGCTGTTTTACTTCATCATTATTACACAAAAATAAAAAAATGAAACTTATCTCCTATACCATTATTACACATGGGACATATTCGATCTAGATGTTGTATCCCTCTCCATCTACCTAATTCTACCGGTAATTTAACATTTGCTGTTCTGAATTTACAGATAAATTCTGCATCTTTTTTATTCAACCGTAATAAATAGTCTTCAATACCAAATTCATTTTTGAAAATACTATATACTTGTCCTCTGGACGATTTTTCCATTTCGTCAAACCAAGATTGGACAAACTGGTCCTTCAGTCTCTGAGCAACTTCAGATTTAAAAAAATTGATATGTGGTAAACAAGTTTTCTGAAACATCCATACATGACCTAATCCAACACTGTTTAAAATATTTTTGATGCAGTTTATCCATTTGAATTCTATTTGGCCTGTTTCGTTGAGTGAATACTTCAATTTATACATGCAACTTGATAATCTTTTCTCATTCAGGATTAGTGAGTACCAATATTTAACCATTCTTAATTTAATATCTATAGTAATAGGGTATCTTCCGATTTCTCCGTAGACCATAAAATTGGTTGTACTTTTCTTCAACCCCAAAATTCTCTTACAAAATAGAAAATCGTAAGCATAATTAATGTTGTGTCTTTGTAATCTAAGATACAGTATATAATAATTGCTGTCTTTTAATGTCAATAAGTATAAATGTAAACATTCGTGTTACGTAATAAAAACACAACATGCTTTGTATGTTATCAACATTTTATTGTTTCTTTGTTTACATCAATTAACGGGTTGAGCATGGGAAATGTGATCAGATGTACATGGAGTGTCCATTTATTGCACTTATAATTGCGAACTAATTACCATTTAATCAACTTACAATGGATAGCTGTAGCACAGCACTAAATCAACATGATATAATAAAACGTCACTGCACATATAAAATACATACTATCACCTCTTATTGTAAAAAAGAACATTTATCTGCTATATAGCACTATAACCTCTCATTGTAAAAAAAATTATCTTCTATATAACCCCTTATCGAAAAAAGAACATTTATCAGCTATGTAGTACTATAACTTCTAATAGTTCAAAGACAAACATATCTATCTGCTATATAGTGCTAATGTGCGAAATAATATCATAACCTTTGATATATATATATATATTTAAATTTGTTTTCGTTAAATATACGATTCCACCATCAATATAAACAATGTATCTCGACTTTTAACACATTACAAGATGTATATTTCAACACAATGGGCCAAAATGGACTTCTTTGGAACTTGTATGATATTTGTACAGTTCTGTTACGAGTGATGAATGGGTTGGCCTCTAAAAGTATTATTTTCACCTTTGGCGCATTGCTTGAAGACTGAGTCAGATCAATGTTAATTTTTAGTCTGTACCTTGGTATGTGATATTTGATAGTGTTTTGACTTGTTAACACCGAGATCTAATTTGTCATTTGATCAGGAGAATGCTCGGGGCTAAAGTCAGAACATTCAATTTACAGCTGATATCTCTTCATAGAAGCCAATGTAAAACATGACAAAGACGGATCGTGCCCAAAAAAGTTTGTTAAAGTTTGTAATAGTAGTCAGGTGTTATAAACCCATGAAGGAAAAACGCAGCTTGTGAACACGAACGCGTGTTTAGACAACGTTTTGTCATATTGTCATTAATGTGGAAATATTGGTCTAAACATTTCAATTCGTCACATCATATTTACATGTTTAAGAGATAAAGATGGTTTGTTCTTATGTCGCCATTGGGTTATTTTTACCCATATATCAATTAATAGTTAACATAAAAGTAACTTATTTTAAATGATGACTTGCTGATTTTACAACATTACAATCCCATCTTCCCTTCTTGGCGTTTTGCGAGACATTAAGTCGCTTTGCATCTATATTGAAATATTGTTTGATATTGCAATGACATGACGAAGAAACCTTTTCAATGACATTGAGCATTTTTGAAAGAATAACGCATACCTAATGACAAGAATCAAGCATGAATGAGGTTCTTTTCAGATAAATGGAATGATAATTGCTTTGACTAGGGACTTTATGAACGATTTCTTTTCTTGTAAATCATTATCAGTTTTAGAAATACAGATGTACAATTATATATCTTTGTAAACAAACAATGAGCACTAATGGTAAATACGGACAGTGATGATAAAATGATGTGTTTAAAAATCTGAGGATTTGAACATGTCGATCAGTAGACGTTCAATAGGGATGGTTCCAATTGTCTTTCTAAAGAAAAGGTCTGCAATAGTGCTTCCGGATATGGCTTTCAGGGTCGGGAGAAGCAACAACAGCTTGCCAAATCGGAATGGTTGCGTTGGGTAGGTAACCTGTATGTATTTGCTCAGAGTCAATTGAGCCTGATCCTGAAGGGCGGCTACAGTGTGAAAGTCTCTTAATGTCTTCACGTCCGCTGATGACGTAGATGGAAACGCTGCAATAGATAAATTGATAGATAAATAATTGAATAAATAAATTATGTAATTCTAATCTTTAACTTCGCTTAATGTTGATGTTTTAAAAAGAATTAGTAACAATGAGCAAATGTAATAAAAGTAGAGAATATTATACATTCTTATTTTACATAGAGGTTATATCATGTGAACTACATATGTATTTGTGATAAATATATTCATAATATTTTATGAATGCCGTTAGATAATTTTCATGTTTGGGGACTGTTTTAATTCTTTATGTACTTAAATATGGAGCAATTCTTATTTTGAACACCCACTTTATATTGAACACATTTTTTACCTGTTTTGAACAAAACGATTCCCTTCAGACAGGCAAACTCCGTTGGATCGACTTGTAAGGATTTGAATTTTGAAAGGATTTCCTGAAATGCTCTTAACTCTGTCATTATGTTGACAACTTGCTCTGCTGGAGATTCATCTGTGTTAATTCCTGCATTAAAGAAAAGAATTTTTAGTATCTTTTGTTGTTTGACAGTTACCCGTTATTCAATGAATATATTTAGGTCTAGAAAAAAAATCATATAGGCTATGACTGCTGTTTCATTCTTTGAAATTAGGAAATGAAAGTTTAATTCTGTTTAAATATCAGACACTGTTGTTGATTTTTAACGAAATATTGATGTTTCAAATTTTGCTTATGATGTATAATGCAAATATTTCTTTTTGAATATGAGGAAAAAAGTGAATCCTCTACCTGCAGCATTAAGCAATGGTCCCGCTTCGAACGGCATCTGGAACTGTGAAGCCCCGAGGACAAACAACTCTCGCCATCCCTCCTCCAAAAGTAAGATCTGGTCTCTATACGGCAGACCCAAAAATGCGGGAACATTCTTTGTCCATTTTACACTCATAAATAAAAGTCTTGCTGCGACTTCACAAACAGCCTCAGGGTTACTGGAATAGGCCTGCATGATTTCATGTGGGTACTGAAATAAAGCCAAATTTCATGTCAGAAATTGTAACAGCAAAAAAGAGAAGCTCTTTATTCACTTAATTTGCAAAGTACTTGCACACTTCATCCATTATTGAATGAAGTAAAAGTGGTAGTGTTGCATCCATGAAAGGTGAGTTATAATTTCATGACACTATCCATATTAGTGAATTGCAATGTAAAACAATATATCGACCATATGATTAGATATGAGATATATACAGTGAGCTTATTGTACATACTATCTACGTATACATCCATAGCTTAACGAATATACCTTGGCTGTGGGATGACATAGAATTCCGGATGAAGTTGGAGACACAGGAGAGGGTGGACCTGTGGCACTGATGGTCGTGATACCGTCCGCTACTGGCTCTACGTTAAGACAACCCGGTAGATATGAGGGTCGGAAGGTCGAATGGGGAAGATAACCGCCGTATTCGCTTGTCTCTTTTAAGTACATAGCTACCTGGCGGCGTATTGTGGAATTGCGAGGCCCTCTCTCATGCTGTACAGCTGTAAAAATACAAGTATCTATGTTGTCATAGTCTGTTATCTATAATGTTAATGAATCTGATGGAAGACTTTTTAACAATGTTATTTTTAAAAATGATACAAGGATAAAGGATATCTTTGGTTCCTCGGTTATATTTCACATGCTCGACAAATATTTCGGTATTTTTCTGATGTACATTCTAAAAGCAAAATAGCGAAAATATAACATACTGACCATCTTTATTCATTCCAGCATCCATACATTTCCCAAGTCTGCATGCACGACACTGGTTTCTGTGAGTCTTATCGACCGGACAGCGACCTTGACCTCTAGATTTACAGATGTACTGTCTATTGCGTCTAATTGATCTCTGTAACATACCAAAAATAAGAAATGAAAAAAACAAGCAAAACGAAAACGTTTTATGACAATCTATGTTTGTTAAGAAACTACCAACATGTATCATAAATGTTCTTTTATTACACAGAGTAATTTGACAGTAAGATGGATTGGTTCAAAAATATTTACAGTTGCCCAGCTGTACTTGGTACAAAGCTTCGAGAAAGATTTCAACGATCACATGATCACCACTACCATGTCCGAATATTTCCTAACCACTGATCGTACTCAAAGGTCACCGATATGAATGTATTACGAATGTGCACATGAATAGTGTCATACTGAGATGAAGATTATCAGATATATCCGTTGTCAAACACGAATATAACACTTTAAAAAGACGTGACTTTATATAAAGGAACAAAAGTAGAAATGTTGATCTAAGTTAGGAACTTATGTTTACCGGACATCACAAGAACATTTGACATATATTGTCAGAAAAGGTCATACTTGTAAGAAATGAACAGCTAATTAAACAAACAGTTGACAGTTTGTTTAAGAATATTGTTATCCGCTACGCCGGTCAAAAATGAATATTTGTGTGGTCTTTTCCGTTAGTCAAGTGCGGGTCCTTTTTGATGTGACTAGTTTAAACTGTATTAGAGGGTTTCGAAAATCGTAGGGTAAACTGAACGAAGATATGCGGCTTTATGTTCAAAACACACGGCTTAGTCTCTGACACGTGTCGTCCGAATCGATCGGAAGATTTTGAGATGTGTTAAGCGACCTTAGAAATATGTGGTTAGCGAGTCTTTGTAGTCAGTGTGTCGTAAGTCGGAGATTACAGGAGATCAGGATGTAATTGACGACACTTTACAGTTAGAGGTATCTCGGCAAGTTTCATATTGATCGCATAATCATTTATGTAATAATTGCACAATTTCAAAATTCAAATTGATTTTAGACATTGATAGGATTGAGTACCAAATGTCACGGAATCACGTCATCGTTGGAAACAGAACGATCTACTACATCGCTGTTATGTATTAAAAAAAACATCCGCGACCTGCCTGCGAGTACGTTAAGTTGACAAAGAGCATAACCGTTTTTATTTTTTGACTCATATCGCGGTAGTCGAGTGCGTTAGTTACGAGGGAAGGATATGTATGATCTGTCATTGGCTTTAACAGGCATTAGTTATCGTTGATGTTTCATCCGTGTTAAAACTCGGGTATCATTATAATAGTTTAAAGTTAATCGCCATTCCAGGATGTCTGGATATTAAACTATTGGATCATGTTGCATTGATCTCTTATGGCAGATAGCCGTGTTCCGACCATTGGGGAATACAAAACGAATATAATCATATAATTGACGAGTTTTAATCGTACATTGAACAAGCTAACAAATAATATGTATATATTTATACTATTACATTCTAAACATAAAAAGAGCATTATTACTACATCTGTATATATATCAAAGATACATGTATTTGTTGGAATTTCTGAATTGTGCCCAAAATAAAATGGACGCCATAAGAAAGGTAATTAATTTGATGAGTGTGCTGTGTGCGTTTTGTACGCCGAAAAGAAAAAAAAGATTAAATTGTGTCGTCTCTTCCTGCGATGACTGCGGGACTCACCAGGTGGCCACATCCGGGCTAACTGGATGTTACGAGAAAATGTCGTGACGATACCATTTGGGCACTACATGCATACACTAACCTCAATCCGATTTAAAATTTATAGAAACAGTAAAACGAGAAAAGAACAACGGAAAGTAAGATTGGATTTCGAATCCAATGAGTCGTATAATATAACAAAGTCAATTATTACAGATAAATATTTAAGACTTTTCGACCGCTGTAAAGTATCTGGACGGAACAAATAACGACAGTGTTAGTCAGTAAAGCCTGTGTTCATTAGAAGATAGCACACGATCATTTGAAGTATTGTTTTTCCAATAATTAACTGTAGATCATTAGGAAAATCAACACCGGACTGTTTTAGATTGAAATTGTCACGCCTTCAGGCGTCCAATCTGATATTCAATGTTACAATGTGTATATAAGATCTAATGCACTGTTATGTTGTTGAAGATTCAGTCATTATTGTCACGAGTTCTTTCTTTGTTATGGAAAAAAACATACCTTAAAGAATCCGGCACATCTGAAATGACAAAATAGTAGGAGTTAAATGAAGGTAACCAACGCCTTTATGTATACACTACATCTACAACGATCAAAATCATTTATTTATATGTTAACTGATATTACGATTATCGTCAAAGGCAAACAATTTCAAAATTTTAATTTGTTTGAACCATTAACTATTTCAAAAGATTTATGCAATATAGACAAACAAGAGCGCAATACCTACCCATCGCAGGCGTAAATTCCGTAGTGTTTTCCGGAGGAATGGTCCTGACATACTACACATGGGATATCTGTTAATATCCTACCTGGAATTACAAAAAGTATTTATCATTAGTGATAAAATTCTTAAATACATACAATAAGAAATTAAAACATAACACAAGACAGAAATATTATTCTGAAAAATTTCCATTGCAAAGTAAGGGGCTATCCTATCTGTGATATAATTTATAAAATTAATATAATAAACGATTTGTATGTCCAAACTGCTTCAGCCCATCTGGTTGACAATGTTTGCTTCCTTTGAGTCTTTGATGTAACTGCCCCTGTGACACACACACACTAAGGTAAGTACCTGTACGGCAGGTATCCTGGCTTCCCTGGCGCGTAAATCCAGCTCATATACAATCAATACCACAAGATTAACTCCGTCACCTTATTATTGTCTGATGACGACGAATGTAACCTTTTCCTTGTTTTTAGAATTTTGTTTTGATGGGTTTATTTTTCCCTAACCTAATTCATCAAATATGATATCAATTTCTGCTGTTTTAGTTTTTAATCAATATATGTTCTTTTGATAAACATACAAATAAATATTTTATTTATTTAGCTACGAATCATTTTAAAAGTTTGGGTAGTGTTTTCATCAGAATATTTTTAACAATCAAAACCTTCTTTTTTGCAAAGTTCTTTTATCTGTCTGTTTTTCTCACCTATCCCTCTTCATACCTTTGACATACCTGTCATCTACCTGCTCCTAAGTAATTAAGGATAACTTGTTTTCTCAATTAACAGTCTTATTTCCTCCCCTTTCCGGCTTGGATCTTTATAGCAGACCTGACTTACCGGAATGAGGCGACCGCCTAAGAAGTATAGCCGGTTAAATGTCCCCCAGACCTAATCAAGCTAAGCCAGAGCTTTGTAGTGTCCGATCCTGTTTGCATGCAAATCGTGCATTTGCCTATCATGACAAAAGTTACACGAAGCTTACGCAAATAAATCAAGGCAACAACAGGAAGACTGTTAGGAAACACACTGTCCCTAAGGTATTGGTAAGCTGTTCATGGCATTTTAAACGTTTTAGATTCTTAACCTTTCGTTTTAAAATATAACTTCATGTATGTGTCATCGCTGTCATTAGCGGGTCAGATCCAAATGTTTACATTATAACATTCCGTGGTTCTAAATAAATAAAATATTTCAAATAATATTTTAGAAATAGTGAGTAATGCAGATTGATAGAACGGCCTTAAAATCACAGAATATCTAAAATCATATATAAGAAATTAGTTGTGTTTGGTATATTGTATCTTAATTTTGATAAAATTATGATGCTGTGCTAACTGATAAACGCGGTATCATTTTAACAAAATGTCTATTAATTGATATGTTACATATATAATGTGGAGTAAATTACGCCATAAAGGAATATATATTGTAGAATTTTAATGGAACGTTATTCGAACAATGATTACATGAATATCAGTTGGTATGAGATAAACATCGAAATCAACGACAGCAAGTAGAAAAATACGCTTCTACATAAAGTAAACAGAAACAAATATAGAGATTTTCATTACATAGGCATAACCAATAGACAACAGAAATTATATAATGGTAGCACACAATGATAGCATGCTAATTATGATTAATTGTTTAACATAAATTATTTAGTTTTATGATTTATCGAATTAAAGGCACAATAAATCCTAACTTCCCAGTTAAAGAATGAACAAACAATTTACAGTAGTTTGCATTTAAACATATCTCCTAACAGTCACGTATTTGTGATATAACATTTATGAATGAGAATTTAAAAGTTGAATCACAGACCGTATATATCTAAATCACTAAGAACGTCTATCCTCTAAAGTCATTAAGCTTATTATCACTGAATGGTTTTTATAAAACTTAAGAGTTGGATATTTAATTCCTTTAAAGTGAAATAGAAAATTTATAACTGGGATTTCTCTAAATTTTAGACAGATACAAATAGGAAAAGGGGAAAAATGTTGGGTTTTCTTTTCAAATAGCAATATGCTGTCAATTCTAAAATAAAATTAAAGAAATACATTTGAAAATATCAGTATAAGAATAGTTAAACTATGACATGATGTTTATATATTGTGAAATTGTGTCAGAGTAAAGCATTTATACTTACTTGATATTCCAGAGACTTTGCCACTCATCTTAAATCAGTTGATGTATAGTCTTTTAAGTACTAGTATACAATTATACTTCACAAGACAGATTGTCACTATCTAAATATCACAAACTGTATTATGAATTTATGTCCATTTTCACAAGAGCTCTATGATAACATTGTTGATAGGTCACTGGTACAGGTATTTCTTCAAGAACCCAAGTCAAAATTCCCTAACTTTTGACAATTATTACATATAAATAACAATGTATAAAGTTTTCAGCCGTAGAGCACTGTCGAGTGATGTGTCTATGTGACGTTCGCAGTGTTTACACTTTTCACACTGGGTACTCGTATACGACTCCGCCTGTTATACAACCTAATGGAACAGCCAGGGAACCACCCGATTGGCTAATGCGGAACAATGACTTAAACCACGACGTCGATCCAAGGACAGGGTTTCACCTGAGCAGGCGTCATGCAGGTAATATTCGTTTGATGGACTGGCCGATCAATGGGACGGTCAATAATTCTGACTAGCCTGGTCAGAGATGTTCCCACCCCTTTTGCTTTTCTACTCATACTCATTCCTGTTTTGTTAGCTTACTAACAATTTATAAATCACATATGATATTTACAAATATTATCATCGTTTATAATAATTATCAAATAATTTTCAGGTATGTTCTTTCCTTTTTCATTCCTAGTAATTTGCAGCTCGATAGGTAGTAACCAAATGTGTTTTTGGCATAACTGCACTTTAGTGAAATCATCTAACAATGGCATAAATTACAAAATCATGAACGAAATTAAGTTGCCTCTCCCTCGTTCGCTCATTTCAATTCATGCAAAAAAGGTCCTTTAAGTACTGACCATTGGTCGCTGGACTGGAGATTGCCTATATGCCATATCCATCACTCTTGGTCAGCCCTAAATGGACAAACAATCAGTGTTAATACAACAATACGGACGGAAAAACAAATTGAAAAATGTGGAGTTGATGTCACGAAGAAACTGTTAAATGTATAAAAACTGATGCTAAGTGAATATCTATCTCTAAAAGATATCATTCGACGTGATACAGAATGACACAACGGTATATAATGAAGACAAGTAACTGTCTAATTTCATGTTCCAAATTTTCCCCGTTTCACTATACGAATTATAAAATAAAAAACAGCATTCTTCGTGTCCGTTACTCCGAGCACATTAGTTGAGATATATATTCACTCTGCTATATATAACATTCATAATCATAAAATAATCAAGAATACTTTATGCAGTTCAAGTATTTGACACGAGATTGCGAAACATATTTCGTTTTTATTGAAACATAAATGTACGTATGTCTCTTCTTAATACCTTTCCTTTTTAAATACATTTTTTGGAAAGAAAAAAGTTAAGAACCGTTTCCATTCCAAATTGGATTTTTTTATCCTAACAAAATGTGTAAGAATACGTTGATAACCAGATGATTAGATGGTTGGGTAAGTTGACGGGCTAATAAGGAGTAAGTTTACTTCTAGATCACATAACATTTGATTTGGTTTGTATATGTTTTCTTATTTTAAATATATATTTTTGATATGACAAAAACGTTTCAATAATTATGTAAATACGATGCTATTGGTCAAGTAGATATAACTTATGTAACGTTATTACAATTAGTATATAACAACATTAAACGGCCAGGTGTATAACTGTAAACACAAGAAACAGTACGAGAACACATCCAGAAAACTAATACCGAAAGCAACACCTACAAGAGGTTAAAAAAGGGACTGATTTAATCCGGACAATGTGTGTCGTACTTTTGTCTCGGGCCTCCTACAAAACGGTCAAAAATATAAAACACTCCCTATGTCTACTTTTTTATGGAAAACAGCTTTGACCTACTAAACTTTGAATTTTTGGTTATTCACAGACTGCTGCTATTAACTGGAGGAAGTTGGACTGTAATCCCTCTTGTAGCCAGATCCTACCCGATAATACAGTACAAGTGGAAAGTGTTGTCCCTGTTCAGTGAAGCCTGATGATTCCGGCCATCAACACAGCTAAGCTATTTACCGGTAACTAGCCCAAACTCTTCTCCCTTCTCAAACAATACCTTGTTATAATACATTGGTTGATGTCACAGGGACGACACCCTTTTTAAGTTTAAAGGCTTGAAATGAGATCGTAAGCTTTTACATTATGAAATGTAAAACTTAAAGAAATACTGGAATTTATTTTATGGATTGTAATATTGTAAAAGCTTGCTTATAATCATATATTAACAGATATATTAAGCAGATATATATTCTGTGTGAATGTTCCGGTAATTTCTCCTCTGATACGTAATCAGAAAAGCTGGACTTACTTATTCCGTCAGTTGCATTTAGAACATTCAAGCGTGCAAATAACAGAGTATATTCCTACTTCGACGGGGGTCAGCATGGAAAAAAAATTGAAGAGGCATCTGGAGACAAATCGCACCACAAATTGAGCCCTTCCTATTGATATTGTCCAGTCCTTAGGTAATTAGACGTCACTGGGTACCATGGGGATGTGAATGTGACAGCACCAATCAAGTTTAAGAGGCGTGTAAAGGTTGACATGCGTGCGAAGTTCAACGCTATCTTCAATTTGATCTTTTTACCTTATGGGAATGATCATTTGGAAGCGAAGGCTACTAATATCACTGATATTCTGTGTTTGCACATTTCATCTCGGTTCTTCGTCAACAATTCTATCATTTCTATCCTCGTTACATGTAATAATGTTCCTATTTACAATATTATGTATTGGTACTCACTTGTGAAAAGACAAATTCCAGAAATTTTGCAATAGAACATATTCTGAACGTGTACAACATAAAACTATTTCTGTTAAGGAATAAATAAGCGAGTTTCTCACATCAGACTATTAGCTGTGCCAACCAGAGACCAATTATAATATTATATTATGGAGAACGATGTTACAACGTGAATTGAAAATGACACAACAACCGTTTGGTTTTATCCTTCACAATCTGTCAAAATGTAATTCATCTGAGTTATGTGATATAGCTTTGTTGCCTTTGGTTATATGGTTTATTATAACTCTTCTTGAAATTTAGATTTGTTCGCGCCAAGGCTCGTAAAAGATGAAACTTCTAAGACTCGTTCCATAAAAGTTCATATGAAATGAAAACATATTGAAAATATTTATGTATCAACTTCTTTAGGAGTGCTATTGTTTGCTACTTTCGAAGACGAAATACAACAGCGAAACAAGCTACTTTGAATTGTAAATCAATAAAGGCAACAAAAGTCCGTTATCTGACTTCAGTGAAAAATAAATTGTATTTGCTTCAAAGTTTTGACAAACCTCTGTACTTTGAACAGTATAAAAAGCAATCGTTCCTGTAAGTGAGAAGGTTAACATGAAAACAAGCACAGCGAATTGTGTGTATATGACAGTTTAAATGGTAGTCGTATAAATCATATGTTCGTGTCATTTTGTGCTACATGAGATGCAATATTTACAAATGGCTTGGTCAGCCAGTGTTCCATCATGTCACATTAGGGTCTATTGATAAGGTACAGAGTACGGAAAAGGAGATGGACGATGGAGCCTGAAGACGTGGACAGATGATTGATAATACATATTCAAAAATCCAGGGCACAGTTCATATCAGGGGTTTGTGACTATCAGGTTACATAAAGGGTCAAGAAGACCCTTTACGCAGTCAATAATTAGCACACGTGGACGTTATTCCTTGGGGTCCAGCAACAACAGTTGGATGACCTCATATTAAGTTGACGTATTGCACAAACTGCCTAAAGGCAGAGGTGTTCGTTACTTTAGATGGTTCGGGTCATGATTATACTAAACTTACAAAGACTGACAACTGTGTTGGATCAGCCTCTCAACGGGAGAACGTGGACGACGATTCACAGCCCTGTAAAACAAAGCCACGAAGCGGACGTCCAGGTGAAACCTTTAGGCAACTGGCTTTGTCCCTCTATTATTTTGGACTTTCCGCGATAATAACACAGAAAAGTGTCGTCCATTATTATGTTTACTTAAGAAAATTACTTTCTCCACCCTTCGTTGTGACATCTCGTCCGAGAGTAACAATGAATATGTGGAAGACCGCATATTCCCTTCGAGGCTTGGCCAAACCTTATGTCAAGTGGCCGTCTGATTGTTTTATGCAAATTCCCAGACTGGCTGACCGAGTCATCATCATAACAACATGATAAATTCACTCGTCATGTTTATAATCAAAATAGTCGCATATTTGAATAATGAAATAAGAAAATATATGTGGGCTAAAAACTCCAAAATTAGAATTATTCTTCAAAAACTTTGTGCGTTTCAATATAATGTATAACTGCTGTCCCACTTATTGGTTACCAAAAGCTGCTGACAGAATAATTTACCACAAATAAAATGTCGATATGTTATGTTATGGTGTCTAACAGATAATGCATTTTGTCCGTATCTCATTCATGTGATTGATGTCTGTGAAAGGTAAGAGAGTCTTCATCTATAACTTTATCCATCAACATTAATGAACTACATCACCTACTAAGGCATAGTTTAGATTGAAAAAAATTCAAAATGAAAATATTATAAAAATGGAAGGTGCATCAAGCAATGAGCTTGCTTGATTTGTATTCTGATGGCGCGTTGATGTGTCAATGCATACATATGATATATATATATACTATTTATGAATATACAATGATAACGTTACATTTCCTTTGATCATTTACTATAATACAAATAATTTAGTGAACTGTTATTGTCTTAGGTGATTGTCTTTCATATTTTAATCACAAGTGAGTGTCCGTTATTTTGATTCTAATAGTTCCTTGACAAAACATTATACAAGAATATGCAATAACACTTTCTGACATACTAATTCCATTAAAGGGATATAGCGCTCAGTAATCGCTTGACTCATTACAATATACTTGAAGGCGATAGTAAGGTTCCTTTCTGTAGATTCATGACTTGCGACTATATTCTAGCAGTAGTATCTGCATACAATACTGACACTGACCTTGAGACGTTTACAAGTGAAAAGAGCTGGTAACACGTCTTGGATCTTTTATGTCAAATGTTGACCCATAATTCCAACATTAGATTACACCTTTTATGCATATGTAACAAATGTACATCGGCCGTCCTTAAAACAAATAGTCCTCATGTCTCTTTCAATAATACATGAAGTGTTATCTATATTGATTCGATAATGCCTTATATGGTATTGGAATTAAGAAGTGATGATATGAGGCAGGGGCCCCGAACATGGAATCTGATCATTAGCTGTGAATAGACTAGATAAAATACCACAACGTTTAATTCCGTTGATGTAATCAGGTGGGCGATCATGGCCGATAAGAGTCGACGATGGCTACGAGTAATAATTGGCGTTATAACGTTATCAGAGAGTTTCAGATTGGATACATCAAATGTCCAGTACGACATAGGTCAATCAATGTAGAAGTGACAGTGCAGAAGTATTATCTTCTATATGTAGACAGAAAATATAAGCAATCGATTCGCTTTAAAAACTGTTTTGTAACTAGAATATCAAAAATGATACTTTTTCTTTTCTCTCAAGCTGACAAAGACTTGGAATTAAGTTATCAACCTTGATCAAGTGTATTTTTGTGTACTTAAAATCAAATACAGAGAGCTCTTTTACTTTTACATACAGCACGGCTTTAAGAAATGGATTGCTGGGTTACCTTGTGGGCTTGTTAAATTCAATTTCCATTTCATGATGGTAGCTTTCCAGTTCCCTAGTTTTATTTTATAAAGCCATCATCACTTTTTGTAGTGTATTAATTTGGAGTTCGATGCCTGTTAACATGATCGTTGTCCCCGTGCTTCTACGCCAGGATTTGCTTTGATAACAATATTTGTCGCCGATCAAGTAGATAACTCTTAACATTTCAATGTACACATGTCTATTGTCTCTTAATTCTTCGCCATTCTATTAGCAAAAATCCTTAAAGAGGTTGAAAATCAAATGAAAAAAATGAGATAAATAACAGTTCTCATCGTGATACCTATTTAACAGTTGGTCCTATCTATTTTGCTATTAATTTACATGAAGTATCAAATATTGCGCAAGCATCAAAATACAGTGACTGTTTCAATTGCAGTTAATTGAAGCTGTCACATCCATTGCCACTTAAGTTTCGGTAAAAATACAACTTCTTGTCATGTAATTATGTATGGTTTTATATTGAAATATATTAAATATAAAAAAATTCCAGTTGAAAGAATGTTTTAAAACCATTTAATTGGTTACTTTCTCATTTAGAGAAAAACAGCGAAATCTTGTGCGATATAACAAATAATAAACTTCAAGATTTTAGTGGTTAGCACATTATCTGTTTTCTGAAAATGGATCTCTTATAAACCGATAAGGTAAAAAGCAATCAAATTTGGTAGTTGCCATCAACACATTCTGCGATATTATGGGAGAAAAACAGAAGCCATAACTCAACGAAATGATCACCTATCGTGGAGAATTGTGTTTGTGATCGTTAGTGCTATGTTGCGATTTTCCTAACAAATTCGTAAATTAATAGTTGATAGCATCACAGCTATAAACATGTACGTGGAAATCAGGGGATCCTGAAAACGACATCGATAACTGACAGGTAAGATACAGCTAGGTAAGCTTATCGTCCTTAATAACTTAACTACTAAGGCCCTTTTCCATTTTAATATATCAAATTTTATATTGAAAAAAGTTGGTTTTAATGTAAATTAATGTCATATTCCGATCCCGATTAATATTAATAATGTTATTGTCAAAATATTAAGCTATTAAAGATGTGAATCTAACCAGTTGGTGGATGGTGCCACGAAAAATTACTCAAACAGGAATGTATTATTTAATTAGCAATAAAAATAAAAGTTCCACACAAACGGTGGTCTTGTACTTTCCAGCAATTTATAGGACAAATTGTTAATCTGTTACGATTGAGGCGATTATTAATGCAGACGGTCACGACATTAAGGGACGCTTTTGACACTTGTAAATGTCCTGTATTTGATACTCATCTTAGCTCACGTGCATTTGTGCTTGTGCGGTATGTCATCTGTACTATTGTAGAGTCTGGATCACAGATCACACTATCGGTGTCGTCCCTCTCCACATTTTGTTACCAAACCTTTCACCGATAGATAAATCTCACTTTTTAAACTATATTCTGAGATAAAAAGTAAAAATACATTGTACAATTATTTTAACTACGATGTCTCAGTTGGGCCTCAAGATTTTCATATGCGCAAACAAAATTTAGAACAAATATTTTGTTTAGTAAACTTGCTTACGCATTAAATTAGAAATCTTATTTTTTATATTGTATATCTAAACTAGTAACTAAGATATCTAATTCTATTTAATGGTAAATGAAATATCTTATTTAATAAATGATTTATCTCATATACTTTGAATTTTAACTTATAACTATATAACATATCTTATTGAATAGTTGTTTATCTTTGAATTGCTTATCTTATTTAACTGGATTAAGTACAGGGTCAATATTGCTCTATGACAACTTTAATAATGTTATTTCCGTGTCCATCCTTGTTTCTGGAAAATGTTTATTTTCGGACTTTACTGCTTGTAAATGAGAATTACGGGTCTGTTAATATTTCGGGTTTCTCTCGATGACAAGCTGAATGAGTTTTTTTTAAGATATATGCTGACAGATAGTTAGAGGCCATTATGATCTTAAAGACATCTGGATACGCTGAACTGGGGACAAAGTTCAATATCCCCAAAACAATAGCCACGATCTACAAACACTATACCATGAATGTTTAGTTATTTGTTTTTGATTCTATCTAAGCACTGGTCATCACGTATGGATTGTCAATAAACAGGATTATAATTTATCAATCAGATACTAACATTAAATAAACATGCAATATCGTGAACTATCCAATAATCAAAATACTCTTTGCTTTTAGAAAAATATCCAAAGTAGAATTCGGGAGTGTTTAAGATAAGAAGCGGAATTTGTACTTTACTACTACTATAGTAGACAAAAGAGAAATTCTAAATAAAAACATGCGCCCGTCAAAATAACAAACATAATTTATTTTAATCCAAGGCATACTTCTGTATCTTAAGGCAATAAATGCCACAGACAGTTTCTCTTAATAAGTGTCAGAAATTACAATTTGAATTAGAATTGAAAATGGTTTTATGAATGTCAGTCAAAATAACACTTGTTATGTCTTGGATCTAATCCAGTTATTGCGTTTGATGAGACTTGTAAGATAGTGTGAATAACCTGGAGTAAAATGATGTTATCGTTGGATACCGAATGTTTTGGTTGTCATTTTCATTGTTGCCTTTATCTCTAAGGCAACACTTATACCAACATGATGTAAGGTATGATCGGTCACCGGTGAAAACACGGATATTCTAGCTATTCATGTTAAATCATCCGTGTACGTAAGTTCTAATCTGGCACTTCATTAGCTAGATATCGCCTACCTTTTGCTTTTCTATGTCACATTCTTTTATTTTGATTTCATTTATACGAACAGAAAATATTTTGCATTTTATAGAATTAACAATGTAGAACTACGGATTATTCGCTTTGACTCTTAGTTCCTTTTCTTATTATTAATTGTAGCATTTTATCATATTCCTAATTAATGGTGATGTTAAATATATATATATATATATATATGTCATGTAAGTAAGATGGAAGCGTGAATCTACTTGATGACGTTGGCTACAAGTACAAACGAGCATCATCAGTACCTTGATGACTTGAGCGGAGAAAGTTGTTCTTTACTCTGGTTCACCAATTTAGTCCTATAATGGGACAATTCCAGTGCTTGTACTTGTATTTATAACCTCTACACACAAGTATGCCAGAAAAAGTACTACAAATTATCTAAAATCGGTTGAAGAGCTGTCTTAAATACCTTAAAATTGAATGTTATTGTTAATACATATTTTTCAATTAATTAAAATGTAAAAATTAAATTGAAATTTGATGTGTCTTTTTAATCAAATGATTTGTCGAAATATCAAAAGTATTGTAAAAAAGAAATTATTGATATATCAGAACTGTGGACGGGTGTTGACATTTATCGTCTTTGCAATGTAAAAAGAAAATATTGGCGTTAGATTCTACACTTGTGGTGGGTCTGTATCCATTTGCGGTGTTATTATATATGTCAATAACACGATGGGTTGTCTCCTGCTTGGCATATCATTATCTTCTCTAGTAAATATGTTTGTACAAGGGTATGACATTTCACGATTTCTATTACCAGCACAGATTGATTATCATTCATAAGAAAGAAGTTGTTTGTTCTGCCATTGTGAATAAGAGTCTCTAACATGTACTTTCTTTGAAATTCTTTTTAACTATAACTAGAAGTCATGGTATTTAACCAAACTCTGACTCATAGAAAAGCATGTAAAGGTGTATATGGGGTGAGTTTCTTTTCTTTTTGATGAAGTGACCTTCCCTTTGTCTTTTCAATCTACCCATGTTCGAAACGTCACAGCTCCCCTGCAAGGGGGTGGATTATCGATTACAAAAATATTGAAGTAGCAGGTGTCATTGAGTGCAAATGCAAACATCAAAGTAAAAGAGTTTTATCACATTAAAAGAATTGTGCTTATGGTTGAGAATCACTAAGGAAACTATATAGTAAATACAAAGGCATTGTGGATAAATGTAAACTTTCGATGTCAAACAAAAGCGGATTACTTAAATATACATTGTATAACTTTAAAGATCGTTTATTCAGGTAAAGTCTGATAGGCCTAAATTTAAAAGTAAACTAATTGATTTTCTGTCGAAAAGTTGGAGATTTTAATAAAGGAAAATGTGTGATAGCGCAATATCATCTGTTTGTTTAATATTACCTCTGCAAGGAATGAAAATTTCAACAACATAATGCTTTAACTCATGTAAAAAATTAATTAGTTATACAAATATGCAGTCTATAAGTAATACTGATGAAGTATTTTGAATATACAATATACGTAGGCTAATTTTGAAAATGGAAACATACTTTCGGAATCTCAATACTTAATGAATAAATTTGAAACATAAATTCCAAATTTCAAAGTTTAAGCCGTTATGTTAGAAATTTGAACAATAAAATCATTGTATAGTATTTATAGTGTGTACATACATATTATAACTTAAAGTATAGTTATGGTCAATTGTCGATTGTTGTTCTTACAATCCATGACAATAACACCAAATACTGATTTTGTATCAAAAAACGAAGTAGTATGAATAAATATTTTGTTCATTCAGCTGTCAGGTGACTTTTTCGAATTATCAGAGCAATGAGAGACACACCGTGCGTCATTCTATTAATCTTTGGTAAGGTTAAATCGTTTGTGGGCAGTATATCCCACTACGTCGTAAAACTAACCAGATGCCGGTAATGATGAGGTATTTTAATTAAAAGCAACACCTTATATTGCTTTATCGAACGCGATATCGCTACAATTGATATTTCCTCCCAGGAGATGAACGTCAATACGGTAAGGATGTGACGGAACTCTCGGCAGTTCAGATAGGATTGTCCCAGACTTCCTGTCGGCTGCAGATCAGGAATATCTTTTGTTTTAACACCTCGACAGGTGTGAGGTTAATAGCTTGTTCCTTAGCCACGCGTTTTCAATTCTTATCTGTTGTGCCTTCTTTTGTTTTATTCATGATACTTTCATTTCTGTGTTTGCTGTCAAAGGATTGTTTCATTTTCAGATTTATTTATAGGTAGAAACAGTATGTTGTCACCAACAGTTTTCAACCTTTGTACACATAGCCCTGAATTATGTTTAAAGATAAAATGTGCTTGGCGCTTGTCAATCACATTCAAAATGTTCAAAATTTAATAGTAGTACTAATTAATTAGCCATATAATGAATGGAATTATTTTTTTAAAATTATATCAAATACTTTAATGCGTATTCGCCGAACAAAATACTTCACCAATATTAGACCATAATTTAACCCAATAACTAATATCTAATTATTGAAGATTAGGTGCATGCGCTATTTGTCCATCAAGACATAATATGTACCCCATAAGGTGAAGTTTTTCCTGTAACAACTATACAAAATCCGTTCGAAGCAAACGAAATATTCGTTTCATAGCGGTGATTATGTAAACTATTTAAGGTTTTCATCACATATGTAGCTTATGAAAAAGTAGCTGTCACAATAAGATGTGACACACTTACAATTAACACTGAGTAAAGATCGCAATAATAATGCCTGAGGTTTAATAGTACCTGTGGTAGGAATAGAATCTGCTATTACTGACCAACCTGGGTGCCAAATAGTCCATTGTTTTCTAAGGATGATAGTTGATTGCGCTCGCATCATCAACATTATATTCTTCTGGTTGTGTTATAAGAATTTTTATTTTATCGACATCAAAGGTCTTTATTAAATATGATTTGTTCCCAGTATCATTTTCGAAAAGTAGAAACTTGGTATTGGATAAGATATTCAATTCTGATTTTCGTTTTAAGGTTAACAATTGCTTGATTTACTTTCAGTTTAAACATTCTCTAATGATATTTTAAATATCCAAGGGATTTGTAAGTAAGTTGACGTTTTGCCAGTTTACAAGCGACTTCTCCCAAAACACAATGAAAACAATATATATGCAGCAACAGACACATGGTGACATTGACATGTGATCATAAAAACAGTGGGTTGGATGTTCAATCGAGTAGATGATTACTTCTGATATCTTCTGGGCTTATATACCTACAATATAGAAAGTCTCCGTTAAAGATATCTGACTAGCAAAGAGTATAAATTTCTAGCGTTCAGTCAACTAAATACAAAACGTTAATATCTAACTGGCACTCGCTAAAACGAAATGAACATTTAAACAATGATAATGTTGACATACTACCGATTGGTAGTATCCTTTTATTGATAAACGCATCTGCAGCCTCAGTGTTGCTGAAATGAGTCCATAAATATTGATTATCAGTTAATAGCGTTTTAGTCTCAATTGTTCTAATCGTCGCCAGTGAAGAATAAATAAGCGATTTAGCATGCTTTTTGATGGACAAGATCAGGTGTTAGCTCTGATAAGTGCGATGCTTTGATGTGATTTTAAATCTAATACAGATACAAAATGTCCAATTCAGAAGTGTTTAAAAATTAAACGTGGGTCTTTTCATTATGAAACAATCAGCTCTGTGGCTGCTAAGTGTTCAAAGGCAGTGTTAAGGAAATCCGCGGGAAATGAAATCTCCTCTTACGTCACGTAAATCACAATGGCGACCAGAAGCCGATCAAAATTTTTACATTTAGGGCCCAACTTCCGGAAGCATAAAGAAATATCTAACACAGCGATTGAACTAAATAGAGTTTTATCGTTTGGTTGAAATGTGAATGGGTTGGATGTTTAATCGAACTCATGCGACTTGCCTACCTCAAATTGCCCTAGTATTGCATATAATGGCTTATTGCCTGTTCATGAAACGGATCAAAAAGTCAATTCATCTCATACATTGTACTTCACGCTTTACTCAAAAGGTTTAATAGGTTTTAATGTTTATTTTCGTATCTGCTCAATTTCAGTTATACAAATGTAAGTCACATATGTAGGAATCTTACCTATTGTTGTATGTGATCTGCACTAGGTGATACTCGGGCACTATCGTGCAGCTTGTAAAGCCAGTCCGCCACTGAACCTGTCAGATGAATAATCATTTTGTAATTGAGTGAAAATGTAAAACTCCAAGCAGATTCAGTTGAGTAAATATCAGAATAGATTTTGTGAGTTAATTGATTTGTTTCAAGGTCGGTATTTAAACCAGGTATCATAAGGGGTTGCTCATCTGTGTTAAAATTCAAAAGATTTCATTCTTATAAACACTTTCATAATAAAAGTGTTTGATATCGAACAGTATTTTTTCGGACGAATGAAGTTGATTTCCCATCATTTATGAGTTCTTGTGCACTGAAAAAATTCATATGTATCTAAAGTAAATGTTTTGACGACTCTGGGTAGCTTTGTGAGTCATTTAAAAAAAAAGAAAAAGATTTTATCGGTATGAATGAGTGTGAGTTATCGAGCACCTGTTGTATATTAAAGAATCAGTGTGAATTTGAAATAAAAGTATGGTTGCGAAACTTTATCCATAATAACAACTGCTTAAAGAAGACAATGGAATGTATGACAAGAAATGTTTTTCTACATTTCAGAAATATTTCAAAACCGTTTTCGAATGATCCATGAAGTACCAAATAGATAAACAAAAACATTTTTACAGGCGCAATTGCGTAATACAGACCTTCATCAAAGAACATTAAAACAGTCGACACTAAAAATAGATTTTGCCCTCAACAGCTTCATCTTTATAACGATTATTACTTTTAGTAAATCATGGGTACAAACTCTAAGTCGCAGGTTTTATCATGGTACAAACTCAAAGTCGCAGGTTTTATCATGGTACAAACTCAAAGTCGCAGGTTTTATCATGGGTACAAACTCTAAGACGCAATTTTTATCATGGGTATCAACTCTTTGTCGCATGTTTCATCATGGATGCAAACTCATTCAAAATGTGAAGGTTCGTTTTCGCGTTGGAGGAAAGATTTCTTTTAAGGAAATTTGTATCTGACAAGTTTCTATGTTAATGTATGCCGGCATACACAATATCAATAAGAAACAACATGATGACCGTCATCTTTTTAATAGCATCTGTAATAATTATACCATATGTACCTGTCCAAAACAGGTAAAAATATTTCTTATAGTGTACCAAGGTTCGCCTTCATTGCAGCCAAAATTATTGTAAGCCTCTAAAGTCACCTGTGTGTTCTTTATTTCTGTATAATATCATTTGATCGATGCCCGGAGCAGTTACACCTTGCAGTAAATTCCAATGGTTGTAAAAGCTGCTTCATAAACTAAAAAGTCTTGGCGTGAGCAAGAATCGGATTTGAAATTCAAATACATTTCAAAACTTTATAATTCTATTTCAATAAACAGTCTGGCATAATAACTTATGCCTAAATTAAATCGATTAGGTATGGTAATTTTAAATGGCATATATATATTTTAAAGATTTAAAGTTTAATTCCTTAATCTTAATTGTTCGCTTGAAAGAAATGCATGGATTAGGGATCTTAAAGTTGGCAAGAGTCAAAGGCTGGTCGACGCCTCTACTGTTAATTTCTGCCTGACACTAGAATCGTTTATTTACAACGCTCGCGACAGAATTATCAATTATATAGGAACCTGTAAACTCAAAATGACAGCATTTGATAGATGCAATGACAAGAATTCACTGCAATTGAAATCTTCCTGACTTCAAAAATGTTCATCTTTTTATTGAAATGTTTATGTTGCACTCAAGACTTGTATTTGACCACTAACGACATTGGGAATTTGTAATAATTTATCTGCATGAGTTTTTTATTTTGATATCTAAATTATGCTTATAAAAATCTTATTCGTTTTCGGTTTGCTTTCAAATAAAGATAAAATGGTAAAATGAGGTTATTAGTAACTATCCTGGTACAATTCCATAACTATCTCAAAATACGTTATTCATACTCAGAGTAAAAAAAAAGATGCAATCGGGGGATATTAAAAGAATCTTTTCGAAACACTTAACGGAGGTAATTGTTGGAACATGAAAAGGGGTCAATCATCCAGTATAGAAATACAATTTTGAAAGTTCTAAGTTACAATCGCGAATCCTAAACCTAAAGTTGCATAGTTATGATGTTAACTGGAAATAAATAGTATCTCTGAATTCATAATAAAGTACGTTTCATCGTAGCTTATAAAGATCTAATTTGACTGTTTGTATTTTGTCCGCTGTAACAAGGCTGATTTGTTTGTTTTGTAATGGTATTAGGGCCTGGTTCTTTTTAGGTCAGCTCTCAGCACCTGTGGGTAAACTAAATTTAAGGCATTGTAGGTCCAGCGTTACATAAGCTGGGGTCACTTGTACACCGTAAGCATAGGCAGCTTCAATTGAGGTCATAATAAAGTTAAAAATCATTTTGATATTTATTTTTATTTTTCTATAACTAAATACATGTAAAATATTGCACATTTTGAAATAAACATCCTAATCTAAATTGAGTATTTTCTAACAATTTGCATTTCAAACAAATGTAATTTCTTTTTATCTGTTCCGCGACCATTCATAGTAAATACTCTTCCATTTGAATGAAACACGCTAAGATCTTCTTGGGTTCCAACCATAACTTGACCTTATGTAATGACGTTTCGGCTTATGTACTACTGTTCAGTCTTGAAGGTCAAACTGACCAGTGCCTGAAAGTCAAACAATTAACACTGTTTACTTCGTATTCATCTCCAAAGGTCATCCTAGCGCGCGGTCTTCTCAAGGGAGGTTGGTGACTATTTAACGATTACGGTCCGAGGAAATAATAGTCGTTACCGAGTTAGCGGCAGGTATTCAAAAGTCAGACACCTCAACTACTGATGTAATACACTACAAAGCGATGGCAGATAATGACATTGGTAAAGGTAATAGTCAAAGCAAAAGGGACTTAGTTACGGATTCTTTGACGGAATCCCCTCAACTCATAGAAAATGGAGCATTAAATGACCCGAGTTAAATTGGTGTTGACTCCACAATGCAATGTACATTCACACCTGTAGTGAGATACACTCGGAGCGTGATGATTAGGGGATAAACAAGGACAATAATCCAAGGGCACAAAACTATCCAGTAAACTCAGGTCGGGATTCACAAATGCGTAGGACGGGATATTGAGTTTTCACAATATTTCTTATTCTTTATAGCTATAGATGAATGCCGAACCTAAAATGTTCAACATTCCAATCAGGCTGACTCTATTAACCTTCTTTGAATCATAGATTTGGAATTATGTTTCATTTTGTGCTCAGATACATTTTGTAGCTGACCATGTGTTATATTGTAATAAAAATATAATCAATTATCACACAAACTTTCGAGAAACGTTTCACTTGATAAACTAACTTTCAATTCTGTTGTGACAGTTCTTTCAACACATAATCTATAAAAAGTATCACTAAAGCATTCCTACCATATTAACTGTACCTTCCCATCTCATAGATAAATAAAGAATATATATATGAATATACAAAGGTGTGCTTCCTTGAACTAGATACGAGAGTAGTGACTTAAAAACAGCATATTCAAACTTCAACATACATCTGCATAACAAGAAACTATTTAGTTTCAATGTACATCACAATCACGAGGACGCATTAAAACACTTCCATTAATTCGATTCCGTGCACCAATTATAATTGCATTGTTTTAAGAATCAAATAGTGATACATTATTTTACATAACACTAAGAGCGAAATGTATACCCAGAATGTACCATTATTTGATCATATAGATATATAGATCACTCAGAAAAAAGTAAATCTCCCTAAATATGCTTAAGGACTTTGTATTTGGATAGTTTTATCTGTGATAACCAACTGACAGGACACACACCAAATCACACAATTTTGATAAGACCGAGGTAGTTTTCTCGTCGAAATTTGGCCAAGATGTCTACCTTCAGACTCTATGGTCGCGCTACATTAGTTGTAATGAATTGCGGCCGAAGTTTATGATAAACAGGGATATGTTTGCCTTCAATTGAATTGAAAAATTCTACCACATACTAATAAAAACGTATAATCTGATGTTAAATATATTATTGTTTTCAAAATCGAGTTTGGCGCTATTTATTCTAAATTTCCCAAAGTTCTCCATATCAGATAAATGCTTACATAAAAAGAGAACGCGCATAGCGTTTGTCAGAAGGGGGTTTTAGACACAAATTCATTAATGTTCTTTAATTTTGTTTCCTTGAATAAAGAATATTTGGTGAAAGGATGATCGTGAGAATTAAAATATTCTGGAAGTGAAAATACCTTGTACTTTTCCGTTTAATTAGAGTTATAGTTTGCGGTTAATAAAATTATTTCTATTAACCTTCTGAAATATCTCTTCTTTATAAAAATGGGTTCAGAAACGAGATACATCATAATAACGATAATGTCTGAAAAAGGGAAGAAAATAACAGCTTCTCAGAATGAAAAACAGAATCATCAACTTGATATACGTAAAGAGTATGACATTATACATCGCATTATTATATTAAAAAGATTTTCTGTTGATGATTAAAAACTGTCATGTTCTGACAGATGTAACAGTTGAAGTGTATATTAAGATCTAAGATTTAAATGTTCTTTGTCTTTTGGTTTTATTTTTTTTTTTTCAATTTTCCTTTTCCGTGGTCATTTGATGTTGATTACCTCTGGCACCAGCAAACCCTCTCAACCATTCTCCTCACACCCCTTTTCCTTCTCTCTGGCGTCATCGATTACAATACAGTTTAATCCATCTGCACCTTTCGCTACCCTAGCACTTCACAAGTACGAGCAAATACTATATATGCCCTCTACACTTGATATTAACAGCTCGTACAAAACAATATTATGATACACTTTTTAATAATCGCTGACCCTCCAGCAATGGAGAGGGTATCTAAACAAATTTCTCGTTTAAGTATTTTGCACTTGCTACTTAGCCACTTGAAATAGAGAAGTGTTTCTACGTATGCTATTTGCATCGTTTTCACTTTAACAAAGGTTATCGTTTGTATCCATCACAAAATCAATTAAACAATTCAACTGTCATTACAAGACAACCATCTGCTTTTAAAGAAAAACAGGAGAGTACAATGCGGCCATCTTCGATTGTACAGGCCAGCTACAGGTCTGTCAATATCGAGAGTATTCTAAAGGAACATCACACAACATTGGGTAATATCCAATTAAACAATTAATCGAATATAACGGAGGACTGTTTGTAAAAGCACAACTACAATTGGTAGTCGTGACCTCACGGCTTTTGTAGTAGAGACGCTAACTTAGATACTACAATTATATTAAGAGGTAATTTATCCGGAAACATCCGATGTGGCAACGCAAGGCAGGTGCGAAAAAGGTAGTTAAGGCTTTGTTGTATCGGGTAGCCGGTGAAAGGTGTTTGGGACATGGGTGTGTCAGTCAATATCTAATCCCAGTCAGATCCTCCTTTTTGATGCCCCTCAAACCTGGTATAACCGAGCACCATTTACACGACGAAACGATACCATAGGCAAGGCATTGATGATAAGTGTGGTAAGGAGGAAAGGAGGGGCAGAAGAAGAGGGGCGGAGATGGGATGCAACATATGCCATATAAATATTTTATAGAAGACCAAACATCTTGAAAGATGAAATATATTATTGTTATTCACAATAGGATAACAAACGTGAAAAGATGTACGTATGTTTCCAAAGTTTGTTTTGATAAACAGAGGGAATTAGATACAAAATTAACCGTTTAGATAAATTTCCTCAAATTACCAATGTCGTCTTAATACAATTCGTCAATCGTCGTATTTACAGATATTTTAGTTACGATTATTTCTAAAATCATGACTTAAAATTAAAAGTTAAATGTCATTAATTGTGATTTTTTAAAGACTTGACACACGACTTAAGCGAATAAAGAATATAATGAAATGTAGAGACATGGTCTTACCAATTACAGGTATAAACTTTCAAATGTTTTAATCACCTTAAAAGGTGAACGATTTTTCATATTTATATTCAGGTGTTCCGTCTGTTAAACCCATATTTATTGATATAAATGAATGGAATGAAAAGCCTCAAATATTCCCCTCGGGTAAAAATGCAGTTGATCTTTTGAACTTAAATAACAGCTTTAAATTTTAAACGATTTAAAAACCTTCAAAATCTTTTCATGACTTACTGTGGAACCAATCCATTTTTTTTTGTCTACAGTCATTCCCTGTGGCTGTCAGCTCGGACGTAACAGAAGACACCTGGTGAAGTGGCATTACAGGATTTTCTAAGATCGCGCACTAAGCAGATTAGACCGCCTGTTCATTGTTCGTTTGACAATTTGGTTTCGGGGTAAAACGTTGGACCAAATCTTCTTAAGAGGTCGACCAACAGCCGTCTGCCTTGGTATGAAATGTTTTTATATGAATTGTAATAAAGTGGTGTCAAAACGATTATTTTTTGTTTATGAAACTACTTTTACTTAAAGTGAACGTTTTCTATAGTGTCAGTATGTAAAGTCAAGTCCTTATTTCAAGTTAATGTCAGAAAAGTACTTAAGACGGTGTTTTGTACACTAACTCTCTACATCCCAGTCTGGTATAAATATTTAACACTTGTTGATTTCTGATCTGTTACATCAAAGCTGAAATATCCTTTCAGTCAAACCTAGGCGGAGGTATATTGCACTAAGGTGTAATGGTCAGTAGAACGATACATAGAGTGCTGCACCTAGAACCTGACACATTTATACTGTGTTTGGAAAATATTAGTTACATGAATTATCATTACACAAATCACATGTGTTGTGTTGGCAACTTACAACATTAACAATTCTAAAGTTACCAGTAATATACCGAAGACTGATACACAGGCATATGTATATATACACAATGTTCATATACCAACTTATTGATTATCCTTCAATCTTTGTCCTTTTATGTGTTTCATATCAAACTTTGGCATCATTTGACTTTGTATTCCTCCTTCACGTTCATATTTGTTATTTTGTTATATGCTTCATCATTTTGTCTTTCCGTTTTGACATACAGACAAACAATTATTGAAATCAAAATACCATTGCCTCGTTAATAATATCGACAAGTGCATGTCAGAAGGCATGAAAAGGAAATGACGTCGGGTTGATGCTCGTGATACTCAGCATACCTCATTAATATCCATATAAACTGATAAATCAAATATTTTCAGCTTTATCATTCCAATTTTTTAAGGCGAGTTATCACCGTCTTTCGAACGATCTGGCAAAGAACCTTAAACAGAAATAGCATTCTAATTGACAAAGCTGGTTCGGTCAAGTAAGTCCGGGTTTTACTCTTGACCGAGGACTTGTATTTGTGACTACCTACTTGTGGTTCAAGTGTCGCGATCAAGTTTCTCCTATTAAAGGAAGTTCAAATGTCCAGATATTTTTCAGAGTAAATTAAAGGTATGTCCAGTAGGTAGCCAATCCTCTGTCGGACACCTGTGTAAAATGTGTTGTTTAATGAGTTAGACATGTAAGCACTATACAATATGTATTAAATTGGGAGGGTTGTGTCCAGACGGAAATTCTAGAAAATGTTTATATGTTTATTCTGTGTTGAATTGAAAGATTTTTTTTATATGTGTTTGCTATTTGAAAACTTCAAAAAACATAATATTATGATTGTCAAATTAGATAATATACAGAGTTTTTCTCTTGTAAAATCTAAGGTTACCATTTTCCTCACTGGTACCCCTGTAACCTGTCCATCCTCTTCTGCCTCCAGTCTATACAAGTTTCTCCCACTCTAATCGGTGAATCAGTTCTGAACTGATTATATATATACCGGGTCATACAGTGCCAGTCTGACTCTTCTATAAAGGTACAATTATCCCAATTGAAAAGTAAATAAAGATAGATTTATAAACAAATAAATACAGAAAACACGGAGACGAACAACAAGTCATGTATTCAATTAACGTGACGTCGGTGCGAGTTATTCACGGGAATGGTTCCATTTTTCTTCTTTCATTTCTATTCCATTTGAAGATTTTCATTAAACTAATCTTACACTATTGGATAGCTGGAATGACAATGGTAATGCAGCTTCAGAAGCCGGCCGGTTCAGTTCTGTAAAATGTGAAATATGTACAGTGCTTCGTACAGTTAGTGGGCGTGACAACTAAATAGGTTTGTAAAATATTCTAAAAAGGGTAGGGCTACTGGTCAGTGTGTTTTGGGGTGTATCGAGTTATGGAGGTAGGTCAGTTAGAGTGGATGTAAAGGGGTGAGTGGTCAGTAAATGTATTGATGTAAACAGGGTAGGGGCGAGTAGGCAGTATACTTTTATGTATTGGTGTAGATAGAATGGGGGCGAGTGGTCACTGATGTAAGGTTTGCATCGGGTACGGACGACTGGTCGGGGAAATATGAATGAATGCATATAGAATAGCGACGAGGGGTTGGTTTGAGTTTGGGTGTGTTATCGGTGGTAGGGCGCGGGGTGTCAGTTGAAAGTTAGATCACAGACCTTTATTTACATCTCAAGGTCAAAACCATCAAACATAGTTGTGGTTTTGCCGGAATGTACTCTAACAACCCAAGTAAGTCCGATTCACAGGTGTTCTGGACATATATTATGACATGATCCGCGTGTCACTGGAAAGTACAAAAGTGAAACCGCAACATTTTCTCTCCAGATTACACCTGCATGGGTCTAAAAACCAATACTGACCAATTTCTTATGTATCGGTCAGTATTCTCCTAGGCCATTAAAGCTTCCCAGGGGTTGGAAACTAGTATTGAACACCCTTTGATAACCTTTGTCATCCACGTATTCATTTCATTTAATTAAGATTTATCTTTGTGTTTTAAATTTTTTGTAATCCCCCCACTCCCCTTCCATCACCACCACCAGTGGACCAGAAATAAGCAACATGGCTCACAACATTTTTGAAAACTGCATTAACAGTGACAATTATTTTTTATCCTCCTAAGCGCGCGAATAATACTGAAATTTCGTATCCGATCAAATTCAAACAGATTCTTTTTTAAAAGACATCATCAGATTTCTGATAGTTAATAGGTAGTATATTATAGATAGTATATTTTATCACTTCAGAGTAATAGTATACGTTCAGTTATAGTCCGGATTCTGACTCTAGAACTGAATTAATAAAAAAGACTGAAAAATGCAGACTCGAAGAAAACTTAGATGCCGACAGCCAGCCATTTACAATTACATCATACTTACCTGTGAGTATTGTGTCACGCCTTTCATAGGCTTTACTAATTCTCGTAATTCACTTCAATTTAATCGACTTGCCAACAAGTTTTATAAAAGATTAAATTTGTCGCCGTATATTGGGTTATAGAGTTGTTTTTTCTTTGCACCGTGAAGAAAACTTTTTACCACAAATAATAAATTGTTGCACGTGGATGAGATCATGTACCGATAGATAAAGCTTAAGAAATCAAACATTCTGAACGAATAAGATTAAAATGATGTGTTCTCTGGGATTTTATAGCAACACAAACTTATTTCCTATATAACAAAGTATAGTCAGTAAGCTCCGCGAAAGCCTATTACATCTTAAAACGTTCAGTCGGTAAGACGCATTTTTCTGCATTTAAAATTTTCGAAATTCTTCACTTGCATACCGATCGTTTTATCCTAATTACATATATTTGTAATGCTACTGTCCGGGGCTGGAGACGGGGATTCTGTCTGTGCTTTAATCTGTCTGGCAACGGGAGGGGCCATACCGCGATAAACCTCGCGCTGATCACTATCATCCCAATGTTTGTAGACAAATGTCACCTGATCACAATACCTGAGTACAGGTGGTTGGTACCTATCTAAATTAATTAAAGGTAAGCTTATGCTTAAGCTGTAGGAAAAGAATTGATACAGTATAACGGTAAAAAAGCGAAATTTCGTATTTATTTTAATGCAATTATTCTGAAATATGTCCGGTTTTTGTCGACTACTGTTGTCGGGGATTAGCTATATGTATGAATACATACCATATTATCATAAATACACTCAAGAGGGGAACCACGGTTTACGTGAATGGTCATCTAGTCATGCATGATGTCCAGAAGAATTAAATCATTCTTGTAATACAGATAGATATAACAAATATAGGGCACCCTGCTGACAACCCAAGACGTTTCGTTAATGCTTTCTTGTGATTACAGCAATACAGTATCTGAACAGGTGTCCCGTGATTCATAAACAACGATAAGCTCGTGTACGTGTTGGGCAGAACA
Organism: Ylistrum balloti; assembly: GCF_031769215.1. Taxonomy (NCBI): domain Eukaryota; kingdom Metazoa; phylum Mollusca; class Bivalvia; order Pectinida; family Pectinidae; genus Ylistrum; species Ylistrum balloti. The sequence continues at coordinate 1,048,682 of NW_026782074.1, forward strand.
TGAGTGGTCAGTTCATGCCAAATCTATTAGATGAGCTTAATATTTATATATAATCAATGAAGTAATAGCGACAGTATGGACAAGCGAATTGTCAAATTTTCGAGGCAACCTGCCCTTTATCAAGACACAAATATTACACAAATTACATCATATACATAGATCATAAAACACATATAAACATATAAACTAAAAACGAGAACGATTGTGCAAATATACATGTCTCGATAATCCCTTCGGACAGTAGACACCGAAGGCCATTTATAAGGGACAAAAAACATCTTACGGTATTTTAATGGATATTCTTTAAAATTTAAATAAGTCTTTTAGGCACTTGCTATATCAAAATTAATCAGCGAGTTTGATAATTTCACTGTAATATGACATGAAAGTAATTAGCTTCAATTCATAAACAAATAGATAAGTAATTAATTAAATAAATAGATAAATAATTAAATCGTATTTGCCTTTTTGTTTCATTGTCGAGATGTGTGTCTGGTATCATTACAGTATTGCACGTGTTTCATAAGCCAATACATGGTTATTAGATATCAGACTCACTAGTTATATAATTACTGTGTCAGGATGTACTGTGTAATTCTACAGTACTTATCTACATATTAAGAAACTTCGCAGTGCTACTATCATAAAGATTTTTCACCAATTTGCAAAGTAAAGTTGTCATATTTCGAATACGCCCAGCTAAATTTGCCGTAAATATCAATCTCCACCCGTCTGTCGACATCACGAGTCTGTACATTTTTGTTGTATCCCAAGAGGAAATATGACGCCCACAGAAAAAGTCATTACAGGTCAAATGGCCAGGTTTTCTTTTGTATTGACCATTGTCCAAAATGTCATCTTTCTAGCTGCCAAATATAAGACCCTCCAAGTAGAAGAAGGGCTGTTTATTTTACTCTATCTGTCAACAAAGTCACTTATATATTTCTCATATTCTAAGGATAGTCAAATTGTTAGAATAGTAATCACATTCACGGGAAACGATCGCGAGACTTATATAAATACCCCTCGGTCAGTCTCAGTGATGTCTCATTGGTTTATTTCTTCATCACATTTAGCTGACGGCGTTATCAGTATCAGTGCCAACAGATATGATCATGCGCACAAAGGGTGCTGACTATTCTGAAAGACAGCAATACTTTCTCAATTAACTTCATTGCCTGTGACATTTGTGATATGAATCTCAGAATTTTAATCGGACATACCCGTATTGAATGAGCAGTTTGTCTGGTGATTTTGTCTATTTGATATTTCAAGACTGTGCCTTCGTGAAGACAAGCAAGTTATCCCAGAATCATGATGACTGCCTATCTGCATATCAGCTTTAAACGTCTAATATGGATGGGTTATAGCTGACTTTTGTGCCTGCAGACACTGTTACGTATTGTAACAGAAATAGAATGCTAAAGATTATTGAAAACTGTTAAAATTCAAATAAACATAAGCAATTCTTTCCTAAATTTAATTGAACTTTGCTGTGATGAAATGAGTGTCCTATATTTGTACTAAAAGAATATTGAGTTAACAATCACACACACTCTCTCTCTATATATATATATAAGCTAATGGTTCACCCGAACTAAGTCAATGTTCTCCATAAATAAAATAGAATAAATAAATAACATTTAAGCTTTTAAAATCAAAATTCCATATGGTGAAAAATTAAAGTCACGCAACAATAAAAAAAGGTAAAAAAAACATAATGTTCATTTATAGACTGTCCGTAAGCAAACACTAAATACTGAATATGTAATAAAACAAATACACATGACCAGAGATAAAAGCCTTTGGTAACATGTTAAAAGTTTATTACAACAAATGTATCGAGATTTTAAAAGTCTTATGTACACAAAGTCCTTAAAAATCAACCAGATTTACCATAGAATTACGAAGCGATGTAAAAGAGTCAATTTTAAACGTTGTATACATTTTGAGAGGGGTTGTCTAGTGCAACTTAACGTTACTGTTTAAGCACTCCATAACTTTTCAAAGGATTGTAATTACAAAAAAATCCTATTTTTGATACCATTCTCCACTTTGATGAATATAAAATCCGGAAATGCTAAATGTGAGTTTGTTTGGTAACTGATAATTTTTTTCTCACTGTTTAGCTTTCTAAAAGCGAAGGGAATGAGATCAATACATAGCGACATGGACAGGAGTTGAATGATATTAGAAAGGAAAGCCTCTACCCTAGTCACTATATGTTACTTGTATATGATGGGTATCGGCGTGGTACAAGTAATTCTCCCCATTGTTTTGAATGACATTTGACGGGCGTCCCGCATGTTGTTCGGTGAGGTAGTCACCACTTATTACAAGGACACCATGTCTCAAAATGACTTTAACTGTCGACAGGGCGATTAACCTAACATACAAACAATGTGGGTATATTTACATGTTAATGAAAATACCTGCTGTGGGAGGAAACAGGAGTACCCGCGGAAAGCCCTCGTGATCGGGTAGGTGACCTCCGACCTTTTTATGTCTGTTTCATGAATCGAACCCTGAATGTTAGGTGATAGGCGAGTACATTGATACTACGCCCCTCGACCTCTCAATTTTGGTAAAACAACTGAAGACCCTTCCATCGAAGAGGGGCAATTAATGCTACCATTTTTGGATGTTTTGAAGTTTTTTGAAATTTGAGTGAATATTACCGCTTTTGTGTCCGCCCATCAGCCCCTGGGGATCAGCCAGGATCAATTTGTGCTACCAAAAAGGTTCTCTGATTTTGAAATGTTTCCAATAGAAAATATACAAATTACACGTAAGCTGAAAAATGTAATTTTCAAGTATAAACTATAGTAAACTTTGTTCTGTTTCCAAGGGAACATGTTGATCTCTAGGGGTTTGGGGTTCATATATCCACTGTTTTTATTCATGTTTGGCCATGGAGATTTGGTTTTAAAAACATGATAATCGGTTATTACATTTTTTATAGAAAAATTCGAAAATGGAAAAGGTTTAAGGATGCACGACGTACGACAACGGACAAAATGCGATATGTCACCAGCTGACCTACAAACAACATTACCTAAAATTAACTTGTTTCCTTTCAACATTGCTTTAATATATGGAATCAACATCTGGAATGCCAGAAGCTTATTACTCTATGTGCGTAACTTAAAAAGCATAAGACGATAAACAGGTATGATGCCTTCACATTCATCCCTTCATTCACAAACATATCGAGAGTTGCTGTCAATTCAAGGTTTTTAAAATTTATTTTTTCAACATTTCAACATGTATAAAATCGTTTTTGCAACATGTCAGTATCATCAAGGATCATTCATCATCTCATCAATGGCATGATTGACAATCATATTAAATATACAACCATTTCTTATGTTGATACCTTGTTTTGGTATCAGTTACATACACTATATTTAACACTTTATATATCTAATATATCTAACTTCTTATGTGTACAGGAAAATAAGACCTTCAGACTGGTGGATTTCGGTAACGTAGAATCGCTTTAATCCACATGACATACAGGAATAACATCTACATGATACATGTATGGAGAACTTGACCTTGAAATAGACAATTAAATAAGTTAATTCAGACAAGTGTCCCCTTTATACACGGTCGATCCGAGTACATCTGACTGATCGTATCCGAGACGCCAATTGTTAAACAGGTCTGAGGGAAATGTCAATTATGATAACATTAAATGCCATAAAGCTAGACATTTTAACACTTACATTATTTCTTTAAAAATAAATTTGAGCTCTGTCAATGAGTAACTGTATATTAAACCAATTTTTCCAACTCTCCCACCCAGCCTCTCCGCAATTGCTGTAAGGTATTGGCAACTTCATAACGATTCATGGCAATTAATCTTTCATGTGTTTTTTTATTTTCAATTGTGGCAAGACTGGTTAAATATTTTTTACACATTTCCTATAACAAGTCCTAAGTAAGCGAAAAAATTAACATTTGATATTTTATGTGGAGAGCTTTTGATTTTATGTAGTTAAAATCGTACATCAAGTTTACCATGCTTAACAAATCAAAGTCCAGTTGGCCAAGACAAGCAATGGGTCTGAGGTGTTGGCAGGATGTGACAAGGTAATTACATGGTCATTAGCGCGTCAAATTGACCACGTTTGCGGTGTCCAGTCAGTGTCGCGGTCAATTGACCTCCGAAGTAGCCAATGACATTGACAGACAGGAGACAGCTTCATACCATCCCTCATATGTCAACACAAATAATGCTTTTCTTATGAAAGTACATTCCATTACCACCTCCGCCACATTCTGATATGGGAATGACTTCTATTCCCGAAAGTTGTTTTGACGAGAGGCTCAACCGGATCTAGACTTATCATATTTTTTGTAACAAAATTAATTCAAGATTGAACCTCTTCAAAATTCATTTCCGTGGATTACAACTAATCTAGCCATACTTACAATCGTTCACAGAAACAATACTACATCCTACACCAGATTTCATTTCCGTAAATAACACTAGCTGAAACCAAGCTCACAGAACCAACCAAACACAACAAAACCATTCCTGGAAACCGTCCTAGATGATATAACAAATGGCTGTACTCATTTGGTTCTCAGGTCAGTTGGTTGTTCATATGTTTAGTGTTGTGTTTCATTGTTTCTTCGGTATATTTTGTATTCATATGTGTAGAGGTGTGTTTTAACTTAAGGATCTGTTAGGGTTGGTATATATAGAGGTGTGATCGTCTAGATTAGGGATATGTTAGGGTTGGTATATATAGAGGTGTGTTTTATCTTAGGGATCTGTTAGAGTTGGTATGTATAGAGGTGTGATCGTCTAGATTAGGGATCTGTTAGGGTTGGTATATAAAGAGGTATGATCGTCTAGATTAGGGATCTGTTAGGGTTGGTGTGTATAAAGGTGTGGTCGTCTAGATTAGGGATATGTTAGGGTTGGTGTGTATAAAGGTGTGGTCGTCTAGATTAGGGATCTGTTAGGGTTGGTATATAAAGAGGTATGGTCGTCTAGATTAGGGATCTGTTAAGGTTGGTATGTATAGAGGTGTGATCATCTAGATTAGGGATCTGTTAGGGTTGGTATATAAAGAGGTATGATCGTCTAGATTAGGGATCTGTTAGGGTTGGTGTGTATAAAGGTGTGGTCGTCTAGATTAGGGATATGTTAGGGTTGGTGTGTATAAAGGTGTGGTCGTCTAGATTAGGGATGTGTTAGGGTTGGTATGTATAGAGGTGTGGTCGTCTAGATTAGGGATCTGTTAGGGTTGGTATATAAAGAGGTATGATCGTCTAGATTAGGGATCTGTTAGGGTTGGTGTGTATAAAGGTGTGGTCGTCTAGATTAGGGATATGTTAGGGATGGTGTGTATAAAGGTGTGGGTCTAGATTAGGGATCTGTTAGGGTTGGTATATAAAGAGGTATGGTCGTCTAGATTAGGGATCTGTTAAGGTTGGTATGTATAGAGGTGTGATCGTCTAGATTAGGGATCTGTTAGGGTTGGTATATAAAGAGATATGATCGTCTAGATTAGGGATCTGTTAGGGTTGGTGTGTATAGAGGTGTGGTCGTCTAGATTAGGGATATGTTAGGGTTGGTGTGTATAAATCTGTAGGGATATGTTAGGGTTGGTATGTATAGAGGTGTGGTCGTCTAGATTAGGGATCTGTTAAGGTTGGTATGTATAGAGGTGTGATCGTCTAGATTAGGGATCTGTTAGGGTTGGTATGTATAGAGGTGTGGTCGTCTAGATTAGGGATCTGTTAAGGTTGGTATGTATAGAGGTGTGATCGTCTAGATTAGGGATCTGTTAGGGTTGGTATATAAAGAGGTATGATCGTCTAGATTAGGGATCTGTTAGGGTTGGTGTGTATAGAGGTGTGGTCGTCTAGATTAGGGATATGTTAGGGTTGGTATGTATAGAGGTGTGGTCGTCTAGATTAGGGATCTGTTAGGGTTGGTATGTATAGAGGTGTGATCGTCTAGATTAGGGATATGTTAGGATTGGCATATATATAGAGGTGTGGTCCTCTAGCTTAGGGATCTGTTAGGGTTGGTATATATAGAGGTGTGGTCCTCTAGCTTTGGGATCTGTTAGGGATGGTATGTATAGAGGTGTGATCGTCTAGATTAGGGATCTGTTAGGGTTGGTATATATAGAGGTGTGGTCCTCTAGCTTTGGGATCTGTTAGGAATGGTATTTATAGAGGTGTGGTCGTCTAGATTAGGGATATGTTAGAGTTGGTATGTATGGAGGTGTGAACGTCTAGATTAGGGATATGTTAGGGTTGGTGTGTATAAAGGTGTGGTCGTCTAGATTAGGGATCTGTTAGGGTTGGTATATAAAGAGGTATGATCGTCTAGATTAGGGATCTGTTAGGGTTGGTGTGTATAAAGGTGTGGTCGTCTAGATTAGGGATATGTTAGGGTTGGTGTGTATAAAGGTGTGGTCGTCTAGATTAGGGATGTGTTAGGGTTGGTATGTATAGAGGTGTGGTCGTCTAGATTAGGGATCTGTTAAGGTTGGTATGTAAAGAGGTGTGATCGTCTAGATTAGGGATCTGTTAGGGTTGGTGTGTATAAAGGTGTGGTCGTCTAGATTAGGGATATGTTAGGGTTGGTATGTATAGAGGTGTGGTCGTCTAGATTAGGGATCTGTTAAGGTTGGTATGTATAGAGGTGTGATCGTCTAGATTAGGGATCTGTTAGGGTTGGTATATAAAGAGGTATGATCGTCTAGATTAGGGATCTGTTAGGGTTGGTGTGTATAGAGGTGTGGTCGTCTAGATTAGGGATATGTTAGGGTTGGTGTGTATAAAGGTGTGGTCGTCTAGATTAGGGATATGTTAGGGTTGGTATGTATAGAGGTGTGGTCGTCTAGATTAGGGATCTGTTAGGGTTGGTATGTATAGAAGTGTGGTCGTCTAGATTAGGGATCTGTTAAGGTTAGTATGTATAGAGGTGTGGTCGTCTAGATTAGGGATCTGTTAGGGTTGGTATATAAAGAGGTATGGTCGTCTAGATTAGGGATCTGTTAAGGTTGGTATGTATAGAGGTGTGATCATCTAGATTAGGGATCTGTTAGGGTTGGTATATAAAGAGGTATGATCGTCTAGATTAGGGATCTGTTAGGGTTGGTGTGTATAAAGGTGTGGTCGTCTAGATTAGGGATATGTTAGGGTTGGTGTGTATAAAGGTGTGGTCGTCTAGATTAGGGATGTGTTAGGGTTGGTATGTATAGAGGTGTGGTCGTCTAGATTAGGGATCTGTTAGGGTTGGTATATAAAGAGGTATGATCGTCTAGATTAGGGATCTGTTAGGGTTGGTGTGTATAAAGGTGTGGTCGTCTAGATTAGGGATATGTTAGGGTTGGTGTGTATAAAGGTGTGGTCGTCTAGATTCGGGATCTGTTAGGGTTGGTGTGTATAGAGGTGTGATTGTATGTCTCCAGGATCGGTAGGATGTTTGTATGTAAAGAGTTGTACTTGTATGTTTTTGGGGTCGGTAGGATGTCTGTATGTATAGAGATGTGCATGTATGTTTCTGGGGTCTTACTGATGTTTGTATGTATAGAGATGTACTTGTATGTTATGGGGTCGGTAGGATGTTTGTATGTATAGAGTTGTGCATGTATGTTTCTGGGGTCGGTATGATGTTTGTATGTATAGAGGCGTGCATGTATGTTTCTGGGGTCTGCTGGATCTCTCTCTCTCTCTCTCTCTCTCTCTCTCTCTCTCTCTCTCTCTCTCTCTCTCTCTCTCTCTCTCTCTCTCTCTCTCTCTCTCTCTCTCAACACAGATTTTCATAAATAAATCTTTCTCGCTGTCCACCTGTGCTGGGGTGATATCGAGACCCCTACACCTGTGGGAGTATCATGGGCCCTCACACCTTAAATATAAACAAATATTGGCAAAATGGAATATCACCGAAGAGTTTTTCTGAATAAATACAACATGCTTCGGGGACAACTCTTCAATACAGAAAAGGGGGATAATGACTGTTGACAGAGTCGTGAGGCCATGAATGGCGACGCACACAGACAGTAACGTCGTGCAGATGTTCTCGTTTCCGTAGCCGTATTTTCGCATGTTCATGATGATCCGATGGATCACAATAAAGAAGTTTAAACTTTTATGAATACATTAATTGACATAACAATTCAATCTCACACGAAGCTTCAGCCTTGTGAAGACGAAATATTGACTTATTTTAAAATGTAAACCATTCTGAACAAAGCGTTTCGTCAAACGTCAATACATTAAATATTTTCATTTCTTGACTTTTTCTTGCGTTAAAACGTTGAAGTGGTTCCTCTATTCAGTGTAATTTCCACTTTTAGATTCATTAGCAGTTTAATTTAGTATGGGTATGAGTATATTGCTATTCAATTCTCATCGATGTGGTGGTATTGGTACGGAAATCTAAAACTAACCCCGGTATCACGACAAGTAAGTTTGGTTATCTTAACATCGATGTAGATCTACCAACCTACACAGCTCATTTCTCTATTTCCAGTTAGGTGCTTAGTTCTAAAACGACGATTGTTGTGAGCGATAAAGTAAATAAGTTTTATAACAAGTTTTTTTGGCTTCTTAAATGAATTCTGCTGTCTACAAAATGTGTTTTACATTAACAATACAAATTTTACTTTTCTCGTAGTCTCTTCATATCATGCACTTTCACTTGCGTCTTAAGGGTAATGAAAAGCAAACATCGCCGTTAGTCTGTTGAAAAAGGTTAAATATTAACTTAAAATCTGTGCCAAATATTTGCTAGTCGCTAGCTTTTGATGAAATCTCTTAAAAAGGCAATACGATTGTAGGGGTTTCACGGCTCCTGTGTTTGTCCAAACTCCTCGATACTACTTGATTTTCAGAATATGTTGCATTTCAATGCCGTGTGTCCCTCGGACGTGACCCACTAAATAAACACTCCAGGGATTACTTGGTGTTTGCGTAAAGATAAATCAGTGACATTATCAATAGGTATATCTTTTTAGAAACTATTTACCTACTACTTATATCAATGCATTTTCTGTTTTCTCTTTCCTCGCTGTTTCAAGACCACCAAGATATGATTTAAACAAATGTATTGAGAATCCTAAAATGTACAATTTTGTCAAACTCTCAAGTGATGACATGTATGTTGGAGTTGGTGCATAATAGCCATCGAAATTTGTGAAAACCACTTGTGAATGTCCCTTCTCATATTACCAGATGTCAGAACACTAACTGTAACGAGTGCAACATACAGTGACATCCTTGTCGAGGAATATATTAATTCTCACGTAAATGATACGTCAAGGTCACGACTCTGTATCTTTTCGATAGATTCACAGTAAAATAGCCAGCAGTCAGAGGCACACAATCGGAAGGGATCAGGAATATTTACTAACGTGTTAGTCAAGTTAAGGTTCATTCAAACGACACATATATGATATTGTATATGGATAGAAAACTGTCTTTCTTTTTTTTTATTGAACAACAGAAGCAAGAGTTAATATCAATAATGAGCTATGTCTGTATCAAGGATTATAAAAATGATTTAATCGTTATCAAAGACAGGCATTTCCGTTGGATGAAACTTACATTTCTTGATATCATCAATAACACTAATAATGTATGTTATGTAACATCTGACTGGCTAGTAGATCTATCGTAGATTTTCTCAAAGGAGAGTCTTTCAAAGAAGATACAATAACGTTGGCCTGAATGTTCTAATCTAAAATATATTTTCATTTCATCATAAGTTGAGTAATTTAAATGTTTTATCTAGATATAAGAATCAGACATGATTCTCTTCCTATCCCGTTTTGTGACTTACGTAGAGTTCATTTTATTATTTTCCTACAACGTCTTAAACCAACTTCTGGAATCCAACCAACAATCAGACATGATATCATTCCATTGTTTTGTATAATGTATATACTACAGGACCAGGTAGGTAAGAAAGTAGATGTATGTGTAAAGGTCTATACATATTTACTATATTGTAATATGTTATTATACTGTGCTTTTATATTTTGTTCGAACTTTTTCGATTAGTAAATCGTGAAGATGTCAGTTACCATATTCATACATCTGTAAGTAAGTTAAAGAAATTCCACTGTCGACTTATAACTTTTCGTGAATTTTCGTCAAAGATGGCATCATAATAACATTTCAATCTCAAATTCCATCAGCCTAAGGCAAAATATGAACAAATTAAAGATTTACACGGAAACTCCCGAAAAAGTACAAGGAGAGAAAAAGACCAGGTGTTCCGGAAGAGTTAACATGTTCTGCTTCACCGACGACACCCGCCATGTAAACATTGGGCAGTCCAAATAAGTACTGTCACGTTGTCAAATGAAAGCACAGTTTACAATAACGGAACCAAAAGGCCAACTAACGAGCCTCAAATACGTCAAGCTTCATGTCATACAAAGAAACAGAATATCTTTTTTTCAATGAGACCACTATTGCAAGCACACTTATTGTGATCCTTGACATTTCTGGAAATGTCGCATACACTGAATGCCAATCACTGTTCTACATTGGATAGATAATGATCCAGCAGATAGTTGGCCAATTTACAATTATACTGGTGACTTCCAAATTGTAAGACAAAGTTGCATTAGAAGTTTAATTTAAAATGCTTCTGTATTTACGCAGTTTGATTTTCCTACAAAAAGTAGATATGACTAACTGTGTTTCCTTCTGTATCAAGGACGTATGGTACATACTGGTCTTCAGCAAGAGCATGGTACATACTGGTCTTCAGCAAGAAACATTTTCACTGCGAACGACGTAATAAAATCACATCTAGTCTTAATTGTAAATTAAATTCCTTTCGTATTTATCTTGTTGTAATAGGTAAAGACACAAGGAAAGATAGGATTCGGGACTCAAGACGTCATTAGCCCCTATAAGTATAGTGATGATAAAAGTAGGTCTGTAAAGTGACTGAAGAAAGCACACGTTGACACATATAGAATTAATTATTTACATGAACTAGTTTAGACTTGCTATAAACTCTCTAGCAGGTTAAGTAGTATCGATCATAGAAGTTTTCAAACACTTTCATGTGGTTTCATTTATCTTCAGACGACAAACGTAGGAAGACAGCAGTTATCAATGACGCCAGGCTAAAACGACTATAACTGAACTGGACTTCTAGTCGAGGACTCTAAAATACCCTAATATAATATCTAAGAAATCTAATGTAAAGGCGTGACACGCTACAAAACAAACGACTAGTATAAAGCATTTATTGGGTGCAATCTCGTAAACGATAGGCGTCTTTGACAGACTCTTTACTGCTTGGCATGAGGTCAATAAGTGTAGATCGGCATTTGGTTCTTTTCAACAGAAGTAATCAATTAGCTTCAATACTGTACATATAACAAACTGACTGATTGAAAAAATGCTTTCGCATATTTTTGTCATTGCGTGCTAACACCATCGTTGTGCCCCTCCTTATAACCGGGATCCGACTGCACACATATTCATTGGCTTTTTATTTAAGCAATGCCCTTTTTTGTTTTTGTTTGTTTGTTTGTTTGTTTTTTTTTTTTTTGCTTTTTTGTTTACTGGTGTACCCGGAGAACACTACGCAGTTGGTCAGATGATCCGATTTGTCGTTCCGTGAATGGAGGTTCGGACGCCGTTCTTCACCACTACGCAACCTGACCACCCTTAGCGTTCTTGGCAAATCTTAAATAAAAGGAAACAAATCTGTATTCATCGATCATGATCCAAAATTCACGAATTACATAATACAGATAGATATGTTACTGTGCCTGCATATAAGACATCCAACTTGATCCTTGGATGCATTGTTACATTCCCAGCACACAAAAGGAACTAGGTTTGCTCGATAAAGAAGGAAATCCTACCTACAATGTTCCTAAAGAAAAAAAACTACTGGCTAATCATGCCTCATTATTATAATAATTTAGATTGCTTACTAATGATAAGGATATGGACCTCCCCCGTTTATATTGGATGTCATTACTACCATTCTTAGTACTTCCAAATCACTTTTACAGTCTTATCATGATACCGTTACTCAAACAGTGGATTAGTAGTATATAGATTTTAAATACCACCAGTTGTCAACATACTTTTTTTTCAAAATATTTCTTCTATGTTTAATACGATAACATTCCCTATTCTCAACTGAACTAAAACTCTTCATATGAGGTGAACGGTTGTACAAGTACATAATGTTGCATTATAATAAAGCGTATTTCGTATATACGTTCAAATCAAAGAATATGTTCACTTATGACAAAATCATTGAAAACTGTGGAAGTTCTGGTAGCGAGTATCTTTGTCCGTTGAGTTTGGTGGTAATGAGTTCCGACAGACTATTGACTAAGCGATGAAAACTGTGTCCCGCTCATGGCTGATTTCTTTTTCGTTATCAAATGAGACTTAATTTATCGAAGATAAAGACTCGGAGAAGTTCTTCAAATTTCACTTTAATATATATTGATGATGTATTCAAAAAGCATGAGATTCACTGAACACATATCACAGCTCATTAAAAACCACAGAAGTTTAAAGTGTTTGATGCTCATAAGTATGTCGGGTTAATTTGTCGTTGTTTATCTTAATCTCATTTGGAACACGGCATTATTTACTTGCCCAATTAAATATTTAGTGTGCTAATGTCTTTACGAACAACCTTTCACATGTTGAATAACATGAATGCTAGTACTCTCTTTCGAGGTTCGCACCTTATCATAATATTTCAAATGTAAGAGCGCGATTCTTCAATCCAAATTTCTATTAGTAGCATTTCAGTTTCGTGGTTTGTCTATAGCCACAAAAACCAAAGAACGTTTCTACACAAAACAACTTACATGCTTACATTTGATCTGAATTCATGTACCTTGTACATACACAATAATTTGAACAGATTTATGTAAATGAAGATAACTCGGAATCTTAAGATTATTGTTATTATTATATTGCATGCTTACTAATGACAGATGGATTTTCAGACATCTAACCCTTTGGTTTATTGAACCTATCGTTGTTTATGTTGTTAAACTGTTAATATTCAATCTTACGGACGTTTTCGTAAAACATAAGTTTTAGAAACAAAATATGAATTCTTTAACAAGCAATACGACAATTATTTTACCGGCGACAGTTGAATGTCCTGTCTGTACATGTAAACATTGTAATCGTCTTCAAATTTTGACATCATTTGTCTGTATGTTTGGGAAGATCTCTGGGTGTTCATGGCTTTAAACCCTAGTAATGCCTCTTGACCCTTGCTATATCATATGAAAGAAAGTTTTTGTATTTTGTTTAGATTTTATTTCAAGATACACATAAGTGTTGAGAAGTGAGTAAATACTGTTTTAATTAGCTACCTATACTGACTTAGTCCAAATATTTCCACTTCAACTTATATAACGTAGAAAACGACATGAACTTTGACATAACATGCCACAATGGAAATAAATACAAAACTGACAGTGACATGATATAAGCGACGTTCAATCCCATTAATGATATAAGCGACAATATTCAAAAACCATCACCCGGAACCACTCAAACACCTGTGCTCTGATGGCACCGTAGAAATAAGAGGATAACCGGTGGTCTACATAGAATAAATAGATCATTGAAAAACAAATACACAATAGATCAGAGTTTAGCTGCCCTTTTGAATATAAAGCGTTGTCAGCCTGAAAGTGATTATTTGAACGCAAGTTCATGCGGCGAATTATACACTTTGACTGCAGCGAATTCAATGCACGATATCCTTTATTTTCATTGTGAACGTTTTTCCATGATTGGTTCAATTTTAACAAAAAAAATTCCTTATTGAACAGGAATACTTTTTCTGTAAAAGTTGATGATTTAAGAAGAGAAGCCCTCGAATCGTTGATGATTTCAAGCTGTCATCTTGATTTAAGTAAGTTCAGATACGATGTCTTTCAACCACATATTTTATACGTTAAGTAGGAAGTAACAATAGATATTTGTATACAGGACAGAGGATCCGGAACGGTCAATCTGGGAATAAACGGATTATTCCGATGGCGATTTCTTCGTCTAGACTTTTCGGTACCATTTTGGCGTGCGGTATAGAGAAAATGACAAAATATGTTATCAAAAACAGAAACTACCACCGAGTGTTTTTTAAACTAAACAATATTAAGGTATAAGGTAAACAGATATCATGTGCGTAAAAAACAGAACAAAAACCCCACAATAATTTAAAAAACGAAACAGCAGTATCCGGTATGGGTAATGTGTTGATGATGGCATTGTCTTAATATACTCGGGTGTCTACACTGTTTTCAGTACAGAAGTTATTTGTCACCCTTTTCCTTTGACCATTTTATGAAGAAGAAGGACATGGGAAAATACTGTAACGTGCTAGTTTCGGCCTAATTTGTAGCTTTTTACCCATTTGATACACTGAACAGTTTGTAATCATTGAAAATAATAATACTCAAAATTTAATCAGTATTGACAGATGACATATATATTAATTTTTGCTGTTTAAATGAAACACTACAATAATTTGAAATAGTAACAATTATGCTATTTTAAACGATAAGCTATTTAAAAGTCTGGAATCTACGGTTAGTGTTCAGCCTTTCCGTGCGTTAGATAAGACATAAAGATAAGTGTAAACGTCTGACAAAATATACGGAGCTTAAATTTGACGTCGGACTGACAGTCCGCGGAATCTGCCTGTTACATCAGAGAGTCATGCTCTTTCATGTGGAAAAGATAAAAGATCGTGTCACCGTTTTGATCATCTGCATGGGAGATCAGCTATTGATTGGTTTATAATTTTCATAAAGCTAAAAATTCCACATGGCCTTTTGTAAACTTTTGTCGTGGAGTTATAACTTTGATGTCGCGGCGTTCTGTTTGTTACTGATTCACAGTAACTGTCATTTTCTACCAAAACAGTAATTCTTCATGTCTTTGATTTAACATAGATATTCTGATCATATTAGTCATACAGTGTCTTTATTTCTTAAATACTCGTGTTGTGTTTGTGTAACGATAGAGGGGAAGTGTAGCCTCGTTTTGACTACATCGCGTTTCTATTCAGTACAATGAATGTTAGACAATAGGGTGCTATTTTACGATATAACTGTTCAATGAAATCGCGGTTTATGATCGTTTACGGTCGTATTTTAAGGTATGTGGTGAAAGTGATAGAGATATTTGCCGATTCCGATGTCTCTTTTTAGGGTTAAAATAAAAACACATATTTAACTAAATGAAAATCGCTAACTGTTTTATTGGATTCCACACTTTTAATGATAGAGACAGTTGGAAAGAAACCCAGCTCAGCAGTTTCCATAGTGACATCATCATTGTAGGCATACGATAAAAACAGTATGCACACAAGTAGTTCCAAGAAAAAATAACATCGAAATCACGGACTAACGCCAAACCTATATTGGGCCTATCTGAGTCATATAAACGCACTAAAATTTGTGATTATTAGTTCCGTTCAGCTATATAGTTTGTAGCATGTCTAGTTCATCTTTATGAAACAAAGACTGAAATGTTCTCTCAATTTATAAATGTGACAAGTGTTTAATTTAAACATAAATGATATTTTGACGTTTGGATCATTGTGTAGCATGTAGATTATAATACATCTTTTAAAACTGAAAACTGGAATTTAAATCCCACATCAGACATTGTTACTGTTGTTCATTATTTTATGAAAATATTCACATCTCTGCAATAAAGATCAGTAGAACGAGAGCAAAATGTAAACAAAATACTGTAAATCGTACACACGGAGACCACTGAAGAAGTACAAGAACTAGACCAGGTGTTCCGATAGGATAAACGTTTGTTTTACTTGGATCGACGACCTGCCAAAATATTTCTATTAGAAATCGTGATGATGACCATACACTTTCTAATACTCTTCAGCGTTCTGCATCTCCCGATACACTCCGAAAGTCTTCGGTGAGAACCTGTGAAATATTTCGCTTCATTTTTCACACAAGTAAATGAAATAAATTCAAATTAAAGAGAAAAATGATATTGATATTTCTGTTGGCCTATTATGTTAAACCCATTAACCTATAGTTTTATTTACTCATGCATACTTCCTATTAATAAAAAAATAACAGTTGTCTCCCTTGATAATGGTGGTTATATCGTTATACGGGACATTTCCCCTGTAGTACTGTATCACTTTCTTTGTCGATGCTTAATAATACATTATTATGTTACCGCACGCTGTAGTAGACACTGTCTTGACGACCCTGTCATTCTACATACAATAATTTGTATACAATAGTTTGTTTAACTACAAGGGAATATATTTCTTTAGTACATAAACCATTACTCCATCACACACTGCCTATGTATTTCAAACAGAAAACTGTTAAATTTAGTAGTTTTAAAAAGTCATTATGTCGCACGATTGTTTACCACACTGATTTCATATGTGATCTGGTGTATACACAATCGACATAAAAAGAGTTGACAATGTTTATTTATAACGATGTCTTGTGCATGGGCACTAATGGTTTGATACTTCTTGGTTAACAGTTTAACGTACACTACAAACCCGGTCCGATGTTAACTGGTACATATAGCGTAAATCGGGTCTTTATCAATACAACGAGGCGAATTGTTCAGTCGAGTCGTCTGAATCTATAGATTAGTCTCATACATTTTTGTTCCCGTATAAAACAGTTTTTAATTAATCTTTTATTTATTAAAGTTAAATGATTGATTAGACTGAACGTGCTAAAGAACAGCATAAATAAAGCAGAAAAAGTCGAACCATTTGGGACATTGTTGTCACATCTGATTAGGATTATACTGACATTTGAAACCACATGCATCGTGGTTGTCTATTATGAAATATACTTCTATTTATAATTTAACTTTGCGGGTGTTTTTTTTTTATCAAGGATGAAATCAACATTTCGTAGTCTACATTGAATATCCGATTTCCTAATGGCACTTTAAAATCAGTAAGTTGTGTGCATTGGCGTCGGAAAGAAAGGGATTGAACTTGAGATGGCGGATGTTTTGATTCCTGTTATTGTTCTGTAACAGGGGATCTGGCTTTTGTCATTTCATCACTAGGAACATTGTCAGTTACACGCTGTTGCTTAGATTAAAAAGTCAAACACGTTCAAACACGTTTTTTTTTTAAAATCAATGTTCTAAATAGAATTCATTAGAAGCTATCATGCGCGTATAATTGCATTTTCCCGACTCCGTAGTCAGTAATTCTATATAATATCTATATAAATAATTAAGGATAATTGATATTTCATCTCCTATTTGATTTCATTATTATGGTTAATTGGCTATAATTGATTAAATATAAAAAAATATTACACGAATGCTTGTTACAAATTTCAATATTTCAATTGTTTAATTCTTAAATATCATTTAACAGTAACTTATAGGTTGTTTTACGAAAGAATTAATGATAATTTATAGATAAGATTAAAAGTTTTGAGACAGTAAAGTAATGTAAACACATTGGATAAAAATTATAATAAATTATTAGGATGTCGACCTACAGCACAGCATGCCATCGACATAGAGGCTCCTTCTATTGACAGCATTTGACTCTTATTGTGAAAGGTCTTTCAGAGTTGAGGTAGCCGCAAAGGGCAACTATTGTGAGCGTTACGTGGACCCTTTTGGTATGCCTGGTTTCCTACTGGGTTAATAAGGTGTATTAGAAACGAAATTCGCGATTGTAACGTCTTTCGGACAGACCCACCCCTTTAAACATCTTACAAATTGCCATAGTCTGCCGAGGTCCACCACGATGTACATTTGAACAATATGAATAGGGTTTTTCATACACTCTGCTCCGTTTTCGATGGCAGTTTATATGCTTGCAATGTAGAACTGTATACATCATTTTGTTGATGACATGATATTGTTTTATCACTAAATGGATAGAAAAAATGCAACCCGGATGTTTTCTTTCAAACGCTGCTTTTCTGTCTCACTGTACAGACATATTAGATGACTACAAAGCAGAAATATCAAAACGTGTCATGAAAATAGCATTTAAACACATTTGTGTAAACATACTACGTGATCTGTATATAATGAAAACCCCATAAATATTTTTTTTAAATGAAAAAAAAAAAAAAATCTCATACATGGAACACGATGCAATTATTTTTATATTTAACACTTATGTTATATTCTGGGTTGTTTCATCTATTAGCAAACGGTCTAGATATAAAAATACACATACAGATTATACTATTAGCCCTAAATATGACAACATTTCCAATTTATTATCACCTAACGTGTGAAGAGGCTGATATCAAAATGATATGATATGTAACGTAACAGATGAGCACTGCCCATTTATATCATAATCTGTTGTTTGGGTACTCATCTTCAACACGCAAACGACATATTATACATAGATAATTATTTGAATTACATTGTAATCATTTCTTTATACGTTTGTCTGAAACGTCTGAAAAGAAGCTGATGTCTGGATGTAAACAAAACAGGGTTTTATAATTTGAAATAAATCTATAATATGATGTTTGTATTCATTTGTCTAAATTTCACTGATGTATTTTTTTTTTAAATATACCTATATGCGAAATCGCATTCTGAAGCTTACGAGGAATTGTCTTTAGTTGGTGTCATCTCACTAGCGCCGCCCAACTTCACTATGTATACGGCAGCTGTAGTTGAACTGTTACGTTGTGTGTGGTTGATAACCAGGACTTTCAAAGATAATTGAAAACGCCAAGTCAATTGTACATGTCTCATGGACGCTTACGTTTGTTCAGGGACACTTTTTATTCAACGAAGATCGGAATATATATCTATTAACAAGGCAAATACCCCGGGACGTTCTGCACACCTGTACAATGACACACCTGTTTAAGTTAACAACAAATACTGCGGTTAACACTTTTTCGCAAACTCATCCGAATCCACAGGATTGGAGGAACCGGACATCTGAAAAGTTAATGATCTCTGTGATGGGCTTGTTTAGATAGGTGTTGAGGTAAATTGGATCAGATATACTGAACAAAACACGCGACTCCCAGTGCCAACTTCAATTTGCAAAGAAAAATGAAACAATAAAAAGACCACCCGAAAATCGTGTATACCAGCCTTCTTATTAAACTAACACACGAGCCATTTAGCAGGTAGATAGCTTTATAGCATATGCTCCGCACTCTAGAAATACTGTAGCTTTCATGTGGTCAATTTCAAAACAGGAAAATAAGAAAAATTATCTGAAACGTTGTAAGACGATTTTGAGCATTTAAAAGTTTAATCTTACTAGATGAAGTAGATTTCAAGCTAATATTTGGTGTCCAACTTGACAGGGGACAGATAACTCAAGGTTGTCTTTTATTGCAACTGACAATCCTGTTGCGATTGTTTTTGTGCTCAACCAAATATAGGTACAGCACATTAGACAACACAATTTTCATTGTAGATGGTCATCTGTCTAACAATCTAGCTAGTTTCTCCCATCGGTCAAGTTCGAAGCAAGTACGAAAAAAAAAGCAAAAAAAAAAAAAAAAAAAACTACATGTTAGTACGAATTTTAGAAAAAATATAAGACTAGATTACTGAATAGAGTATCTCGAGGATTTTCAGTAAAGCTATTTTAAAAATCAGTTCTAGTGTAAATAACACAAGCGAGGGCCTTGATAGAAATGCAGCACGTGATTCCACTTAAGGAACAGTAAAACCCTACGTTCAGATGCTGCAATGTCTGTTTTGTTAAAATTATCTCCAGCACGCCTACCTGTCAAAGAAACGATAGCGTAATCCTTGTTATTTACATCAGTACCATGAAACACTAGAAATCTTGGGAACAAAATTCTGGTCTTGGATGAATAAGGTTATCAAGTAAACCCAAGTATGGTAATAGGCTAGTAAAATAATTAGTAGTCCCAGACTCAATGTCAACACTCACCCAGTTAAAACATGTATTATCTGGAAATGTTTCCGTGACAATTTGCCCGATACAACACATAATGCTTTTGAATATTGTGATAGAGCCAACGATACAAGAAGAGCAGGGGCGGTTATGTGTTCTAGTCCAACTATTTACATAGTATTTGAATATGGCGATAAATGGCAATTTTCCTTTAATCACTTTTTTCGCTGACATTGACGTGTGTGTTTTGTGTGTAAGCGCACGTGTCTGTAATCACACTATTTTATAAACTTTGTTGCTGGTACTCAGGTTTGGTTATATTTTTCCGCTTCGGTTCTGGGTTTGAATCTGTAAACAATTTGTAGCAATATATTATCTCAACACATGGCCTTATGACATTCTATTGATCTATTGTAACGCATACACTGTATCATTATTTGGTTTCCAGACTGGCTTAATATTGAGGAAATGAAGTATCTACCATGAAACTTTTAATTTCACATCAGTAAATAGTATGAATATATGAACAACGTGGTAATTGTGAATAGTTTTCAAATATGATTGGCGTTAATAGAATATGTTGTGACATTTATGACGGTAACTAAACATATATAGTTCATTATAGATTGTGTTAAATCTATTGATTTCTATGAAGCTGTTGTGTTATTACTGCATGTTTCACGGTTGTTTCAATCTAAAGAGCTCTCAACTACTCTATAAACTCATACATATCGTGGGACTCCAATTTCGTTGTTTTACAAATATACACAGTTTAGTTGGCACTTGCTTTTATGGCTAAGTATTGCTGATCCGTAAAAAAACTTTAATGGTATATTCCCTTTCATCCGTTTATTATTTCGTGGACATATAAAGTCGTGGATTAAGAATGCCAGTTAATTCAAAGAAAATTAGCCCTCCACGAAAAATTAAAAATTACAGTAATTTTGACCCAAAAAATTTGATTACATCTTTGGTGTAACTACTGAGATTTTTTTTCTAAATTCAATTTCACTCGACAAACAATTATGTGAATGAATGTTATAGAGCTATATTCTGTCAATCAAATCCTGAAAAGATCACTGAAACTCAATCTCGGATAATTATAGATGTATAAAGTGATAAGACAAAATTCATAACCAAGAACGTTTGAAAGCCAAATAATCCTTTAGAAGAATAGCGGCCATCAGTGCTACTATTCACCGCTGTTATCCTGCTGGTTTCAAATGGTATCATATAACTGTGCTCACAACACAACCTGAGGAGAACATCCCGCGGAGATCCTTTGAAACCCTGACTCTAGTGATTGAGAGAGTCCAGGTAGATGTTATGTAACACCCCAGGTGTCCTGTTTAAAGCTCGGGGTTGGATTCCAGTCAATAGATAAAATAAAGTAATTTGTAAAAGTGTTAGATTTCTTACCTCTAGGCCAAAATCTCGTATTTTTGTAAGTCAGTAAGTTATTGGAAGGTAAGTTGAACAGCGGGTAGATCTTAGCCACCCGGAGTTTGACAGATGTGTTGGTATATCACACGGAATACCGGCACTTAAGGTAGGATATAGACACAATTGTAACCTATTTGGAATTTCAGTGTCAACATCTTTGTATTTAAAATATAAAGCACAGACAAAGACCTTCACTTATCAATAAGATAATAAAACCATTTGAACAGTGGGTAATGCTATAGGAACATGTAAGACGGATCTGTTTCTTCTCCTGCGTTGGTATTGTAAAGGTAAACCAATAGACAATCTAGTTTAATACATGTGTAAATAAGCGAATTCTGATAAGAATAAAAGGACAAGAGATAATATAATGCTTACCTATGGATAATATATATCATACAAATAGTAAAATTGATAATTAAACATGCAAACATATATGTCATACATTTTATGAGAGGTACATGTGCGACATTGTAAGATACTGCTATTTTATACATTTTATCAATCTGATTCTCGAACACTCTGAACTAAAAGCACACCTTACTCTGATGCGCAAACCATGAAAATATAGACAAGTTGATGTATCAGGTAAATCGTTTGATAGCCTTTTGACATGCTTAATGAGGCTCTACTTGGAGAAAACTAAAACATTCCAACGTTAGACTCCGAAATTGAAAAGAGAAAGTTACCCTTTTGAACTCCATAGATATGAAAAATATTGTCACAAGATATAAAGCTAATAATTCATATCGATGCGTGAACTTTATAATGATCGTCTGTCCATTGACATTTCATGATGCAGGACTGCTTGTAAAAACTTATAAAAAACTTGTCCGTAAAACTCCTGTAGACCTGAATGAGTACAAGGAACAGGTCTTCCTGTATAACAGCTTCCTCTATTTCAT
Organism: Ylistrum balloti; assembly: GCF_031769215.1. NCBI lineage: Eukaryota > Metazoa > Mollusca > Bivalvia > Pectinida > Pectinidae > Ylistrum > Ylistrum balloti. The sequence goes on from NW_026782074.1 coordinate 1,070,921, forward strand.
CGATTGACAATACTCGTCATTTAAGTTCACTCCATGATTTAAAAATATCAACTTAGAGATTATTATACCTGGTAAAAGCCAGAAACATAGACCATGTAGAAAGATGTTGTTAAAAGAAGAAAAGACAAAAGTCTCCTGCATAACTTTTTATTGGTAATCATAAATAATGATACATAATTACGTATTAAATGTACATTCAGTATAAATGTGATTTAACATGCTTGATTTACACACACTATATTCCATCATACAGAGGTGGCACGGCACCAGTACAGTTCACTAGCACTTTATGTAATAACAATAGATAAAATAACACTACGACTGTTTTCACTTACAACGACAAACAATATTTACATGACATATTTGGCACTTAATTCAAATATTCATATCCATTTGCAATATGGACATCACAGTTGTTTTACTTATGTCCATATCTTGTAATATAATTGACTGAAATGTGTAAAGAGATATTATCTCATGTTTCTTGCTATAAGTGATTTTGAATTAAGACTCATATAATCTATATGAACATTTGGGTGAAGAACTAAATGGGAATTTAGTTCATGCATGATCCATGAAGAATGTAACATTGACAATACACAAAAGTTTGAATGAACACATTGTAATTGTTATTTAATTCAAAATATAAGAAGTTGCAGTCAGATGAATAATTACTTAATGAATAAGCAAGTGTTCTTGGAATCTAACTTATGATTTCTCTAAATTAAAGACATTAACAACGAAAACGATTACAATTAAGGTATTATGTAAGCTTTTCGGTGTCAATATATTATATATAGTAACGAACTACAGAACTCAACTCTGTAAAAGATATTAATTTATTACAATAACAATAGAAATAGTGATAAATGGTTAAGCACTTACTGTGTAACTCGACCCATTTTATTGCACGTAGACTCACAATACGTACTACTTTGAAGGGATTAATCAACAGAGTAAAACAATAACTAATAGATGTAGAAACGATTGCGTAAAAATGCGTAATGAAAAGGAAAAAGGAATCATGAAGACTCAATGTTCTTGAATAATGAACATGTTTCACATGTAGTAAATAAATGCCATTATCGTTTATAGTCAAAGTGATAATAAAAACATGACTGTAAGTGAAACAATAACATTCCCACATAAAGTATTGTGGGTAAGGCTTTTAACTGTCTTTTTATTGTGATCTATAATCTTTTTTCATGATGGTGTCATGTTCTCATCGCTTGTTAAATATATTCATCACGAATGAAACAGATGGACCACATTCATCACTCACTTAAATGTATATATAGAGATAACACTGCACCACAACTTAGAGTTGTTCTTCAAAACGGAACACTCTTGCACGCATGCGCATATACGACACGCTTGTAAACAGTCTTAATCGAACTCCTAAACCAGACTATACATAATAGTTGCTATATATTAATGAAGGATACATCTAAATTTCTCCTGATTTGAACATGTCAATAATAAGTTTTTCAATCGGGATGTGACCTATGGTTTTCTTGAAAAACATGTCCTCAATTGTTTTCCCGGATATGGCGTTAAGAGACGGAAGTAGTAAAAGTAGCTTTCCAAACCGAAATGGCTGTGATGGATATGCAGTTTCTATGTACTTGTTCAAAGTTAATTGAGCCTGGTCTTGTAGAGTGGCAACAGCGTGGAAATCTCGAAGAGTCTTGACGTCATTTGGAGACCTGTGTATTCCTACCAATATAAGAACATTAAAGTTTTAAAAAGCAATCGGTTACGAATTATACAATTCATTTGGTGTTGTAGAATGTAGATTTGGATTTTTCGTTACCATTGCACACAAATAACTCACCTGTTTTGAAAAGAACTATGGCTTTAAGACAAGTGTATTCCGTGGGATCTACATTAAGACATTTAAATTTGGTCATCGTTTCCTGGAGGGATCGAATTTCTGTCATAATGGAGGCGACCTGTTCCGAACTCCCGGCAGCTTCTGGATGCCTCCCTGAAGAAATAAAAACCAATGTTAAAGTGTTATATCTCATTTTCGACAACATGAAAACAATGTCGGTTTCATTTTTTATTGTTTGGTTATTATATTTATTTGTTTGTTTGTTTTTCTGCTTTTTGTAAAATTTAAAACGCTATTGATTACGACAAAATCATCACTCATTATTCATTATTTGACTCGACTGTATCTAATTATTACTTTGTGTTGATATTAATTTGTGTGTCTTCAGTACAATCCTTGCCTTCAAATAGTTGATAACTGTAGTTAAACCCTTGTATATCAAATTGAGTCACACCGTGGTATATCTACGCTCATACATTGTCTGAGATGAATTACGGGAAGACTTTCACTTACTACTGTAACATTTACATTGATTTTCGATTGGCACCATAATATCAAATCCGCAAAACAGGGCCTTGCGGAAAAAACTCTATATAGTAACTTTATTATCAAGACATTTTAAACCAGAAACACTCACCTGCTGCACCAAGTATAGCCTCTGCAGGGAGTTGAAACTGACAAATGTTGAGGACGAGTAATTCTTTCCAGCTTTCCTCCAGAAGGATTGTCTGGTCCCGTTGAGGGAGACTTATGAAGGCAGGTACATTCTTGGTCCATTTTATACTCATGAACAACAGCCGGGCAGCCACCTCACATATTGTTTCGGGATTGTTAATATAAGTCGGCAGCAGTTCCTGTGGGTACTGTCAAACCAGAACAATAACATACAGTATTTGTACATCTAATAGCTTGTCTAGATTATTAAGTATGTCAAAATACGTACTTATGCCATAAAGTATACTTTTATACCGTTGCATCACTTTTATCATATTCTATTTCATTTTACAACTCGTATAAATTGCTCTCTCTTGGATACCTACCCTTGGGGTTGGTTGTAGAATCAGGCCAGGAGGAGACATTACGGGATGATCATGGGAGCTGACCGGGACAGCTATGCTGTCACAAACTGGCTTCATATAGTAACCACCTGGGAAGTACGGAGGTGGAAGAGAATTGCTGGCCATTATGGAACTTATTTCAGACGATTCCCTCAGATACATTGCCACCTGGCGTCGAAGTGTGGAACTACGAGGACCTCTTTCGTGTTGAACAGCTGTTCACAGATATTGAAACTATATTTTATACGGCTGCGAATTATTGCATCAAAATTTAAAGTACTACAAAATCAAGTCATTTAACATATTGTTAGGTATTCTATACATCGTTTATAATTTTGCTCGAATGAATTTAACGAATGGTTTATGAATATAAATATGTACCAAATGTATTGATCTAAAGTAAATAGATAAATCAATAATATAAGATAAAAGTATATTTTCAAGATACTGAAGTCGCGTGATTATACTTTGAATAATAATACTGGGAAAATATGATATAAATTAAGACATGTATAATTTGGTTTGCTAAAAATAGATACAAAGTATTATGTTAAGGACTTAGCTATGTCAGGGATGATTGATATAGTATTTATATAAACTCACCATCTTTGTTCATTCCTACTTTGATACACTTGTTAAGTCGGCACGCCCTACACTGGTTCCTGTGTGTTTTGTCAACCGGGCAGTTATTTTGAGATCTAGATTTACACACATATTGCCTGTTTCGTCGTATGGATCTCTAAAACAGAGTATATACAAATACAATTAGGACGTGAAAAGTTGCATTGAGAATTGCGAAATTTATTTATTTATAAAGTTAAACCATGTCCTCGTCTACATTTTGACATTTATTTCAAGAGTTTCCTACGTTTGAAATTATAATTCCTTAGTATCACTGATGAGTCCTCGAATAACAAAATAGTTGCATGATGCAGGTTGACTCCTTGTTTGGCGCTACTGTATTTAATACTAAATTTGTACTTGTACAAGCTTTGTTCAGGCTTCAGAACAGCTGTATATATCGTTAAGTTCATATACACTATAACCTTAGTCGTTCATCCTTTTTGTCGTAATAACTTTTGAAAACAATGAATGTCATCCATATTTTCAAGTTTTAAATATGAATATCCGCGTTTGGAATTCGGGGAGAGAATACTAGCGTCAATAATAAGAATTTTCAAGAATATAGAAGTTTTGATGATTTTGAATGTGTTGTCTTGTCATGAAAAACTTCAGTAACAAAAATGTGTTATATAAATACTAACCTTAAAAAAGCCAGCACATCTGCAATGAGAAAAATTATCAGTGTTAACTTGTGAAAAATGATACTGCAAAACCATCTGTAATTCGACATGAGACTGGCAACAATTTTAAGCATGAATCAAGGGTAATGATAAAAATTATTACATGAACATTTTTCGATCAGGATAAACTTTTATGAATATATATACGTTTTAACCTGGGACTGATGGACTACTTCGTGTTTGCCAACTATTTCCTTATCAGCAATTATTAACGATGTGCAAAGAGTGGTTTACATTAATAATTCTTAAAGTAAGAGATATAACATAAACCATTAAAAAGGTTGTAGATCACAAGTATCTGATTTTGCTGTTCAGATGCAAATGAGGTTAATATAAAAAAATGCGCGCTTTGTTTTAATACAAACACTGCTATTTTACAAATGAATGTATATTTGAAGCCATTTTGAAAAAAAATGTTATCCGAAATTAACAGAAAATGGTAAACTTATTCTTCAGTAAATCATTTGGATATTTTCGTTTACATTCTGTATACTCGTTCTTAATTGTGCTTCTCAAACTCTTATGAAAACAGAAAAAAATCTTATGCGTTACGTTCGTTTTTAATATTGGCAACCAATTAGGAAGCCTTTTCGTGCCGGGATTAATGTTTTATAAATGACTCAAAAGACTCACCCGTCACAGGCGAATATTCCGTAGTGTTTTCCTGATGAATGATCTTGACAGACTCGACATGGGACATCTGTGAGTATTCGACCTATGAAATAAATAGTTTGATATAATGATACACCCATTACAAAAACAAATAAAATTGGTTTAAAATAATTTACTTGCCAAGCCTAAAATAGCGATCTATGATACGCATTCATCATCTTTTGTGAATATTTTTCTGGTCTTGAACTTTGAGGATCTTTAATAACACTTCCGTGCATTCAAATACCATACCAACGTATGAACAAATATACGCACTTACAGTTGATATATATGTTTATGGCCGAATTATCACATGTTCACATTTCACTGCCAATATATCAAAGAGATGGCAATATATGGTATCATCAGTAGTTGTAGAAATGTGAGGGAACATCAAACGACAAAGTATGGCGGTCATGCAAACATCCAAGTTATGTAAAACCAAAACGCATTGTAATTGATACCTATCTACACGTTCTAGCATAAAGGGAAATTATAACCTTTGATATCTTATAAGATAAAATTATATTATCGGCATCTATATGTGTGCATTGAAAAATAAAATAAACGAAAAATGAAGATTTATGACACATGTTGGTAACATAACGCTGCAGAAACATTCCAAAATTATTTGTTATGATGCAAACGTATTTATAGTTCAGAAATCTAAACAGAAATGAAATGTCAAGAAATGTCATTAAGATGGCAGCTATATACTTTCATATAATTAATATTTCACATTATTAACTAGTATTTGTAGGTAATCTTTCTCATGCAGATGATCAGCTGAAAGAGAAAGATAACAAACATTAAATAATATTACTTATTTGGTTCGGAATGTCTAATTCTTCTCGACGGATTATCATTCTTGGTTTAACCGTTTTCTAAACACATCGCAATTCAAAGGTCTTGTCTAAACCTCAAATTCATGTTTCGTTTTTAAAAATTATATCACTAAGATTAGATAGAAAATTAATCTATATGTAATCAATCAAAAAAATATATATAAATATTAATTATTTTTCGCACTTTCTTGTTTGGAAGTATATTATCTTCCAAAGTAATGAATGGTGTTGACTATGTTAATCCTTACGCTCATTTGAAACCGCAATAAGTCTAGAGCGGATAGCAAGAAGTCGGCAAAAAGCCATACGTCTGTCAAAGATCATTTGTGTAAAGTTGGTGTTAACTGATTAAATATTTAAGTAATTGTATACAACTCAGCAACACGTCTGATAAAGTTGAAGGTGGTATTAAAAATATAAATTTTTGGCATAAAAAGACGAGAGAAATCACTTAAGTAAAGTTCAGTTTTAGCTACTCGAGAAATCTGGTAATAACTGTCAGCAAGTGTGACCAGGTCACAAATACTTAAGTGGTCAATGCTAGTTCCTGCCTGACGAGTTTTGACAAAGTGTCCCACTAACCCCGAATGAACTGTTCGACGCTTTTGTTCGGCTGACAAACGACGTCTGATATATTGTTTATATTTTCTTATAATGCATAAGAGGTTACTTATTATCCGTTAAAGTTGTTTTTATAACTTAATAGTAACGAGTCCATTTAAGAGCTAAATATACCAATACACTTAAGTATGTTTGTTAAGCGAAGAGTTAAACTTTCTTTACACTGATATGCTAAATATAGAAAGTTGACAAACCCTTGGCAACTTAAATTAATTTACAGATTTTTATTTGGTCATTTAACATCTCGCTCACACAATCAGGAGTTTTCATTGCCTTTTGTAGAAGTATAAACACAAATGAACTCGTGGGAAGAAAAAACGAAGGAGGGCTCAAGGCCATACGAAGTCGACTATTGGCTTTATCAAAGGTGACATGAGTGTTGTGTTGTTTCAATTTGTCATGAAATTGAAACATTCAAAGTCTACGATTGTGATTGTTTTGACAGCTTATTATGCGTATTGTATTTGGGAAGAAGTTGAGTTCTATTCATATGTCATGTTGAACGATATTTTGATTGTGTTAATAAAAATTATTACTGTGGATTAACTTACATATGAATATCGTTACAAGGTCATTAGGACCTGTGAAAAGGGTTTAATTCTGAGGTAAAAATCTAGGATTCAATGTAAAAAATAATCTGATTTCATAATAAAAAAAAGTTTACAGCCTATAGTTAATTTACAGATAACAAGATTGATATAAAAAGAATGCCTTTTATTAAAGCCTACAAACTATAGTAATTATTTAAAATATATGAATGCTGTAAACGTCCTTAATTGGGCCAATCAACCTTAAGTGTATTAATAGCTCGATCTGTAAATAAACTCAATAGAGAATTTGCGCATCAACAATTATTGCTGTATAAACGACAAAGAGAAACTGTGTTAAACGTAGTAATATACTAGCGCAATAATTACAGCCCGGAATAATATTGAAGATAAAATAATCAAAAACTCGTTTTATGACTGAAGAAATAACTATAAAAATAGCATAAGTTAGTCAGTTTCAAGTCTGCCTTGTTGATACCTCAACACAGTTTGGAGTAGAAGGAAAACATATTATCATCGTTATCATTATACTTGATAACATGTCTTATCTATTAATTATATACCGCATTTACACACACAAAATAAAATAAATAAAAAAACATTCGAGGTTTATTTATGTAAAAAAATAACTGCTGTTTTTTTAAATTCAATTACATCTTGGGTAAAACTGAAATTAAACGCCTTTTGAAGATGCAAGTACTGTAAAATTTAAAAGATATTTCAGAAATACACGTTGATAATCATATGTATTATTCAGAAATAAAGATCGATATATATTCTAGATTTTTGTTTCATTCAACAATTATTACGATTCTCTCTAAATATTTTATCATGAATAGAAAGAATAATTTTTATAGGAGCCGTTTTCCTACCGAAAGAAAAACGCGTAATGATAACTCTTTTGAGTTGACTTTAGGTGACAGTGGCATTCCTCCTAGATACTCTTATATCAATAATTTATAGCACGATTCCACTTTAATTATTTTGATTAATGATAAAATAACTCCTACGTATGCAATGACTATGGTCACAAGCGTCAGGATAAGTAGGATTTATCATCAAAATGTGCATGTGGTAAGTTTGTATTTCAAAATTTATTAAGACACCAAATACGTTTTTCCACAGTTCACGGTGTGTTATTAAAGAAACGCTACAGTTTACGAGTCGTCTGTCATAGTGAAGTGTGACTTACTATCGTTGATAATACCCATAGTCGGTTTTACATTGACAGCACATCACATTGCCCGCCCATTTGGTGGCAAAACTTAACATTTATCAACTTTAAAACAAACATTGTGAATACCATATTACAACATCAACTGTTCTAGCCAAGTGGTGATTCAATATCATCGTCCCAAACACATTTAGTCTACCTGAAGTCTGTTACATTTAGCACAATATTAAAGAGAGTTTTCAGCCTTCCATACATTACAGTGTAACTGACGTCAAAACAAAGGGACGATAAGATCCCTTACTAAAATTAATGTTATGTTAAACAAAATGCATTTGCATATTTTGTTCCGTTTGAAAAAAAATGTTTTCTTCTTGCACGTTTATGAGCTGTTAAAAGTCATTCTAGTGGATTGAGTGGGATTGAGATTCCAGTCGCGATCAAATAATTATGAAACTATACTTGAGATATCTGAGAATTAAGTACATACTTAATTAAACAAACGATTTATAAATAGTTACCTGAATATTGACAAGATATCAAATAATATTTAAATATTCAAAAAGCAAAAATGAACCTTCGACATAAAAAGCCATTTGGAAATAATTTGGAGTAATTGCACACGAATGCGCCAGCGTGATATCATATACAAAATTCTATATTTTGTATTTTTTTTTATCAATTTGTTGTAAATTGCGAAAAAAACGAAAATGAAACGCAAGTCAGCAAGATATGTAATTTAGGAAAAGCAGAATATTTTCATTAAATATATAAGTTTTAAAAGCATTTGACAGTTTCTAACTTCAACAGATAAAAGTGCTCTTACACACGAGGAAATTAGCACGATATGCAGATAGACAAACAGATTAAGCAAGATTCAGCATACAAACACATGGAATAAAAAAACAAAATTTCCATCATTTTCCTGTACTTTTTATAATTATTCATCAAGCGCAGCACGGACTACTAACGTTTATAGTTATATGTAATTAAAAATATGAATAATAAATGTAATATTTATTTTCTCTGAACAGTGAAAACATGTTGATTTAATTTCCTGTTTGAACTTAGAATTAGCATCATTGAATGAAACATCATGTGTACATTATATTATTATCTCGTTGAGATGAAGTATTGTAATGTTACAATTAACAAATAAATGTTTTTTCACATGTTTTTACTAATATTCACAAATATAAACCAACTTAAAGAAATTCATTAACGCCAAATAAACTTATGGATAAAATTATTACAGGGCAAGTAGTGTTAACTAATGGTTAGACAAACTACAGCAATTAATAATGTAACTTATTGATAAAATATTATAAAATAATATCATTTGAAACGTTTCAAAAATTATAAAAATATCGTTAAAAAAATAAACAAAAAAAGCAAAAAACAAAATAAAAAACCCCAAAACAACAACACCAACAAAAAATAAAAAAAAACAACACACAAAACGCACAAACCGTCCTTCTTAATATTTCAAATCAATTTTTCAACCTTTGAATAAATATAGACAGTATGAAAGTTTATAATGAAGCAAAATTAATTGTAGCTTATAAATTATTATGCAGTAAACTAGCAAGAACATGGAATAGCCATGAACACGAGAAACTGCTTAACTTAAACTCACTTGATACGGGAGGTGTTTTGTTGTTCATGGTCATTTGGTGGTCAGTCCTTCAACCTGAAGTTCACCTCACAATGTCTCGTGATGAGTTGAAGCCTAGGTAAATTACAGGTAAGTATGATATCAAGGTAATGTCGTAATAGACTCATCAACAATGAACACCTGTATATAGTGTACCTGGTGCTATCTTTTACCCCCACACACCTGGGACACCTTTCCCTTACTTAACACGACGCATTATAGTGACAGAGGGTATACACAACTGATGAATATAGACGGTGGCCAATCGCGCCGCAATTCATTCTCACAACTACAATACCCGATTAATTTAAATAAAATTTTGAATGCTATACAGAATTGTACAGGTATTGATTACTTGCCGTGTGTTGTGGACTTATGGTAGCTTTAAAGGATTTAAATAATGACACAATTTCACCGTTGTGTAAAGCATTCAACAGACAAGGTATCAGTCTATCAAATAATATAATCAAAGTGAACTCTCAAACGGCTGTCGTAAAAAGACGTTCATGGACTAAATCTTCGCTAAGGCTATTTGATTAATTCTAGTAACGAACATCATCGAGATCTTTCATATATATGCTTTGCTTTGACTGTGTTGATTGCCCGTTATCCTATCCATACCTTCAATTGTGGGTTTTAAGCATCTTCTTAAAAACCCATCGAAAACCAGTTTTGAAATATTCCCTTTTTCACTATTTCTTTTATTTATAGAGAAATTGATACAATTGATAGAAAATAAATAGTAGTAACGGAGTTGAAATATACTTATTGACATGATGTATATACATTTCAGGTTTGAAATGAGGAATCTGAACGGAATCACAAATTGCATAGTCTTAAAAACTGATAATTTCGTACCTGATTATATCAATGCACTTTAGTATAACAAATAAGGAACTATCATAAGCAGACAATTGTCATGGTTTAGAAAAGGAACAAGTTGCTCGTCCAGCCTACTAGCATGGTGACCCATTGACCGATGTACATTGACCAGCGTGTTCCAATTGCTCCACTAAAGCTTTCCTTGAGGTGGTATTAAAACTGAAACATAGTTTTTTTTTTTTTTTTTTTTTAGCATAATCTTTTCGGGTGAGAGATCTTCTCAATGCAAATCACACTATTCACAAGCAGCAAGTTACAATCCGTCGGTGACATTTCACTTAAGGTGTGTTTACTGCGAGGTCTGTTTAACATTGAGGTTACCACATATCTGTGTCTATGGGACAAAACATCATTAGAAAACAAGTGCATTGTTATCTAATGAAGATATCAGTAGGCCCGAGAAGGGCAGGTGATCGTTAGGTAATCATTCTAATTGACCAATACTCTGACCACTAAACATAGTCTGTTAGAACTGGCATCTCACATTCACGTGATATCCGACATCATCCCTGTTACAAAACATATAATATACTTACCAACATAATATTAACATCACAACATAAGGCTAAACATAAATCCCAACGGGCCCAAAGTGTTACACGCCACTTGAGAATTTCAAAACATAATCATAAACAAATATAATTTAAGCAGCTAATCACAAATACCGTATACGTATGAAAATCCATGTCCTAAAAACATCTTATATTCAGTACAGCTAAATTATTTGTGTACAACTGTAACCTCTCTTATTTTCATTTTTTTATTTTGTTTTTTGTTTTTTTTTTGTTCTGTTTTTCGTATTTTTTCATCTCTATCATTGGTCTACCAATGATAATGGTTGTACATACGGAATCGCAGGAAATGTTAAGCTAATCTTACCTTCCCACTCCTACTGAACGTGATCATTCGAAAACAGAGCAGATGGTGCCTAGCAGAAAAAATCAATTAAACTTTAAATTACATCTTCAACTACGTAAAATACACAACAACGAGTTTGATTTAGTTCGTTACGAAGCACAACACATAACCATCTCCAGCTATTTTATCTGTCGGAATTCGAAATGTCAGATTTAGATAAGAGTAATTTTTCCTGAATAAGTAGGAGCGAGAACGAATTAAAGACATCAAAATTCAAGAGAATAAAGACAACAGATAGGAGAATTATAGTCTGGTGCCGCGCATTATCTTTCTTAACGTTTAATATAACTTGGACACAAGACCTGTAGCTATTACAGCAGAATTAATTATGGATAGAGCATTTCCGATGTGTTGAGAAAGGATTGTCTGATTGGAACACGCACAAGGTACAAATGAATCAATGTTTCCTTCATATATAACCCACTGGACAGGTGTCCACTCCCGTAGAGAGCAGTTCTGTCAATTTGAATTATTTAGAGCTAGTGTATTTAAACGTTTTTTTTTGTGGTTTTTTTGTTTTTGTTTTTTTTTTTCAAGAATACAAGATATGTAATTGTTGAATATATATGGTTAAAGTTAACGGACTTCTTTCATGCTGTACATGTAACGGACTTAACAAGAAGGTGGTCATTTCAGATAGAAAATGACGGCTGAACAGATAAAAGACAAACATCAATGAAGCAGTAACAAAGTTATTCGTCCTTCAAAAAGGAAAGCAGGACTAAAGTGATGAGATAAAGACAAAACAACAATTTTCTTCTGTCTTTAACATAAGATAAAGATAGAAGTCAGTATAAATTAAAGACCATTCCAGAAAGCCCAGGTTCCTTAACATTAACATTCTGTCATTTATTAAAGGTGTGAGAAGAATAAGACCATAGTTACATACAAGTATGGCGTAATCTGTGTTGCCTCAGAAAAAAATTCTCTGTCGTCGACAATATGCAAGTATGATTTTTTTGGTGTTCAAGTCTTGTTTAATTCGAACGACCGCACGTTTCAAGAGTTTATTATTGTGGTAACTGAGAAGAATCATTATCAAAATAATGTTGATACATGTCCGTTTCATATATAAGAATATATATATATATATTAATATATGTTCATGTATACACATAACTTCTTTAATTCTTATTTCTAATTATATTTGGAAAACATTGTATCACTTAATAAAAGTGAAGGTATAGTAGTATTAGTAGTACTATGATATAACTTTCATAAAAGATGATTTCCTATAAAAACACAGGTGGATACAGTAATTTAGAAAGAAAAAAAACAATCATACATTTAAGATGTAAAGAATATTCTCCTATTCCGTCCACCGACAATAATGATTTTAAGTCAATACAGCTTATATTTATTCTGAATAGACAATAAAATATTATTGTTGTGATGAAAAAATCTAGAACTATTGTCTATTCATTTCAAGATAAGAATACTTTTTCAACTAAATAGTAATCTCACTTCTATAGCCATTGCCCAGAATCAACCAACAGACATTGAATATATATAATTGAATTAGTTTCAGATCATCATTCCTGATGATTTCAAGACTCGCAGTAATTAGCAAAATTGTTATGATTGTTTTATAACGGTCTGAATAGTCAAAATACATAGTTTCCTGAGTGTATGATTTTTGTTTATTTTGGTTGGTGATGCGGTTTAGCAGCCGTCCTTTTATATAATGATATCAGCATTTGGAAGACAGGTAGAGTCGATTGGTCAAAACAGAATAATGAATACTATCATATAAATACCTCTATTATCTTATGTATTTTATCTTATCAAAATAAGTGTATAATAAGAACATCTGTTAATTCAGTCATCGAAGGTTAGGCTAGTATATATATTAAGAGTATATTGTGACGTGTTTGCTCGTGAAGTTATAAGATAGTAACTACAGTATATTGGAGAAAAGACATCATGAAAATACCGACATATCCACATAATCGTTCCCAAACTAAATTCCATAAAACATGCAAAACACGAACAAATGAAAGATTTACACGGAGACCACTCAAAAAGACAATAGGAATAAGACCTCGTGTTCTGGAAGAGTAAGCGACTTCTGCACCTTCGAAAATGAGGCATCAGGCAAACTAACGGGCATCAAAGACGTCAAGCTTCATATCCCACATAGAAAAATAGAAAAACAGAAATAGAAAATTACAACAGGGAAATTGAAGTCATCATGCTTGGCGTAAAGATGTCCAAGTTGGGTTCGTTGTAGGAAAAGATTTATTTCCTGGTAAGTTATTAATTTTTTTAAACTCATGATCTTGTTCATATAACAAACGAAACGAATTTGATGGCCATCTTCATTCATTACTCAATAACAACTAGTGTTTTAATAAATTATCATGACGTCGTGGTACAATTATAATTATTAATTATAATATCAACCCGAAAAAATAAAGACAATAAATCTAAAACCTGTTGTGAATCGTTGTCACGCATCATCTATATCTATGTCATTTCTACTCATAGGGTTACGTCTTTGAATTTAATTCTTAGAACCTTATTTTGTTTTCTGTTAGTAGTTCTAAAGTAGCATTATACATATAGGTGATGTGTTATGTTTCTCATGTTCTTAAGGAGTTAATGGCGAATCGCACGTGTAATTAAGTTGTAGTGCACGTATTTTCCATGTCCATTTCCTACGAAATCCCTATCTACAAGATCCATGCTTTCTGTGAACGCTTATATGAAGAATAAAATTGTCGAACAGGTTAAAATGAAACCTATCTGGAGATATTACAATTACTTGATCAATTATAGCTCAACAGGCAAGCACGCTCAATTAAAGGATGTTATTTAATCCGGTGACGACTTGATTCACATTTCACCTCTAACCAACGTTTCATTACACCAGCTTTACAATAGAAGTTGCATTTACCAGGGGCGCATGTCTCAGCGATAAGGATATGTTGATTCACCTGCTGTGACGAAAGTTTAAACTTACCAATAACCTCTGAAATAATCACTTTTGGGTGTTGAATATTACTATACATAGATGGACGAGGGGCGTTTCCTGCAGTCATCGAAAGTTTAAAAGTTCGTGGGTTTCGCTAGTGCCCCGAGTTCCGATTAGCCTTTGAAGAGTTTGTTGACACCATGACCTAAACTACATGTATGATGCGGCGTCACCTTGGATGAGAACAAACGTACCTTACATGCCTTCAGCGAACATCCCTGTTCTGTAATTCTTAACGTAACGCCAACACGTAAATCAGGGTGGTAGTTACATCAATCATATAGCTTTTCGAATGAAAATAAATTGTTTGCTTTTCAAACAGATACCTGAAAATTGTTCAGTTCCTGCTGCAACACCTTCATCCCTGTTTTCACCACCCTTCTGCCAATTTGCAATAATAAGGACATGAAATGACGAAGGTATCCGTGCCTGTTTTTGAATCTTCTTTGTTTATTTTTGCAATTATTTTCTCATTTCTTATTACTGAATAAAGCCAATTTAAACATTTACCGTTATGAATAAAGTTACTGTCGAAAATCACCTCTATACATGACTGTCAGTGTTTTTATCATGTGAAAAACCTATAGGAAAATTTCGGAGCGTTATCTGTGATGACATCCCAAGTGAACAAAACGGAAGGGGCATTACTCCGCAGAATGGATATTTCGTACAACATGAAAGAGCCTTTCCAGATTCGTGAATGTATAGCATAAACCTATTGAAGGAAATGGAGCGACACACAAATAGGCATAACCCTACTAAAAATGGCTTGTTGCAGTAAAGATCCATTTTGCTGTACGCTATGCTTAAATAACGATCTTACTATTACCCTACATGTGAATTATGAAGTTATTTCATCTTATGGAGTGTTTGTGTTTAAATAATGAAATATAAACACGTAGGAATTAGACAAATGAAGAAAGGACTGTTTAAAATTAAAAACACAAACAAACAGATATACTGCCCAATGTAACCACTGTAAGTTTTCTAACTTCCATCTCCCGTTTCCATAAAACACTTAAACCAAAAATAAAAAGTTGTAAAAATGATAAACGTGTTTCTAGTGATTTAGTCGAATGATAAAGTTTAGTTTTGATTTCTTATTGACTAAACTTCAGCCTACGATAAAACCACCAAAAATACACTTTAATCCTTAGATATAATCGTAATGAGTACATCATTAATATTCCAACACACAGTTGCTATGCCCATCCTCTTTCAACACTACATCAATGCGTCCCCATCAAAATGACCTATATTGTTACGGTGTCTGCTGACAGACTCTAGTATTGTTCAGAAAAGGCTTTAATCCAAGGAGTATATAACCTGAAGATTTGTCTGGAAGTTAATTGCAGGTTTAAGTAGTAGTTTTGTTTACTATCGGCATATCAACTTGTATTATGCGTCTACTGAGAAGACAGACTCCCTGCGGAAATCAGTATCACACACAGCAGGAAACGACTAATTATTGTCTGGAGGGAAAACATGTGGAATCGGACACTTATCCGTCCTAATCTACAGGAATGTAGGCAGATAGTTACAGCGCTTCAGTTAATATAATATCCTAAAGTCTAAACTTAGTCAGTTTCCTTCGTATCTTCACAGCCATTTTTACTGTCTTTAGGATCAGTGATATATCTTCTTGACATAAGAGAGTATTGTTTTTCGATGGATTCATTTCTTTTCGCTATATGTACTAAGAAATAAATAAGAAAATCTTTGAATACAAGTCCCTGTTGTAAACTGACTAAGCCTCAGACATGATTCAAGAGACAGACACAAATATATCTCTCTTGATCCCAGGGCTATAGATTGGTTTTACAACGAGTTGTACACGGCACTATCAATGTCAACATCCTTCATGGTAATAAGGTTGACTATGAAATGTAATTAGTGAAAAAGTGAAATTTTCATCTCACCTGGGGCAGACATCGTTATTTCAGGTCTAATCGCTACTACCTGTAGTTTCTACCCACAATTCACTCGACATGTTTCTCGTCAGGGTTACTCTGCCATCAGCAGAATCATAGTTCACGGATTTAGGGCAATTACGCTTACTTATAATACTGCAGTTATATTATCTAGAATTGAAGTGTCTTTTCTATGACAATTGGGTTTTCTGAAGTCAACTAGTTGCATACGTCGTGTCAATTATATAAAGATGTTTATATAATGAAAATGGTACAATCAAAATTCTATTTTGCTGCTCATGGCTGCATGACTTTGTTTGTTTCTTCATTAAAACTAATGATTCGATAATCAAATAAATCAAAGGAAGATTACCCACGTGGCCCTTCTATTTACCATAATAATACAAAAGAGCATTTATAGAAACATAATAATGAACGGAAACAATAAACAAATTCATCTTAACTAAACATTCACGCGGGAAGTATGTGCTGATGCTTAGAATAATAACGAACGTTTTGATTTAAGCAAATAGTGCAAACCATGATATCACTTGTATGAGCAGCTGACCGCATATATTTGATCGTATCAAAGCCTCAGTGTTCTACCTTCCGGTGTACACTGTATTTATATTACTCTGCACTCCAAACGACTTTGTCTCTTTCCAACATATCTGATCGGATTAATTAGTTGTCGCAGGTCGACAAATATTTGAACTCCAAACCGAAGAAAAAAATCTATGTAGATTGCTACAAAATCAGATATGCTCTTTTCACCATGAAGCCAGCTGAAACGGTCACTTTTAACAAGACTAATGACGGACAAATACATGTTTGTCGTTTATAACCCAAGAGTTGTTTGGCTAAATAGAAGACAATGTAATTTGAAAAGCAAGGACTGTTTGGTTAAAGGCAAGACAAAGACTGACACAGTTTAAACAGGGAGTTCAGAAACATTTATTTCCGAAGTGAGGGTTTAACTGGTAGGGCTGTCGCCTAAAGTATTGACTTCCAAGGTAACAGTTGTTCTCTTCCGTTACTGAAGGTAAACATGGCGGATGAAATGCTTGAAGTCAGATTCTATTGTACATGTATGGCACGTTCTGATGTTTCGATCACCTATCTGTTTGCTTGGTCAACATCACAGTTTGGTTTAAATTGGAGTCTCGATGACTGGTTGACCATCGGGAATAGGGTTAAACGTTCCGACAAACTTCTAACAAATCATGTATGGATTTTAACACGAACAAATTGTAGTCGTCTCATTAAATTTGGTTTTAATTGGCTACCCTATTTTCATATTGGAAAATACTTCAGATGTTTTAACTTTTCGTACTCATTTTTAGATATTAACGTTGTTGTTATTAGTACGCATGAACTTATGTATGCATGTTTGAAGTTCAGCAATGGTTATGCTGGAGGTAAACGTCGTTTCATATCCATTCAAGATTAATAAAATTGTTAAAGAGAATAATAGCTAATCGATTTAAAATGGCTGAACATTTAAAACCAAAGGAACATTCCAGTGTATGATGAAAACGACCGATTATAAGCGTGTTCCTGAATATCAGAATATTTACACGTTATTCATTCAGTTTTTTGATATACAGATATCTACTTAAAAAAATGCAATTAATATTTGAGACGTTAAAGCTTAACAGATTGTGTTGAAAATAGAAAGATGGGAAGTTACAAAGAGCTCTAAAATTCATGTCAGCTTCGTTAGTGTCCGTTTAGCTGAATAGTTACATTGGTCTTCAGGTGACTTTATATATCTGTATTTATGGTTGCAAGAAATATTAATGTTCTGTCGACTTCTTATGGTAAATAATGAACAATGATAATAATAAAGAATGTTGAGTTTTGAATTCTAGTTGATAAACGTATAGCATCTTATGTCAAAACCATGTTTACTTACTTCACATGACCGCTTGAATTTGACCCATTGCTCGCACGGACAAGGATATACACTGTTTATGTAAAGGTCATATTTAAACTCATCTGGAATGGGTTTGAATGGTAATGCCTTAATTATGTTTATTTGGAAGATTAAAAGATGATCTAGAAAAAAACATTCAACTCTGTGTGAGTTGTCTGATATATCGACTCAAATCAAGTTGTTCCCAATCAAAACAAACCGACATTTACTTTTCTTAACGACTTTTTATGGTTCTCAGAGATATGAAAGATAAAGGGTTAAAACTGAAATAACAGCTACAGCCACTTTTCGAAAATAAAGTCTAACTGATATCAATAGAACATACAAAATTAAAAGAAAACATTCAACATTTTCATTAAATTGTCCCAAATTAAAATCACGGCCTCACGCATTACTTTTTACATTTCCATTTATACATAAATGAAAAATATATTTACCTGTCTGAATGGATTCACACACACATGCAAATGTATAACTTCCGGTGCACAGCATTTATTTGAGTAATGAAAAATAAATAAAGTCAATGAAAAATAAAGGTTTATGATAAGTTAGCTTTATGACTCGAATTAAATCAACTTACATTACACGGATCTCACCGATCCAAATAACAGACAGGTATTCAGTAAAAAGTTTTATATATATTTAAAAGGTGTAATATACAAATTTACTTATCAAAATTTTAAAAGATTAACCAAACATCAGAAGTAGCGATAAAATGTTGGCATATATCACGATAAACGGTATTATTGACATTGTTTGAATCCCTTTACAGTGTGGTCACCACTTTTAGGAAATAACACGGTGTAAAGTTAACTTTAACGTATAATAAACATTGACATTATGTTGTGGTACCTTTTAAAGTCTTTCAGTGGGTAAACGTGCATCTATTTATAGCATAGATTTGTCTGGAACAATAATGAAGCCCTATGATCGAAAGCATTGCATTAGAATGACTCAGGAGGACATGCTAATTGTAAAAACATGATGCAGATTACAACATTCACTAAAGTTGCTTCAGCAAACCAGACAACTTTTATTCATATTTTCTGAAACTCAGATATGACAATCATTATGTCATGAGCAAAATGTCGCATTAAATGCCATGTAGCGCATTTCATAACTGACTAAGTAACCGCATTTGCCACATACTTCATTTTAAATGACCCAAAAGTTCAAAAGCCATTGAATCTATATTCAATATTGACATGGTAGCTCAAGGAAAGTATGTCATGTTCTGTCTGTTCTTTAAGACTCTTTTAACTTTGAAGAAATTGAGATTTATTAAGTCAATATATGTATTAGAATAGCTTGTAAGTCAGAAGTCTAAATATTATCTATAACATACTGGTGTTGTAAAGAAGTTCAAAGAGTCACAGACTAATACCATATTATTCTGACCTGTAAACTTGTCATTTGATAATTATACCATTTCAAACAGTTATATTGGTATGTTACCAATTTAAGAATATATGGAGTAATCATTTATAAAGTTGGATTGAAATCTCCGAATTAAAAACAATTAAAGCTCGTTTTGAATTCATCAAATGTGTATGTTGATTCTGTTCCCGTCATCGAAGTTGCTTCATTTGATTTGCGATCCTTTAGTGGAATTATTGTCACATATCGAACGTATGTAAACTAAAAAAGTGTAGTGAAATCACTTTTCTTTAATCAATCTTTATTTATGTTTACTTGGCATTATATAAAATTGATTATTAAGGACAATGATGACAATATTGCTGATGATGAACTATACCTAGGCTATACCATTTATTGTGTTGTTTGATGTAACGGCTCAGCCGTTTCAGTGAACAGCGAGCCCGTCGGTGACCTGAACTTATCCCCATATGTTTATGTTTTAGCTTTGGCTTTACGCTCGGATAAAACAGCCACAGGCCTCAACAATCCATACGGAACTCTCTACTCTCAGCGTAATACTTGTATGATTTCGAACTTCTTTATTTTCAGACCGGAAATGATCATCAAGAACGATTGTTGAAGAAAGACTTACATATTGCTCAACGTTAACCTAATCATAACGTAAGAACAAGCCGAATAAGTACGTATGTAAATGGTTCTATAATGAATCTGTGAAAATGTATTTATTTTTTCGTATCTGTACGGTTATAACTACCACCGTCAGTATAGAAATGGTTCATAGGCAAGATGGCAAATTGATCAGTGTAGATAAAGACATCCGCCGAAGGTGGAGAAATACCAAAATTCATAAACTCCCACAGAAAACCATGCGTTCTGAGTAAGCATTTCATGTAATAAATATCCAATTACTCCTATTGCGCATGCCGAACAGGACAACAAAAATAGCACCGCTATCTCATAAAAATTATTATTGAAACTGAACATTGACGGATGTAAGACAAAATATGAAAGACGGAAAGATGGAGTGTTCCCCCTTGCTTTACCTACCAAGAATTGTTACTTAAAATATAGCGATCTAAGAGACAATGATAATATTATAATTTAAAATTAAGATATTATCTTTCAAGCACAATATGAAACTTTAACCATGGTATGTAATCAAGGCAAGGTATCCGTAATGAAAGTCTTGAAAATTTAGTTCTGCAGTCATAGAAATATATAGATCAAAGTTCATAAATCTTCAGCCGACATACAAAATGTGCGAAAAAAAACACTCTTTCACGAATCGAAAACTAAACATCACAAACTGAATTAGCATAAACATTCCCTTAAATGTTGGTCATATCAAGCAATTACAACTTGCATATAGTAGATAATTCCTCCAGTAATGGTCAAGAAATGGTTATTCAATTTTCTCGAGTTCACTTGTAGGTGTCCTCTGATACCTTTTACACAAAAAAAGTAAACCCTCATATTTACTTTTTAAAATCATTGACAAACAGTTTTCGTTTTTATCTATTCCAAAATCTACCGACGCAAAATTAACGAAAACATTCAGTTTGTAGGCCAATCTAACATCATGGAACAGCCTATTGTTTCAGTCTTTCTGAAACCACAGCAAAAAACGAACAATATTTTTTTCTGTGTCTCACATTTATTCATATCATTTTCTAAATACAAAATTTCAACGTTTATTCTATTGACAAAGATCGGCATAATGACTACATTCCCAACGACATTTATTTCATGAGGCATTTACAACTCGCACAAATCCAGCTCAGAGTGAAACACTATGACATTATGAGGTAGCCGTTCGTTTATAACGTCATATCACTGCTGTAGAGACTATCGTTATCAACGTATAATGATAAGGAGAACAAAATATGTGATAGAGTCAATCACAACGGCCACTGTAAATATATTGAAATGAAAGATGAATGTATGGTTACATTTTAAATCAATATTTTATTGGCTTTGTTGACATCGAGTTAAACGATTGATGTAGAAGAGTTAGTCGTGCCCTTTATTCTGATTCTAGAGGGCATATACGATGAATAATGGTCTATTAATTTCATGTGGTAACTAAAGACAAAACAGCATTTTACCCAAGAGTGAAATTGAATGAATTGGCGAGGTCTTTGCAGCCTTAACATATGTTTGATATTTCAATTGTATAGATTACCACCATACGTCAGTGCTACCATTAAAGATTCTATGTGAAGAAATCATTGGGATAGTACATCTCCTCATTTAAATTTCAATATGTCACCAATGTATGCACTCAGCATCACTGACAAGTTCTAGAAGGACAAAACAACTGAATGATGCAGTTTAATTAATTATTTGACTCTACTATATCTACTTCTAAATTTGTATTGAAAGATGCTATTAACTTAGGCGTTTTTTTAAAACAATCTCATCACTAATGAATAAAGGCGTTTTTAATTTAATTTTGTAAACAAAAGGGATCTTAGGGAAGTGATTGATCAAACATAAAACAACACCATGCATTGTTTAAGGAAGCTTCTTTCCAGCTACAACAGAATGGTATTTTAGTTCCTAAGGCTAATATCAGGCCCATCCCATGCTATTTAACACCTTTGCATATTCTCCGAATGATGTTTGTGGCCAATTTTGACTTATTAATTTCAGTTATTTAATTGGCATCAACGATAATCCCAAAATTGCAGTGTAAATCCCAAACGTTGAAATAGGACCAAAGGTCTAAAATTACTTAAATCATTAAAACGTTCACCTTTTCAATTTAAACTGCAAATGCAGTGACGCTGAAAAGTACTATATAAAAACGTCGGACATCATTAAAGTAGCCCGCTACATTTCACACTAGTTAAATGCCATTTGACGCCAGTGAGAATAATTTTAGGCCGGATTCTTTTTTCAAAGCTAGTCATTTGTGTAATCAGACTAATGCCGTCGGACGCCTTCTCACTTACAGACGCAACCAAGCAGAAGTCAATCGACTGCCCAGAAAGCATTGTTAAATATGGGTGGCTCTCATAACAACTGCATATACATGTGCAAATGGTCAACACATTAAACGTTGATTGTAGTTGCGGATTATGGACAATACATCGAGAACTTTGCTATCGGATTTCGTCAGTTTGATATTTCGTCGATTCTAAATCTACATTTAAATACAGATTATTGTAAAAAGAAACTGTCACAGGCAAATGAGCATTTATTTGTGATACAATAGAAAAATAATACATAGCGTATATTTAACCATCCCCAGCCCCAAACCCTTCAAAAAGATAACTTTTACACACTTTGAATTTAAACTTTCGGCAATGATATTGGTAAAAATACCCGCAATATCTGAGAGGGGTTCAATCAAAGGACATCTGGTATAATGAGTCTTAAGCTGGCAAGTTGGCCATATTAGAAATACGGAGGTTGTTCACTATAGAGTCAGCATTCATCTGGCAGTGGGTTATCCCCGTGTCATTGTCCAAACGTCTTATCATTCCTTGCTGGGGTTTTGTTGCCCAAAGTGATCTAGATGATATACTTGTTAGTAGAAGAAAACACAAATAGATTGATTTTAGTATGGTTATGTCTTCATACAAACAATTTCGTACGGTTTTCGTGGATCTTTTGACATGTCAGAGGTTGCATCACTTAGGTTTAGTATGACTCTACAATTCATGTATACTAGTTAAACTCATTAAAAACAATTATGGTAGAAACAATACAACATAGATTGCTCATAATTCCCTTAGTCTACATCGCTTAAATACGCATTAAGTATTGATTGTTATTTTTAAAGAAAATATTTATACTATATTTATGAAAATTCATTTAAATTTACTGATATTATCGTCAATAAGTACATAAAAACATATGTATTGTATAATAATATAAAAATTCCCAATGATCGGAACAGCAACAAGTAACCATAGTTTATGTCTTTTGAAATTTATTATAATCACAATGAAATTTTCATATTCTAATCAAATTCAACATACCTAAGCAAAAAAATCCTAGAAGCTGGAACGAAAAGGAAATACATATTTAGTTCTAATTCAAAGAGAACCAGTACAATGAATGATCACACATAAAAAGCGTCATCGTATCTGAGGGAAAATAAAACATACATAAAAAAAACTGTATTCTGAAACAGGAACAGGTTCCATGTAATACTTTGATTCATCATTGTTATTGCAAGATACATTAAAAAGGTGGGAGAAGACGAAATTCATTTAAGTTTCAAGGTTTTATCTATAACATCAGCCTAACCAGGTGCGACCGTTAAGAGAATTCTAATCCGGATTGGGCTTCATTCATTAGTTTAGACTCTAACTTCAAGAGGCTTAGGCCAACAAATCCCTATCATTTGGGCTGGGCAGACTGGTGACTTCAGTGTATTAGTGGTTTGAAGTGTACATAGTATTCCCAAATCTTATATACAGACACCGTCCGGGGGCTACAGACCAAGAAACAGGTAAATAAGGAAACAATTACAGGACCAAGCTAGCCTAATTTCACAGTTCGGCAGAAAAGAAAGAAAGATAATAACATACAATTGTATGTGTGTATAGTAGTTTAAAAGATTGTTGTAGATATTTGAGGACTTGTGTTTTTGAATAGTGACTTCTAATCTGTTATCTTTCTAGAACTGATCAGAACTTCCACAATTGACACAACAGGTACCGGGACATCGTAAAGGATCGTTTGACAATGTTTTGTATTAATCATCTCTTTGTATAACATATCCATGCTCATGAACATGTCAATTCAATAAAAAGAATATTTGACTTGCATGTTGCGCTCAGTATATAAGTGTTAGTAGCAGTGTTCCTCGAAACAATAGACGAACAATCGTGTAGTCAACCGTTTATCACAGAACGTAAAACCATGTCCCCATTATCATTTCTCCTCTATTAAATCATTATATGAGATAACTATAAGATTGAAGATTTTAGAAAATTGCGTCAGATGTTAGATTTCTGTTTCAATAGATTTTGTTTCACGGTACTATTTCGTTTTTCAAGTGTAATTGAAAATATCTTGATATGCTTATAATTTCTCAAAGGAAAATAAGAAATTGATTAAACTATGCTATCACGTGTACTCAATAAATTATGACATTGGCCTATTTTAAAACCATCACCTTAGAAATACAATACTAGAACAAATTGTACATAGATAGTTATTATGCAGCCATCCAATTGACTTTTTATTTATCATAATGCATTTGAGGTACTATAACATCGTAAAATAATGAGCATGTGTCATGTTGTTTACATGAAAATTGAAGAGCGAGAGAGTTACATAACTTAAACTGCTAAATTCTAAGGCGGTTTGTATGTTTATATGGCATTCTCATGCCCTCCTGAATGTTTGCGGTACTATATTAGTGCTTTCTATTCAAAAGACATTATGATCGCAAAATCCTCAAGATATCAACGATGGCGACCAATTTAGCCTCAATAACATTAACAGACATATGTAATTCAGAGGTGAAAGTTACGAATCCGTGCGATTTCACCGTTATGGTGGCCTTGGATAACTGAGGACTTTGCTCCACTCTTAGTTCCAGTCTACAGAGAAAACATGGTCAGTGTCTTCAAATGTAAGCTGTTCTTTGGCGAGGGTGAAGAAGGAAAAAAGTGGCGTACCTCTGGCGAGCCACTTTTGTCTTTCTGTCCCGAGTCAAAATACAGCTTATGTTTTAAGACACTGACAATGCATTCTATTTATCCTGCAACAGTGATTGATAATCAGAGTATTTAAAATTAAACAGTTTCGTCGCTCAATCTGTGTTTATCTGACGCTGACGTTACGCTGAATTTTTTGCCTGAGTGACGCCAAAGTAATAACACCGCACGGAAAAATAGTTCTAAACTACTTCGGATATAACAGCGATTTTATGAAATTTCACATACTACATATTCCTTACAACATGTAAAATCACTTATTTAAACATCTATTTATATGGCTAAACGTAATTTCAAAGTAAATTCAGAGAAATGTTCTGTAAAATTGCGACACGTGCCAAAATACAGCTGTTTTCCGTCACTGCCGAATACTGCAAAACTATATGTGGCAGGTGTAATCCGACAATGGCAGTGCCAGTTGCAGGATAAATAGAGAATACGTTGTCAGTGTCATAAAGTATAAGTTGTATTTTGACGAGGGTGAAGAAAGTCAAAATAGGCGAGTCACTTTTGCCTTTCTGTCCCGAGCAAAATACGGTTTATATTTTAAAACACTGACCATGTATTTAATTTCAATATTATTTTATAGAAAATCAGACAATCCTAAATTCAGTAGTTTTTTTGTTCAAGCTTTGTTTACCTGTCGTTGACATTGAGCTGAAGTTAGTCTGATAACGTACGCCAAAATAAGAAATGTAATTCCTCAAAGGAAAGGACAGCGATTTTATCATTTTTTTGTAAATAAACTTATTCATTACAACATATTAAATAACTTATTTCAATAGTTATTTTTATTAATAAACGTAAATTTAAAGTAAATTCAGAAATACTGTCGAATTACCGACGTGCTAAAATGCAGCTGTTTACCGTCACTTCCGAATGTGGCATGTGTATTCCGACCAGAGGCACTTCTACCGATAACAGGATTTTCAAGATGACTGCCATTGTAGGAATTTCAATTTGGATATGAGTGTTTAAATATCATTTTCAAAAGTATACATTTATCACACCGCTACAATACAACATTAACATATTCCATTTAACTTTAACTAGAAAATGCAGTTAATATCACAATATCTGTCGACCTTATTAAACATATAGAAATTAAATCATCGTCCATATCCGTATAGTCTGTAGTTTTCACGATTCAACATTTTCGCGATTTCCTATTAAAATGATAAAATGATATTTTGACGAGTTAAAAGTTTGCGATGTGATGCATCGGGATATTCAACATGCTCATGTTTCTTTATTTCACCGATTAAATTCGCGCTACCAATTCAATGAACCTCGAAATAGCGAAAATATCATCTGGCGAAAATCACAGGCTGTACTCTAGTTGCCTTACATGGAAAGTGTTTGGATTAAACATAATACGCGTAGAACAATCTAACAGAGTTCTTTTTCTACATATTAAAACGTTAAAAAGAAACTTTCGCTTGATTTCCAGTTTCAGCTACACATTGACTCGGTAGCTGTATATAAAAATCATTTTAAGCTCCTTCGTTACAGATAATTTTATCATGTATAGCCAAATACAAAATATGTAATATTCAAATATACAATTTCCCTCTAACCTTGGCTATGAATTCCTTTTGTTGTTAGCCTTTAAATGCACAAAACATTATCGAAGCATTCCTGGTCCATTAAGGAATTAACTTGATCAGTTAATTGCATTGCTACGAACTATTAAACTGTAAGGTCACGAGCGTGGTGGGTGTTTGTCTATACATGGAGATTTGATATAGTCAGAATTAAACCTAATACCACACTAAAGGTATTGAAGAAACTGTCTTCATAAAATTGGAGTACTTCACATAAAATGAAAATAAATTGAAAATAAAAGACAAGTCTTATTCTTCGCTCAGACTTTCTCTTTCTGAAAGGCATTACTTTAAAGATTGTTCATAATGCTAAATGGTTTATTAAAAGGCACATTAAATCCATTGTATATGATCTATTGATGGAAGTTCCGTGTCTAAATAGATTATTCTTCCACGGAAAATCAGGATTCTTTTGATAACTTCATTTTTTCCGATTCATATTTCAAAAGTTAGTTACCTTTACTCAAAACATGATAGTAGAAAAATAAACAAAATTAATAAACTTACATATGAAAAAAACACATATTTTAACTTTTAAAAAAAAAAACAATGATTGTTTTTAGATTAATACATTTTGATCTGCTAACAGTGTATAGGAAAATGTTTAAATCTCCGTTGTGATGATTGTTATGTGAATCTTATAGGATGTGAAATATAACATTAAAAAAGACTAATCACCAAATGAACCTAACCATGCTACAAAGTAGACTAGAAGAGTATTTCTCCGTCAAAAAGGTAAATGATTTTCTCGTCAAGTATACTTAACAGCATTTGATTGAGAGTTCCTCACCAGTAACAAGGTCGAATCGTCAGTCTTTTATCAAAATTTAAAGGTAAAATCAACGTTAATTATTTCTTGATATTTCACAAGGTTGATTCTTGTATATCCGAAAAGATCACTGACGCCGATCTATGAAAAGTAAAGTGATGCCTGTATTATCATTTACCTGATACCCGAGAGTTACAAAGCCCCAGTCTCTTATTAGTTAACATGTTCGTGTTCTACGAATGTGTGTTGAGTTTATTTCGAATAGATAGGATTTTTAAAAAGAAGTAGATATCATATTGAACATGTCAATAAAATGTCAATTAACAATGAACTCAGCAGATCGGTATCTTGCAACTGTTGTACGAAATCTGATACACTGACTACTAGTTTATAATGGTTAATCGGCTAATTTCTACATTTTTTGTCAAATGAGTTTTATGGGCATTTGAATATGTCTAAAATAAACGGGATAAAACTTTTTTTTTATATTGGTTGCCACTAAGTACATTCAAGACTATCACTATTATATCTTCATCGTCACTCAGTCAAGTTAATATCGTTAACAAATACTTAACCTGACACATATATGTATCTTGGGATATAGATACACATTGTCAGTTATTTCAAATTGTACATGTGGTTGACAAGTGAACATTTTTTTTTCTCCACTCGCACTTTTTTTTGTTTCCCTCGCAAAGGCCAAGTGGGCTAATGGCATACCACAAAGTCCGTCGTCCGTCCGTCAAGTTTACCTACACATTGCTACTTGTCGTGAATCATCCTTGAAGAAAGGGGCATCAATGTGTATAAACGGTGGGTATGGGGCGACTTGAGCGGGATGTGTGGGACACAAAATGGTAAATAGAACAATTCTTTCAAATCCTTTCTCTTCTGAAGAAATATCAGGATTCTGTCCTTATTTGGTTTGAAGCATCCTAGTGTGAAAGGAAATAAATTTTGTGTAAACAGTGGGTCCCAGCCCCTGGAGTCAAATGGGCGGGGCAAATAGAGCAATTTTTGTAAAATGACAGAATTCTGTCCAAATTTGATTTGAAACATCTTTGGTTTAAAGAGCCAACTTTTTAAAGAAAAAAACGTTTGGCTGACCCAATGAAAGCAGAATGATGGGGTCCAGTGAAGGAACTAGATATAAGCCTTCAGAATTCCTATTCCTGTAGTTTGGATAAAGCAATTTCAGCGAAACAAAGTCGAGTGAGCGCACAGATCTTGTGGTTCGCTTGTTTTTTAAAATTTTATATGGGTGTGAGGAGAAAATGGTTTCAAAATACTGAAGAGGTTTAGTTCAGTCACACGGAAAGGAATCATTGATGCCAAAGAATGCAATCAATCAAACATTCACTTCAATAACGTACTGAGACAATTCCTGCTAAATCACACCAATACTTCAGGGGTAATCATAACGCAATTTTGGTATTTATTAAATAAATTGATATCGATTATTGAAAATAAAGTAATATCAATAAACGGATACAGTAAAATCATTGAATCGTATTTGACTTTTCTATTACCAGAGAGGACACGCCATTACAACACGAAAAGTTTAAAGGAATTCTATAACAATGTCGATGTTGACCATTAGACAGAACGTTTGGTATTCTAACTCAAGCGTACGAAAAACTAACTATTCTGTCTCACAAATACAACTAATATTATACTAATGCTATTTCATAAAGCTAATAAAATCCAATAAAATTCCAACGCTTGTTAGGTAATAAAATCGAAAAAAATGTGTGTGAGTGTGTGTGTGTGTGTGTGTGTGTGTGTAAGGGAGAGAGAGAGAGAGAGAGAGAGAGAGAGAGAGAGAGAGAGAGAGAGAGAGAGGAATGTGCACATTAATTTACTATATGGAAACGAATGTAGGTCCTATTACGCACTTCATATACATGTACATATCTGACATGAATTGCTTAACCTTAATACGTTGATTATCCAACGCATACAAAAATTACACTTAAAGGTCAAATTAATTCAGTGTTTGTTTCTCTAATACTGTTATAAGATAATTATAATCTGGGACTGTTTTCACATTCCAAAAATAAAGGAAAAAGTAACATTTCAGAAATTCATTAAAGTTTTAAGCCAACAGATCAAGTGAACAAACGAACAGGCTAGAATGTTCGTTTAATGTTTCGAATATAAAGTATAACCAATTGATCAAGCGCGGTTCCATCTAAAATGAACATAATTGGTTACTAATCATTACCTTCTTTTCGAGGTAGCTGCATTTAACCAATAAGTAAATACGTCACCTGGTGGCATTATTGATTAAAAAGTCGAAACTCTATAGAGAGTAAAAGTTTAATATTATGTTCAGCATCACATCATTTTGCTAGAAAGCTGGCATCTATTGTGAAATTGTATCGTAATTGGCACGTACAATCCTGACAATCTGATTCTGTTAAATCGAATCTAGCACCTGCCCAGTTTCTGTAAGATGGTCAATATCAGCGCTCGGGGTAAAACTGATCTCATTGTACACGCACATCATCACAAAGTGAATAGAAAGGTGTCACAGAAAATGTTTTTGAAATCATTTGGCATAGCTTAAATATACATGTATAACTCCAGTATCGAAGTTGATTCTGGAAAAAAATATAATATGTATATATATATATATGAACACGATATCACAAAACAGGTTCCCAGCAAAGAAACTGACAGTGCTTTGGTTAGAACATCAAGTCGGAAACCACCAGACTGCTCTCTAACCTTGAAAGGGCTATAGTTATTTCTCAGATCTCGGCAACGCATTTGTCTAGGATTAATTCTATTATTGTGTTACACAATAAAACATTTGGACTTTTACCGCTATAGTTAATAGACATTCGAAACGTAAAATGACAGGGGTGGGTCGTATCTATAAAATCAATTATTGCTTTAACAGTCATTAAAAATCTAAAATCCCACAACAAAATGGCTCTAAACAATTTTCTGGACTACTCGAGGTAAATTGATGTCCACTTTGTTATAACATATCAACCCAAGTTTGATTTTTTTTTCTAAAAGATTATAATTGAAAAAGACATTTATACCGAAATATGGTTAAGAATAAAGGGTTTAGACGTCAATCCATCTTGATGTTTGTACTACAGAAATATTTCATCAACCTTTGCATCCCACAAAATAAATGACACGAACCTAAGGACGATATTGAAAGATATGTCAAGTATTTCATAGAAATTCAATAAATTGAATTAAATGTGTTTATTTTCTAGTGTCGTGTGTGCAAAGGACGTGGTTTGTTCAATTTTGAAATAATAATTGAATCTTTGGTGTTAAACGATAGCCCCAAGCTGAATGGTCATACACCTGAAAGCTTCTCACGAAAATCCAAAACTTCAAAACTCTTCAATTGAATAATTTCGTCACTAAGAGGTATAACACTTTTGAATTTTGAACAATATGCTGTTATTATTGAAATGTGAATGATTTATAAGTTGGCGACAGAGGAAGAGCCAGTTGTACACCTTTAGCGTATACCCCCAATACAAGCACCGGAAAAAAACCAACATATCTACACCTTTTTAAACAAATAATATCAATATGAGAGCTCCTTCCAGGACAGGTTGATAACCTGGTAATTGAATGGCAAAATTCATGTAGACACGTTTTTTGAAAATATACGGTATCAAAATTTATATTCAAGCTGTGTGGAATTTCGTATCAAGGTGTTCAATTTTGTGTGATGACCACACATTTCACTAATTTATCACTTTTTTTTTTATTTATTTCTCTTTGATAGCCATTACTCAATTAATTAATATGATGATTGCATTTCTCACAAGTAGACGTATCTTATCAGAAACATTTTCATGTTAACATATCTAGGCTTGGCTTCCATATGCGATAGTCCATGTATCATTGGGTCATTTTACTGCATTGATCAGCAATGATAGAAAGGACGAAATTAGAGCTCATCCTGTAGTAGGGTACAACATGATACATACAAATTGATACACAAGTCATGTTCCATTTACACCTATATTGCATTGGTTAACAGGTACCCCTCCAGAATGTTCAGGTTATTAAATAAAATAAACATGTTGTACCTTCACGAATGATTCTTAAAGTATATTCATATTCTTTCTTTTTTAGACAACTAAAGGACAGGGCACAGCTACACATACTACATTTACCTAACTATCCTGATAATAAGACATTCGCTATAAAAATCAACACTTTGTAACTATAAACAAAAACAGTATGTTCTTTTGTTCACCCAAATTTCAATGTTTTTCACTCCATTTTTCAATTGCGGTTGCCATTAATCAACCAGTCCAGTGATGTAGAACTTTATTGGCCCTTTATCAGAGAAATCCTACATGTAATAATCTATCAAATCAATGCACCAGTAACATGTTGGTGTTTAATATTCACTGGTGTTAACTTGTAATTAAATTGACATCTAGCATTGAGGTGAATTTATCAAAAAAAAAGTTTATATAATGAGTTTACTCCCTATGCAGTTCAAATGGACTATGAGAGTTACATCACGTGAACATAATCTTCATGTGGTATTATCATGAGTTAGTTTCAATTAATTCTGCAATTAATATTTTACCATTTAACAAAATTACCTAATGAAATTCATGTTTAAAGATACAAAATGGTATATCATATTTAAAGAAAAACAAAACAACCCAGAAACCCACTGCTTTAAGGCATCATTTTCATTTTATTGCAACAAACAAAATAATTCATATGATACAACTGTAAAACAATATTCTGCATTTAAATATTTTTTAATTTCACTGAATGTTGGTGCAGAATGATAAAGTACATTACATTACTTAATATATAAATAAATAAATTCAGTCATGTAGAATAACATGTGAAAATGGAACTTTTAGTATCATTCAGAAGATATCAAGATAATAAAAAATCACAGACAAATAATTCAAAATCCAAAGGTTGGATCAATAATTATCCTATCACAATCACCATTCAGCAGCTCTTGCTGAAGAATATCTACATTGACCTATGGCCGATTAAAGTATAACTTTTTCACATCAAAAGATGTTTCATTTAATATTCACAATGTAATACATTCGATAATTAAAAAACAATATGAAATTCATTACAATTTTTAATCAAATGTGTGTTCATAACCTCATCTTAGACAAGCTTGATCAAATTATCCACAAACTAATTTGATGTTAACACATGTACCTCTTTGGTTGGTACATACTTTATAAGTATTGAAATGAATTTGATAAAATATATTCACCATCGTGATATTTGAATTTTTTTCACTCAACAAAACATTGTAAAATAGTTTGGCAAGGTACAAAAAAAAAAATTGTTTTTCATGAATTTTCTCATTTTGAGGAAACTGTTTTGTTTTCCTTTAATTACACTTAACAATATTTTTGACCTGGAAGACCATCAAACCTTAATTCAAATTATAATGTTGCAACAGAAGCAAGACACACCCTAAATCAAACATACATTTAAATTTCTTATTATAAATCCTTTTCCTTACAGAATTTAGACCAAATGGAAGATCTTTGGCCAAGGAACCATAACTCCTCCAGCAGAAATTGATTAAATTAACATTCACCATTATCACCTACTAGTCCTCTGGACCGAAACCAAATACAGAATCTAAATCAAACCATGAAGTTTCCTCTTTTCCTTTTGTTTTCTTGTTTTTAATTGGTCTGTCCTTCGGGGAATTCTTGAAAAACTTTCCTGGTGGCTTGTTTGGTGTTTTACGCACATTGCATGATTTTTGTGATTGTGTTTTCTTAAACAGAAAAATATAAGAAAGATTTCAGCATGCCATGATACCAATGAATAATACATATCACTATAGCTACTGCAGTTTTTCCCATACTAGAAGTTAGATAGAACTTGTCAAACCTCACTGTAATTTAGTCAGATTTCACTGTAACTGTAAAGTATAAACAAAGTATTTAGAAGCTTAAACTTGTAACATAATTTTCAGTTTTGCTTTAATCTAAAAGATATAAGATACTGAATTTGCAACCAACCGTTTACCATCATAATGCATTCAATACAAAATGAGTATAGCAACCATTTAATAACAAGTATTTTGATTCTTTAATCTCCTTTATTAACCGCATCCCTTTGGGCTACCTCCTGGCATTAAATTACATTCCTTGACATATAAAAGATATGAAACAATAAAACTTGTAACGAAAGATTGCCAATATTTCCCCTTCGAGTGAAACCTATCTGACCAATCCTTCAATGAAGGAATTTTTTAATATTCATCAAAGCTTTCGCTTCACGATCTTTCTTCTTAGATTGAGAGGATAGTTTTTGCTTTTTCATTCAATATTGAGTATGCTTCATCAAATCATTTCAGTTACAATCCCTCTACTATAATGAAACAATCAAATTCAATTATCCACTTTAATGATAGTAGAAGGTCTTGCCATTCAACTATGTTTAGTTCCAAAAAAAAGTGTACATCAAATAGGTTAATGTCCTTTTGAAAGAAGTATTTAGGGATGTGTTAAAAGCAGGAACAGAATTTTCCCCTCATACAATTCTTTTGACATGTAATAGACAGAACAGATGTTCAGAAGTTGCAAATGACTGCATACACTTTTGAAACTACTCAAAATGATAAGGGCAATGCCAAATATTAACAACCCCCCCCCCCCAACACTGTGCCTCAGATTGCAACAAAGTTCTTAACTGGTCACATAGTCTAATTTTTGATACCATTAGAAAGGTGTTGTCACAAGGAACACACATGCAAAATATGAAAGCCCTACCTCTTTCAGTGCAATAGTTATGGCCAAATTTCAAATGTGGCTCAACGGTCAGAATAAATGTCAAATGATTTTTAAAATCTAGTACCACCGGAAAGACCTTGTCAGAAACATCATACATGCAAATATGAAAGCCTTATCATTTATGGTGCAATAGTTTTTGGCAAGGTCAAAAGTTGACAACAGGTCGACAAGATCTTTCAATCAAGGGCATGAAAAGTAAATTTAATAATAGTAAACAATTCTCTGTTTCAGTGTTGTTTTTGACCACTAAGATTCCAGTTGGGTCGATTAAAAATGTTACTGAAACAGTGAAACAGAGATCTTTAAACAAATTTTCAATTTCTCCAGGGATTATGCTTACTTTCTGTAATCTTAGAACATTTCCTCACATAATTAAAGGCACAAGCAAAGTAATTTGATTGGTCTAGACTGTGTTTCACAAGAAAACATTGGCTAACCACAGACCGATATGTTAGTTGGAAGGTTATAAAGGAGCGACATCCAACTTTAAAGCCAATACAACATACCTTTAAGCAACCTAGAGATTTGTTTAATGCACATCAGCTGGTCAAACAAGTCTTCTTGTCTTATGCACAAAGTATTGCACATGGAACCTTCAATTTTGCTATAAAATGTTCCAGGGGTGATGAGAGAGAAAGTGATTGCAACCCCTGGAGTATTGAGGATGCCTTGAACACAGCCAAGAATTTTTGTTTACTACTTAACTGGACATCTACAGACGTTAAGATTAATGAATAAAAGTTATACCTCCTCTAAATCAACCCTTGCAAGTTTGCTAGCTGGATGCTCATTAGGAAACAAATCCTTGAATTTTTTCATCTCTGCATCTTGTAACCTTGAATTAGTCTTCTCATTCTGTAAAAGAAGTACTGGTATGTAAACATAATCATTCATAAAAACAAGAGATCCAGAAAGGATTTGGTGCCCACCATTGCTTGATTTTCACTTGTTCTTTAAAATCTGGATCGTTCCCTTCTTTTCTCTTCATTCATTTGTTTTCGCTTACTTTATGAAATTTGAAAATTCCTATTCGAAATAGCAATCATATAATAATCTTTAAATGCCAAATTCAATATTGGCACATGTGGGTTTATTTAGTTTGACAGATTTGTTCCAAAACCAAAAGTACACAACCAAGACC
Source organism: Ylistrum balloti (assembly GCF_031769215.1). Lineage (NCBI taxonomy): Eukaryota > Metazoa > Mollusca > Bivalvia > Pectinida > Pectinidae > Ylistrum > Ylistrum balloti. The sequence goes on from NW_026782074.1 coordinate 1,106,587, forward strand.
AAAGGAAACCTACATACAAAATTTGAGAAAGCTGCATGCACAACTTTTCAAGAAAAAGCGATACCAAAATTTTTCATACTCTTAGATGGCTAACTGTAAGGAATTCTCTTGTTCTAATCATTCCAAAGATCAATAGGACATAATAAATTTTTTTAACTGAAACATTTTATACCGTATCAATCCCAATGATCCATGAATATTTTCGTCAAAATTCCTTATATGTCGTGTAGGGGAAAGATTTTGGTATCTCTCTCCGATATAAAAATAGCCTCACTTTTTATTTATTCATGATATCCTATATTTGAGACACTTTAATCAAATAATATAAAAAAAATTGGTGAAATGAACTATTCTTGACTAGTATCATTTTAAGAGAAAATTCATGGACAGACATGCAACAGCTGCTATATACTAGAAGTTCACTGTCCTGCTTATCAAGTCATCTGAAAGTTACTTATCATCAGTAAATATGTTTTCTGGTTCTCTAATAAATCTGTCTCCATGACTTGCTTTGAGTAATCATCTTATTATGTACGGTACCTCTTTTTTGTTTGTCTTTACTGTCCCGCCTCGGGGCACTCGGTTGAGTGGGATAGTTCCTTCATTATGGCCAGGTCTCTCTCTTTCAAAATCATCAATGTCCATACTCCGTACCTTTGGAGATGGCTTCACAAGCAGAGGTGTACTTCCTTTTTTCCCCTTTAAACGATTCTCTAATTCATCAATCTACAAAATTAAAATGTGACATAAAAAGTAACAAAATGAAGGACAGCACCCTTCAATCTACAACATCAAGAAAGAAAATCAGGATAGTATGGAAATCAAACATACAGAGAATCAAGACAAATGGAAACTAGTGAAATTAAAGTATTTATAATTAGGACCTTCCCTTTATAATCTAAATGAACAGATAGGCATACATAAAATCATTCTTAATCACCCGAAATGTTTCGGTTGTCAGTGGTCGTCTAAAGTATGTAACATAAGTTAAAGAATACTTATGGAGCATACACCCCTATGCACTTGTTTGCCTTATCTGAAGTAAGTGAGCAACAAGTGTTAAATAAACAGTCAACCCCTCAGTGTCATTGACCTCAAAAGACTTATCCAGACATCAAAGTAGTTAATTATATTTGACATTTCACCATCTTTCTAATTAACCTTGAAAGTACAAACAAAAGTGTATGTGATGCATCATGTAAACATCATATATATACTCTTATATAAAGTTTCAAGAAGAATACATTCAGCCCTTTTAGAAGTTTGGTATTAGATTGTGATAAATCACACTTGCCAACTTTTTAAAAAATTTCTATGAGGAGATTGTCTGCATTCCTACGTCTCAAAAAAGTACATAATTTGCAAACATCCATTGCCAGACTATCACTTTGATATTTCAAGTTGATCTTTCTGTAGGACTGTCTAATTTTTTGAAAGTATGAACAATAAATATTTGTTGATATTTCATGTCTTAATTAGAGCCAAAAAATGAGCCACCTAATAATGGAGACTTTCAAATATAGATTTATAAACAGACAGGCAAATATCTTGCAATCCATTATGCTATCAAAACAAGAAAATGCCTGCGAGACATAAATGTCCCAAACTCACAAACACAATGGCATCATTGCTTGAGTTTTCTATAAATAGTAAAAGTAATCTTTAAGCAGAAACTAATTCAAGGTTTTCTCATAATATTGTATACAAGAGTACCGCAAAGCAGAACAAAATATGCCCGTGAATATCCAAAACAAAGAAGATAATTCAAGAATTCCAGTCCTCCACCTGGTGTACTTTGATGGAAGTCAAAGGTCGAAGGCAAGGTCACAGTGACCTAATTTTGGTACACGACACACCGTCTCACCATGGTGCACCTACGTTTCAGTATCAAATGGTGTAGGACAAGGCTTTTCTTTGATAGAGGTCAAAGTCAAGGTCACAGTAACCTACGTTTTGCATGGGACATCGGTTAGAGGAAATATTCAGACAAGATTTTTATATTTCATATCATGGTGATTAACCATACAAACTTTCATAAAGATCGGCTGAAAAATGTAGGAGGAGATCTCCAGACAAGATTTCTATAGAAAAATAAACAAATGGGCATAACTCTTATTCAAATCATCTAATCAAAACCCCGTTCAGGAAAACAAAATTTCATATCATGGTGATTAAGCCTACCAAGTTTCATAAAGATCAGCTGAAAAATGTTGGAGATCTCCGGACAAGATTTCTATAGAAAAATAAAGAAAGGGGCATAACTCTTATTCAAATTGTCTAATCAAAAACCCCATTCAGGAAAACACAATTTCATATCATGGTGATTAAGCCTACCAATTTTTATAAAGATCAGCTGAAAAATGTAGGAGGAGATCTCCGGAGAAATAAAAGTTTACGACGGACGCCTGACGCCAAAATTTTCCTTAAATCATGATAAAGTTAAATAAATTTTGCAATAACTACTCAAAATCTTTAACAATTTTAGTGCAAAGAAATGACACCAATCTATGGTTTAAATATAATTTTGAATTGACAAGCCAACATTCCAAAGATATCTTAACCAAATATTAAAATTAGAAAACAATAATTCAACAATTTTTAATCATATGTTGCATTCAGTACCTCTATTTCCATTAGTTGTGAGGAGTCTGTATCTGAACTATCAGAGTTTTCTTTAGGTGAAGCAAACACAACCCTTCTTTTCTTAAAGGCAGAATCAATACTGTCATGTTTCAGTATACTTCTCTGTGGTGTTTTCATGTTACTTGTCCCTTGAGGGGTTCTGGAGGTAAGTTTTGGGGTTCTGTGGACAGAAACAGGAGTATATGCTGTTTCCATTAGTCGAGGAGTAGTAGTTTTAGGTGTGGTAGCAGTGTAAGCTTGTTGAGGAGTGCTTGATCTATTACTGTTTACAATTTCATGTCTGCAATGTTGTGGAGTCTGAAATGATAAAGGATAATAAATAATTTCTGTAAACATGTGCACATGTAAAAACACATTTTACTAAATTAACTTTAATTGTAATCTTGTGTATCATTGAAACAAATTTCAAAATGAGGCAAATATGTTTTGGTAACAAAACATGCAAACTTTATGTATAATGCAAACACAATCCAGAAAGCTTTTAGTCAATGCTTACCTTAACTCCTTTAATAATGCAAGATAAGACTAGTTTGCAGTTGTATTGTATTGGTAGACATGAAATAAAATTCCTGGTTGAACTGGGCTGCTGAATTTCAACGAAACCTAACTTCTTACATTTTGTACTTGTTTGAAATGCAATATACACTAATTAAAACTACCTGCATTGTTCTCTCAATGCTGATGCTGACAATAATGTAATGACATCAGAAAGATCACAAAGCTTCCTACCTATCATTTAATTTCTGACTCAGCTATTATTTCCATTAAATCCTTGACTGAATCTTTTTTTTTAGTACTAACAGTGTTTCTAGTACCATTAAGTCTGATGTCAAGTTACACTGTTATACTATTGATACTCGTAACATCAGATTACTGAGCCCTAATATATGTTCTTTTACTAACACATTTGAATGGGTATTTAAGGATAATTCCAAAATATACAATATATATAAATTTTACATGGCAGTTGTTGTTCATGGAATAGGAGTTTATTTTCTCTTTTTTTATTTCATAGATTTCCATGTAAAACTCTCTTTTGTAAATGTTTCCTCTCTTCATTGATGCCGATAGCTCAAATTGAGACTCAGGTTTCATATATGCATTCATCCCAAAAGTGTAAGCAAGATACGACAAATATAGTTCAATGCAGTGTTTCATATCAAAGAAATATCATACAAAAATCAATATAATGTTTAATCAACATCAATTCTCTTTTTGGAAAGGCAATGCATTCAAACCTGTGGGACTTGAGGGGTTTGTTCCTTTTTTGACTTAGGATTTGGTGTTGTCTTTTCTTCTACTGCATCAGTTTGCGTTGCTGAGGTTGTTAGATTTTTTTTTTGACTAGTGATTACATCTGCCAGCTCTGAAATCTTCTCGTCCTTCCAATAATACATGTATAAATAAATCAAAATATAAGTAGTGAATATGTATAAATAAATAAATAAAAAAAAAATGGCTCTACCATAGTGAAAGGAACATGCTTTTTATGCAAACAAATGAAACATATTTCTATCACTTCAAACATCTAAAGCTGGATACTAACAGTACCATAAACACGCCATTTTATTGCTTATTTTACATTTTCAAATGGGAAATGGAACCTATTTGTTACTAACTGTTATATCAAACCATTGTTCTGTTAGCTCACAGGTGATTGCAATGCATTTAATACATTTTGAAAATATCGACTGTATATCCAGATTGCAAACCTTTGTTAATATGGTTTCTTCAAGATCTGTCAGCTTTTCGAAATAATCCTTACATCTTTCTTCAAGTGATTTCTGTAAATAAAATAACTCTTTGCCTATATATGTTATATATATCTGTTATATATATATATATATATATATATATATATATATATATAGATAGATATGTTGCCTATATATCATTTCATTTAATATCATTTTAGTTTATCATACAATCCTCTCTTTTCCTATTAATGTGTGAAGAGACTTGCAGATCGTTGTTTAATATCAAATGTTCACTTTCGTATTTCATACAGGTCATATTCTTTATAAAATGAAAATACAAAAAAAAAAAAAAAAAACATTACTACAAAACCTTTTCTTCCTCAGAAATGTCCACTAATTGTTTTTGTTGTTCAATTTCATCTTGCAACTCTTGCAATTTTTGCTCAACCTGAAACAACACCAACGAAAAAAACTTACATTGTGTGCATCAGTTTTAGACTAAAAGTAATGACAAATGAAAGCAACAGGCTCCTTCATATACCCATTATTCAAATTCTTAGGATATTAACTCTGTTATCAACTAACCATGTTAATGAAGAACATTTCCTTACTTCAAGCCTTATTACAAGACAATCAAAAGGAAATCAGAATACTACAACATGTTACTTGTAATTTTGAGGTTTTTTCAAGTAAAATCAATTTTCATGAAGTAAAACATACTTATTACTTTCAGTAATAATTACCATAACTTTACTATGCGAATTTGTCTTATCATAGTGGAGACTTTGATGCCAGACAGCCCATCAGAGCACAGTGCAACCCCAAAAAAGTGCCAGATAAAAATGGCAAGTACCTCCCTATGAAACAGGTCATCCATCAGAGAGCACCATAAAGGAAGGAGGAAGGGAGATCACTCTATGTCGCTGTCTTAACAAGAGGACAAGATTTTTTAATCTTCTGTTTTTGGGCAACAAAGATGGGTGGAGGTACTGTATTTGCATACTAAAGTTGTGGTACTTATATCAGAAATGAAAATAAGTAACATCAGAAACCCTCTGTTTAGTAATCATGTCAATTTCATATTTTAGTGTGTAATATACTCATATCAATCTGTACCTCTGCGCGGGAATTATTTCCATCCTGCTCTACACTTTGAACCTTTGCTTTAAGTGTTTTTATTTCTTTGTCTTTCTGTGCCACAAGTTTATGATTTTCCTGTTGATATTTCTCCAAAGTGCTGGTCATATTGGTTATCTCTGCCTCACATTTTTTAACAATTTTCTCCTTTTCCTTTTGCATATTCTCACTGAACATCTCCATATCTTTCGCCTAGAAAATTGATACAAGGAAAGCATATTATATTAAATTCAAGCTGACAACATTTCTATGATTTACTTTTACAGTACATAAAAAATGTTACCAGTATGATTTGAAATGTGCTACTAACTTTAAAAAAGGGGGTGACAAATGAAAAGAGGTAAAAGAATAAAAGTCAACTTTCAGAAATAATTGTATGACATTTATTTAAGATGTGCAAAACTGAATTGTCACCTATACATTATATACAGACTAGTTCCAGACTTGACAAACCTGCGTTTTAGCTGCTGCAACATTCTGTTTCTCGGTACATGCTTCCAACTTCAGGCAATCTATTTGTTGTTGAAATTCAGACTTCTCTTTGTCTGCTTCCTCGAGAGCTGACTTCAGTTTTAGAATCTCCTTTTCCTTGTTATCTGTAAGCTTACTCTGTGATGTTAACTTACTTTTCAGATTCTTCATCTAAAATTAGATAAGTTTTACATTACTGAATTTTATATCTTCATGTCAATGACTAGATGACTAGTATCTAGATCATAAAACAGTGTTTGAATAAATTTAGTCAAAATTCCAAATAGCATTGGAATTTTCTTTTATGAATTTGGCTAGCAAGTTCATATTTGAAATATTCATAAGTTTATGCAAAGATTGAAAATTATATTTCAATTAAAAAACAAATTCAAATGAATTTCCAATAAATTTGTATTCTTTTATCCAGGGGCAAAGCCAACCAATTGTTCTTAAATTAATTGTAACAAGAATTGCAAGTCATAAGTCATATAAAGGCTATTGATATTCCAGCTCTACTATAAAATTCTGATAATGGCAATTTAGATGCGGCAGAGCAATGCTTCAGAAAATCATGAAAATGAAAAATAATCATATTTCTATAAGTATGTGAAATCACAAGACTTCAATTTCCTTTCAGCCACTGTCTCTTACGGTTGCCCATTTGACTGTATTGGCAATACATGGTGTTGCCTATTCAGGAAAGGCTAATAAAAGCAAGCATTGCCAAAATAAACTCTATTTGACATCATCAGATAACCCTTGCCACCAAGGTTGTCAATCAAATCTATAATAACAATTGTTAATCCCATACCCGAGTACGCTTCCAACCTAATATTACAGGTTATCATAGTTAAGAATCAAATCATACCTTCTATTACAACTTATCAACCTTCATTTTCACAGTTTTGAATCCCAAAATCAGAGATACTTGAGTCACATTTAGTGAAATCCTGCTTTAAAGCAATGATGAAGAAGTCATTTGATAATTCTACAGCAGTTTGAATCGATGAATGGTACTTGGTGTAGTAATAACCTTACCTTTGTCATGAAGAATTGTATAAACTAGTAAGCTGATATAATGCAACATACAGTAAAAGGGAAGATCAGGAGTAACAGTAAACCCGATTTATAGTTTAAATACCTCCTTTTCCACTTCTTTTATTTGTTTTGTTTTAGAAGACACTGTTTCCTTCAGTGTTTTGATTTTTTCCCCAAATGCAGATGCCTCCTTTTCTCTTGATTCCATTTCTCCATGCATACTTTTATCCTGAAAATAATTTGAACTATTACATAAATCCCATTAAGCTACATTGTAATTATGATAAATGTTTCTATACTTTATCTTTCCTAAACTCAAGCAAAACCTTAAAATATCACAACATGTCCAATACTAATTTACCTGCTCATCCCTTTCTCCTCGTAATCTGTCATTCTCCTTGATTTTATTTTCCATTTCTTCAGTTAAATCAGCTATCTTTTCCCTGCAATCATTTTGAAAGGATATAGGAATTTATTTGACCTTAAATTTTGAATACAAGCTTATTTGAAACAGAACATTTTCTATTATTGTTCGGTGCAATGACCTAATTAATGAATAGATAATTAATAAGTAACAAAACAATGCATTCAGCACTTGCTTATTTTTGATAAGATTAACAGCAAATATTATGCTGTGTTTTGAAAATGCAAGTATCAATGATCATTCTTACAAACTGCATCATATCAACAAGAAACCAAGACAGTCTTTACTATCAAATGATTATTTACATGCATGGTATCAAACTTTTGGTAAAGCCTTTTTTGGTATTTTCTTTTCCAAATTGTCATTCAAGCTTTTTAAGTTTATAACTTATGACAATGGATTAGCAGCAAATGGAATAAAAACTGAAAATAAGAAAACATTGAAAATGACTACCAGATACTTCAATGATTCTATGTTAATGGAATACTTTTAAAAGGTATCAAATAGTATATCTTTTCTTTGATATTTTTTTTTGGCAAAATATTACATGCATTTTAGTTCATCGTTTTCCAAAGTTTTGTATCAAATGATCACCAAAGATAACAAACAAAGGAGCAAGTGCCAAAGAGTGTACATGTATGAGTATATTAGCAGATATACAAATGGCTCTGGTGTTGCTACCAACTAGTATATAGAGTAATTGCAAAACCAAAATAATGAAGACAAAAGGTGCTCCATAAGTTTTCTGGTTTTGCCCTTTACAGAACTTCCTCATCTAGTTGATTTTATCTTCTCAAAATGAAATTGTCTGAATGGAAAACATTTTACAACACAATCAATGATTCAAAAACAAACAACAAAGTCCACTGTTAGGACGAGAAAACGGAAGTTGTAGTATTAAGTAAATCAATAGAAAATATCTTTAAAAACATGATTGCCCTTCTCCCATGCATATATTATTGTTTGATGAATTTACAAAAGTTGTGAAATTTGAGCTTTTACATTTTATCCCGATGACCACCTTAATATGGTGAAGTACACAATCTGATGTTTGACACATGCTGAATGGGATGCGACATGATGGCACAAATGGATGAACTTATGTTGACAGCAGTTACCCCCACCCACATCACCCATAAAAAGGTGAGGGCATTAAAACTGAATTATAGAAACAGGAAATGATCAGTTTCATGCTTCAGGTAGTCACACACTTAAAGCTTTTCATCACATGATTATTTATGCTTTGTTTTGCAAGATAATAAAATTACGTAACATTTAAAGATCATATATGAAGCCAAAATAACTTCAAGAATAAGAAGAAAATTAATTTTCTTTTCTTTTTTTTTCTAACCAGAAAAGATTATCATGTGATAAAAGGATGCTTATTGCATGGAGTAGCAACACAAAACATACAAAAAATAGTTAATTCAGTTCTTACTCAAGTCTATCTTTGGTATGATTGGCAGACTCTAATGAATCTTGCAGCTTTTCTTCATTCTTGTTAAGTTGCTGTTCAATTGCAATATTTTGCAAAATTTGATAAAAGAAAATATCACAAATCAGTTATCAACCAAAGCCACGTTGATTCACTTATGTAATTAATTATGTACTGTTTAATGCCATCATGGATATCAATCATTTCAGCTTATATCTAGGAACAAAAGCATTTTATAAACACTCTTCTCTTTTTTATTTATTCCATAAGCATGTCAATATGCTTCATATAACTTCCATGTCACTTGAAAAGGCTTTGATTCAAGCACAGATTAAGACACATGTACCTACATGTATACTCATATTCAGATTAATGCTGATGAAAAAGAATCCCAAAAGCTGTTAAAGATCAGGTATGTATTGCAATTATGTAGTTCCAAGTAACATATACACAGCTGATGTCATAAGAGGATGCTAATCATGTATGGCCTGAATTATATCAATATGCACTTGTGGTGTCATGTTACATGTAATGAGTACATTTATCCTGTAACTAAAATTCTGACAGGTAAGCAGCGGCCCCATTGCTTCAGTCAGGCAATATATCCCCATATAAGTATCCAGCAGAAGTGACTATCTAGAAATTATAGGCATATAAAAAATATGGCCTTATTCATGTACACATGCCATCCTGAGCAAAATTAGGCAATGGAACAACAATATTTCACCTTCATATATAGTGTGCCACTAGTGATTTCAAAGTTTTGAAACCTGAAATGCAGTTGTATTAGTTTGGCCTTCAGTAAGGGCTTTAAATTACAGTATATGATATTTTCGACAATATATTCTCTGTTTCTACTTTTTAGGAACAGTGACCTTAAATGCTAGACTTCAGTGACATTTAAACGTGGCTATTGTCCATTCAAATATTATTGTCAAATGAAAGTTTAAAAATGTTGACAGCTGTTAGGGCTTTTACAAGGTATGTAATGCATATATTGCATGCATAGTAAATTACGATATTACAAACCTGGATTTCTGATTGCAAACTTTGAGCATCAGCTTTGATTAATGCTAATTCCTTCTTAGTGTCTACCATCTGATCTTGCATCCTACTCAGTTTTGTAGATGTTTCCTCATGATTTGTTCTACAAGTCATAAATACGACATATTTAATATATCTACTTCTCTGCCAGGGACCTAACAATTTCATTGAAGTGCAATACATATTGGATGCACTGTCAGCTGCTGATGCTAAATATCAACATCAAAATGACTTATGCACCTTTAGAAATGTTTGTAGCTTCATTTCATTTGCCATCACTAGTCACCTAAACAGGAAGAATTTAAAGTTTACTTTCATGATATAGTTCAATACATTGTTTTATTGAAATCAGACACAATTTTATAGATTTAAAATACTTTTCAAATAGATACATCTTAGACACACATGTTTTCAGCCTTTTTATCTCAAAATTACAATATACAATTTTCTAAAGTCATAGTTGGTGTTATTCCAAAACAGCAAAACATCCGAATAATAACAATAATCTTAATGGAAGCATTTTTTTTCTGAGAAAGTTTCTTTCATGCAAGGTCACTTCACATTTGATATGATGTACAGAGGATACATATATACATATAGTTTGGCACATGAACTAATCTCATTGTACCTTTCTTCTGCCAGTAAATCTGTCAATGCCTGCAAATCTTTGGATAAAGATTGTTTAGCTTCACATTTAGCTTGCAGCAGCTTTTGTGACTCTTCAAATCTTTTCTATAGATAAAGAAAACTGAATCAGTAAAAATTATTATAATGGTAAAGACACATTAATAAAACTCTGCATTCTAGCCTCAATATTCTAATTAATCCCCAAATGTCTAATAAATTCATTTTTCAATCTTTAATGCCTAAATTTAAAATGAGTAAAGCCCATCACCAAAGATTTTCCCCAAACAACAAACCATGCAGTTTTTAAGCTCTAGCTGTGCTGACATCAAACTTTCTTCTGTAGCATTTTTTTCTGTAGTGAGGTTGTTTATTTCACAGTTCAGCTTGTTGATGGTCATCTAGAAAATAAATGCACATCAAAAATGTGTAAGTGTGTGTAAGTTTCAATTATCATCGATACCATCAACATCTTTTGAAAGATCTCAACTGAAATGTCCTCTGCAAAAGAGGAGTTAAAGGTTAATAATTGGATGTTTGTCACATGATTCTTCTCTTAGTAAAACATGAAGAAAAGTACAGAATATTTTGATCAAATCACAATAACAAAACTCAATCTGATACCTGACAGATATTCAATACTGAATTCTGAATGTCAAAATATAAACCTCCTCCATCAGTGAAATCAATGTACTGAAAAGCTACTTTAGAATTTGACAATGAAATCTTTTCAGCAAACTTATATTTGAAATAAATAAAACAAGAAATTTACAAGTCAGCTGCTAAGGTTCTGGCAGTATAGTATCCCTCTACATGTATTCAGTTAAAGAAGAGTGAAGTACATTATCCATAAAGACTTTTGAAAATTTCTTCAATAATTTTTTAATTAAAGATAATTTCATATAACATGTCAATCAGCTGGATCGAAAAAGAAAGGTGTCTGGTAACTAGCAAGATATCTTGCTCCTAAAATTCTACTTCTATTTCTGTAATCAATCTAGATATTCCTATCAGTCTGTTTTTTCCTTTGTATACCTCTTGGGTCATAACTTTATCTTTACTGCCCACTAAATCCATGGTCAGTCTGGATACTGTAACTTCCAATTCTTTTGTCTTATTTTCTTCTGTCTCTATCTTTGCCATCAAGTTCATCTAAAACCATAGAATAACAAGTCCACTATGTGATAATACATATAATAGATACAGCACCAAAAAAGTAATTTAAAAACATCCAGGAAATCTTACATAATGGTGAAGAGTTTAGCAATAAATCATTAAGCCTTGAATTTCTTTTGAACAGTTGTATAATTGGAGAAATTCATTATGAATTCTATTGATTTAATAATTTGTTTTCAATGTAGAATGATATATCTCCACAAATTGTCATGAAATTTAACTAACCTTTTCGTCGTCAAGTGCAGCAATCTTAACTTCAAATTCACTCTTTTCCATTATTAACATATCTGTTATTGAAAAAGCAATCATTTGTTCAAAAACTCACAAAAACAATTTAAATACTTGCATTTGGTCATAATTTGGTAATTTATTTATTCAAACAGCCATGCAGTTTATATTCAATACAGTGTAGGAAGCAGATTTCAGTTTCTAAATTTTTCATTATGACAGTTTTTTTCTAGTTTTATTTAAAATTTTCAACTAAGAACGTGATATTTCAAGTTTCAAAATCTATAGCAACAAAACTAATTCATTATTAATTAATGTCAGTATATAAATTTTATGAACTTGGATTTATTCAGTAATAAAAAAAAACAACTGAGGCTACCTTTGGAACTTTTCAATTCTTCAACAGAACTTTCCATTCTTGCAAGATCTTCTTTGAAAATTTGAATTCTGTAATATTATTTTTTTTTCATGGAAAGTGTTTGATATTTTCAGCAATTTGATTTATAACAATTGTCACAAATTGCAATTCTTTCAACCGAGATCTAGAAATGATGTTCTTTGCTTGGCTTCTGTAAGCTTAATTGGTAATGCCTAACAATAAATAATATATATTAGGAAAAAATTATTCAAGTGGAAACTATTATACAGAGCTAAACTGTGTTAATGTTGTTGTTAGTTTTGAAATTAAGCATATTACAGTATTAAAGGTTTCACTTCCCATAAGCAGATTTTCTACACATGAAATTAGATGGATATTTCCTCTTTGAAATTTTACAATTTTCTTTAATGTCTTTAAAGAAAAGGAATACCTGTCTATCTTTTGTGATAACATCTCTAGTGTCTTTCTGATGTATGATGCCAGAAGATCAATATCAAGACAGTCCATGTTATGTTCTTCCTGGAGTTCTTCTGGTAAATGGATCCTACAAGTCTCATTCAGTTCAGCGATTCTGTTACCAAGTTGTGAACAATGCTCCTGAAATGGAGCATGACAGCTGTAATTCATCCCTTGGGTTCTACAATTTTACAACAGCTGTCAGTTGTAAGGTAAATTATAATGATGATTATATATATTATATATTTATTGGACATTGTCTGTGCACTCATAGTTAAAATGTGGTACATGCACAGCACATATAGCACATATAGCACATATTATTCTCACAACCTGTTAACTTGATAACAAATTACAACAAGTAACTTTAATGTTAATGAAGTGAAAGACAAAGTTTGTATTCTAATCACGGTAAGTAATTAAACTTTTGAAACATAATACAAGCTTTAAAATAATGGTATCCACTGGTTACTGATAATCCATGATTAAGACCGTTTAGTACAGATCATTCTAGCTGGTGACCAAATTTTCAAGACTCTGGGATCCATCCAGTAATAAATTGTTACAGCTAAACAAAGGAGATTCTTTCCAGTAGTTGCAGACCTGAAGTGTTCTCCTAGCAGAAAGACTTCTAACATTTATAGTTTCTTTAACTCAATGTCCCTTTGACTCATACTCATGAGGGAAGGTATGAATAATATAGAAATGCTGATTTTCTATTGATTGGAGTTAAAGTAGCAATAATGCTGTAGTCCGGTTACAAAAGAAATCTATGAAATGTGAATGGAACATTCCCTTCAGAAAGAAGTCTTGATATGTTGTGCAGAAAACATTATATAAAAGGTTTACATGTATGTCTGTACCAGGTATAAGAAACCAACCTTCGTCTTTGTCAGCTCAGATGTTGCTTCCTCAAGTTTATTTCGATGCTCACTAACTGACACCTCTGACGTCCGCAGCTTTTGTTCAAGATCATCTAATATAAAAACATACATGTAATTCTTGCAGACAAAAAAATTCCTCTTACTTGATGAACGTGTGATATGAAGAATTAACTTTTTTAACTTAAAACTAATAACTTAATAGTGTAACTTTTTTAAGGCCACAGCATCTCCTTCCAACAGTTCACCGTTTTCACGATTTAATTTTATAGTAAAATAACAACTGAAATAAGTTTTCGCCTGTCAGCAATACAAAATTAGGTAGTACATCATACAAAGTAAAACAGCATTTTGCAAGAACAGAATTTCTTTCATTAATATAGCTTTTGGTATACATGTACAATTATCTCACTGGGTTGTATCTTTGACTGATGCAAGTTAACTCAATTCCTAGGAACACAATGATCGGAAGCTACTAGGATATTGATCTTCACTGTTAATTGACTCTAGTTTAAAGCTGAATGTTTAGAAAAATGCTTAAGTCTGTTTAGAATTTATCAAAATATACAAAGAACAATGTGTATCCAGGTGGTATTAAATTTCAACTGATTTTCACCTTTGACCCATTACCTTCACAACAGACCTGGACATACAAGTTTTACATGCCAAATATCATGCCTCTAGGCCTATCAGTTCATGAGAAAAGTTGTTTAAAAGTTTTAACAAATTTGATCCTTGTGACTTTAAATATAAGTCAAGGTCATTTCTTTTCGCAAATTTTGTCAAACTTCATCCTAGGAATGTACCGACCAAATATCAGGCCTATAGGCCTATGAGTTCATGACAAGAAGTTGTTTTAAAGGTTTTAACAAATTTGACCCCTGTCACCTTGAATATATGTCAAAGTCATTTCTTTTTGCAAACTTTGTCAGGCTAGTTGATGCCAGACAAAGGACAACATGCTGCGCCACAGCATAAGCTCACTTGGTCCTTCTGCCAAGTGAGCCAAACATTACTGTTAAATTCAGCTGTGGCAACCTTGATCATTAACTTCTAACACTTAATGCCTGACAGAAGGAAAAATTGTGCAAAGATCTATTAGAATTGGTTGATTAGTTTTTTTATATGTACTGCTACAGTTCATACTGCCACTTGCAATATCTTTAAACCCGTCTATACAAATTAATTCCCAACGTAAAACTTACCACACACAGTTTTCATATCATACAGCTTATCTTCACTTTTACAAAGCTGAGATCGGATGTCTCTGATCTCAATATCCTTATCATCACAGCTACTCAAGAGCTCTTTTAACTGAAAAGGAAAATAACTTTTATGAACAAAATTACAAATAAAAGAAAGAAAAGGGACTAATATAGATATAACCTTCGATTACAAAATGTTGTACTGGTAATTACCTCAATCTATTTAAATATAAACATTGGTCAAGTGGAATCTTTACCTTTGACTCTGTAAACTTAAGTGATGTCTACCAAAATCTAATTGGTAGTTTCAAACTTGATGGCATTATCATTAAGTTATGTAATGAACACAAACTGAATCTACTGAGAAGTTTGTGACATTTACTTTGTATACAAGATTTTTACTATGAACAGAGCAACATAATAAGATGGGTATCACTACAGACAGGCAGTATATATTTCTTAAATCATACCTAGTAAATATATATGATTCCATAATATGTAAAGTGTTTCAGTTCTGATTGACTCCTGCTTTTCATCTTAATGCCTTGACATTAAATGGCCTACAGTGTACATGACTTTATTCTGGATATTGATTGAAAATTGCTGAAAATGGCACTTTGTTCTCAACTTTGAAAAGGGGAAATCATATGCATGTATTATAGAAATAATTACTTATATTTGGATTTACCTGACATTCTGCTGTGGTGATCTTTTCTTTCCACTCTGTTTCTTGTGCTTGTTTATGCTCACGTTCTACTGTCACTGAAAGCATTCGAAGAGTAACTCCATAGTTAATCTTTTTTTTACAATGTGCTTCGAAGTCACAAATTTAAAGTTGAAAATTGTGACAATGACTTGACATCCTCTTCCACACGACAACTTGGTTTCAGCGTTTAATTTGCATTTTAAATGACATTTAGAATACAGTCAATCTGAAGATATAATAACCTGGACAGTAAGTAGCATTTACACTCTATCCAGTAATTAATATTGACAATATAACCAGCTCTTTACACTGTATCAATTCAGCTGAAATATCAAGCAGAGAACAACAAGTCCCATTAAGAGAAGTGTGGCCAAGTAAGGTGTTTGGGAAGAACAATAGGCCTAATGGGCTGATATGCAGTTCATATATTTTGAAGAGTTTATTTCTTGTTCATTACAATCATTATACACCTTCTATTAACAATTTATGGTTTTGCGTGTGAAATATTGACACTTAGGATCTCCTGGTTGTCAAAAAGATGTGTTACAAGTGAAACAACTCCAACAAAGAATAGCTAATCCCATTGTGGTTTATTACCTTGAATGATGGACAAAAAAGATTTCCAAGTGAGTGAAGTTTTACCCAAAGCCTTCATGCAATGAAGCTACTCTACAAAGCTGACATGGATTTTCTAATAAGTAGTATTGGTGATTGAGTTACTTCAACCAAGGTACAGTTTGAGGGCTGAAAATTTTACTTTTTATTTTTGTACAAACTCTGTGTGTAAGAGCACATTCTTAAACATCTCTATATCCTCTTCAACTTTAAATCAAGAGGGAATAATATTGAAAATCAGGGTCTCTTGGTTAACGAAAAGAGATTGTTTAATTATCTTGACTCATGAATTTTATCTAGTATATGACCTTGAATACAGATAAAGTTTATTTCTTTGAACAAACTTTTTAGCCCTCATCCAATTCTGCTTCATTCATGACAGATTCTCCTGGTTATTGAGATGAAATTTAAAGATACTTAACAAAGTTAAATATAATAATACTGCATGATATAGGCCTAATATCATATAGACTTGGCCTCTTGGTTATTTAGAAGAAGTGTACAAACTTAATTCTTCAAAAGTGGTCCAATGTGACATTTGAAATTGACAGACGACTACCAAAATATCATCAAGTGTAGAACTTGATATTGTGATACACGATGTTGTAACATACTACAGCATAATAAAGCTTTTTATTTAAAAAGAAGTAAAGTATGAACTTTGACCCTTTCATCCCCACTGATGGCCACCAAAATCTAACCAAATGAAGAACTTGATGTTGTATTATAATGATGTGAATCAATATGAACTACAGATGTGAAGGAATTCATAAGATACCATCTTTCTGCTGCAGACACAAGGGTAGATGCTTAGAAACATACAGATGATGTGTTTACTGAATACCCTTTATTACATGGGGTGGTATATATGTAATTATTACTGAATTCTGTGGATGCTATTAAGAAAGCATACTTCATACGTACACTGGTTTGTTAATTTGTTGTGATCTTCCTCTGCATTCAGCTGAAGCTCTCTGAATGATTTTGATAATTCCTGTAAAACATATGAATATAGACACTTGAGAGTGATACTGAATCAAAACCAATAAGAGAGTACCAGTAAGAATTTACAGAAGATTTCAAATTATGTCCTTGCCCAAGAGAAGACATGAAATAAAAGTGCTTATAATTATCAGGTATTTTAGAAGTAAAAACCTGACTTCAGTAAAATTAGTTTTCTCATATGAAACTAAAACAAAATGCACAATGGTCCTGCATCACTATAACCTGGTATTCAATGCTATTCAGGTTTACATTTTGTATTTAATTGAATAGTAAAATAGGTCTCAATCAAATACAGATGTACAGCTAAAAAAATATCAATATTAAAACACAAGTGTCAAAAACAATCTGGTTTAACATCATTATCTAGTAATCAATATAACAATTTTTAACATTTAAAAAAAATTCTAACTATTTTATCTTTCAATTAATCAGAATTCCTCAGTTTTGCCCCTTGTGACCTTAATAATTGGTTGAGGCAATTTCTTTTTGTAAACATTTCGAGAACTGGATATAAACAACTGTCTTGATTCCAATGCTTTCAATACTTCAGAATAGGTCTTTGGAGGTTTACCTCAAATTGTTTCAAATTTTCCTTTTCCTTATATTTCAATTCAGTTTTTTCAGTTTCACCTGAAATTGAAAACAAATAAGAACAGCTTTATCTCTGTTTTATCCTTAACAATAACTATCTGGTTGAAACTCTAAATTCACTTTACTTTTTTACTTGAAACATTTGAAGGAAAATTTAATACAGATAGAATATCAACAGACCTTCAATCCATTTTACATTTCATTACATTGACAAGTATACTGAAACAATCAAAAACAAAGTTACTATTCATAGTTAGCATGTGCTCCATGACCCAGACCCATGAAAGTTTTCTTGTAGGAAAACGAAATATAATTAAGCAAAAATGAGTAGTCTTCCATACTAGGCTGTAGGTAAAAGGTCTGATTGATAAGTTGTGAGCCTTGTATTGAAGAAATTAAACAGGAATGTCCTTTTTCAGCTCTACTATTCCCTGATTATTTAAGGCTGTGTACTCAAAGACTGGTGTCATTTGATCAGTTTATGTCAAAGAGGTAGCACTTTAAAGTAAACGAGGCAAGTGACTAAAATCGCAAAATGAAAAAAATGCTGAAAAAACAGTGGTCAAGCACATAAAAATATCCATACTGATTCAATAGTTACACCATGGAATGATGCCCCTTCACATGCTACAATGAAAAAGTGATTGGTAGAATGGCAGGCAGAGATGACACCCATACTTGAAGGCCTGTCACTGTTACAACCCCTGAAATCATCAATAAAGTCAATAATATTGTTATGGCTGACAGGCAAGTTACAGAGGGATATATAGCCAGTACAGCTGGGATTTCACAGGAAAGAATACATTCCATTCTTAAAAAGATCTTGCAATAAGAACGCTATCAGCCTATTAGCCCGCTGGGTTCCAAGACTTCTGACAGTTGATCAGAAGCAAACTAGGCAGACTTTGTGGTGTGCTAATTTGAACCTTTTAGAGGCAGATCCTGCAAACTTTCTGCAAAGGTTTGTGACTATGGATGAAACATGGGTCCATCATTTCACCCCAGAAGCCCAACAACACTCTAAAGAATGGCAGCAACTTGGTTCACCCAACCAAAGAAGGCAAAGACTGTTCTATCAGCTGGAAAGGTTATGGCCTCGATTTTCTGGGATGGTACATCATCTACAAAAGGGACAATCAATCAATGGCACATATCATGCATCTTTTCTTAGGTAGTTAAGAAAAATCAGGCAATTGAAGCCCTGCAGAAAACTCAGGTAATGTTTGTTGTTCTGCCAAGACAATGCTCCTGTTCACAAGTCTTTCATTGCCATGGCTGTTATTGATGATAGTGGCTTCGAATTGATTCAGCATCGGCCTTACTGCCTGATGTTGTTCCATCAGACTTTCAAAACTGAAAAAAGGTCATTTATGGTACCCACTTTCCATCAGATGATGTCATACATGCAGTGGAAGATTTTCTGAACAGTCAAGAAAAGGAGTTCTTTAAAAGTGGCATTGAGGCCCTTAAACATAGCTGGCCAAAGTGTATAGATACTGAAAGGGATTATGTTGAAAAATAAAGCAATATGTCTGCAAAAACTAACCCTTGAATATGAGGCTCACAACTTATCAATCTGCCCTTTTATACATTTTAAATAAACCTGAAGATTTTCTTTCTGAAATTTTTCTTGGTCTAATAACCCTGAACCCACATGAAAAAAATATATGCATCCTGTAAACATTTGGGAAACATTAAAAACAGAAGGAATAATACCAAATTATGTGTAAAAAAAAAATATGGAAGAATTTCAGGTGCTCAGCAGAAGCTCGTCAAACTTTTTATAAATATGAAACCTTATATTTATCAAAATGTTTCTCTGGTCTAGTTAATATCTTCAATTATTTGTTAACTTGACAATGCTTTGTGTATCACAAATAAGTTGAACATAATTAAAGTCTATTCACATGTCAGCAATCTGTCTTCAGTCTTGACACTGTGATCTTTGAGCAAATTGCATATATCTCTTGTTGAAGTTATTCTGTAATCATAAACAAAATTCTCAAATCAAACAGCAGATATTGTCATGAATATCTGTTATGTAGAATAACAATTGCAAAAATCTACAAGTTGCTTTAAACTCATGTTTGATGATAATCAGCACATTAACCTATGGATTAATATACATTAAACACTGAAAATGGAAATACAATATAGTTGTATTTACATAACTGTATGGATTAGTAGCGCGGAACTTTACCTCTGTAGAAGTTCCTCTCTATTTTCAATTTCTTCTTGAAGCTTCAAGCTAAGATTTTCATTCTGCAGCTGAAAATAAAGACAAAGCTATCATCTAGGAGACAGGGAAGATTTTACATTTCCCATTTTTTTTTTAACTCATACCTCAGAAAAGTACATTTCTAGATCCTCTTTTTAAAATCTGAAAAATGTTCCTTGAAACAAAATTATTCAAGTTGCTGCTTTTGATGGAAAAATTGGATTTCTGAAGCATGAGCATTGAATTTCATGTATTTTTAAGAATGTAAATGCCTTGAGGGTTTACTGAAAATTTTAATTCCAACATATTTTTGTTATCAAGGTATCATGAGTGAAATGGGAGACACAAACCTGTACTTAATTATTCTAATCCAGTAATTAATAAATGTGAATGATACTGTTATTCTTAATATTCATGTAGGTTTTGCCTAACGCATTCATCAAGAAAGCAGCAGTAGGCAGAAATGAAACATTAACTATACAAATACCTGCAGATCAAGGCTGGATTTCCGCAGCATGTCAATTGTACATGTTGCTTCATGTATATTTTTTTCCTGAAAAATAAGAACACAATACAAATACTATACAACAATAAGATATATTACCATAGTGAATATTCCCTGTTACATTTATAATATAAAGTACCAAATTTCAGTTTAGAGCCTGGAAACCAAAAGAAGTGACTTATTTCTCAAAGACTTTATTTGCTCAAAAGTCACAATAAGTTAAATTATGGGTGGAGGTATCACACTTAGCAGAACAAAAATTTCAAAATGCACACCCAGTGATTTAAAAAAAAGTTGTACAAACAGAAATTAGAGATCCAAAACAGATTATAAGTTCACAGACACAACCAAACTATAGCGGTAATAAAAAATAAAGATTTACCTTCTGTTTTATTTCAATTTCTGTTTGAACTTTCCATTTCATTAAGTTGTACAAACAGAAATTAGAGATCCAAAACAGATTGTAAGTTCACAGACACAACCAAACTATAGAGGTAATAAAAAATAAAGACTTACCTTCTGTTTTATTTCAATTTCTGTTTGAACTTTCCATTTCATTATTTTGTCAGCTTCCTGGTGCAATGCATGTAGAGTATTTGTGTCTTGCTTAACAGCCTCATTTTCTGCAAAGGAACAGTTTTTTAATCAGAACTTATTAAATGAAAAGATTCTGAAAAATTAAAATGCAAAAGTATACATGTTCATGAATGCCAAAAAGTGCTATGAAACTGATCTTACCTTTAGCATTGGAGACTTGAAAAGTTGATACATTTTGGAATGTTTTTTGCCTCATATGGCTTGATGGCTACAGAAAAACATTATAAGAGTAAGAGTGTGAGATACGAAAGTAGTTAAGAAAAGATGCATCTAGCTAATTTTGCTGTATCAGAAGACAATATTGATATTGTGAAAGTGATATCTGATTCATAATTATCATTATTAATGCATTATTAAATTACTTCAGTATAACCTCATATCTTTTAATTCTGATGACATATACCATTGTTGACTAGCAAATGCATGGTTAAAATGGCATTTAATGTTGATAAACTCAACTTTAAGAGAGACATCAATTATTTTTGTCATTTTCAATTTGTATGGAATAATTCATAATATTTCAAATCATCAAATATGTGAGTCAACTCATTACATAAATAACCACATCAAAGTGACTCAAAATCAGTTATGTCATTCAACAATATTACCATCAAATCATAATGAAAATTTATTTCAAGGTGCTTATAAAACATCTGGTACAACATGGATAACACTTTTTTTTCTCTTTCAATTCAACTGATTTCATTTTGTTGACACTAAAATTTTCGTATATATCATAATAGCAAATTACAACTCTACAATATCACTTATATAAGCTCTCAATCAACAGTAACACTTATCATAATGTGTACAATTAGACAATATTACAGTTTAAGTAATATTTTTTGATTTTCAACACATATAAATGTATTAAGTAATATTTTTTTAGATTTTCAACACATATAATTGTATTAAGTATTATTTTTTTTTTATTTTCAATACATATAAATGTTATTCATATTTATTTTACAAACCTCAAACAAGTTATTGCGGTTATTGACACAGTCTGTATTTGTTATCGGTTTGAAGAAGGGTTGTTGCGGTTTTTCTCTTGACAGCATCATGTATGCTAAAATAAAATAATGTATTTGTACAATAATTATACACATTCTTTAAGACAAGAGACCCTGGGATCTTGGTGACCATCTTTTATGATTTGGACTTCAATTCATTACTTCTTTCAGTGATGAGACACCGTTAAATGACCCTTGCTGTTAATTGGATGTAAAGCAACAATATAAATTAATCAAACTTAGATATTTCAATTGCCAATGTATATATATACAGGGTTTTCCATAATTTTGTTAGTAGTAGGCTGTGTAGTGAAAGTAGGAGGCTGGCCTGCCGTGTACATCTAGTCTTGTACGGAACATTATTACGGAACTGGATTGGTGTAGGCCGCCAAATGATCAAAGTAGCCGATCAAATTGGCCGGCGACCGGCTCTTATGGAGCTTCAGAAAGAGACGTCACTTTTAGGCAGTGCCTATTTCATGTTTCATCACGTTAAGCCTATTTCGAAGAATGAGAATGTGAAAGTGAAATGATGATGATATTGAAACCAGAGTCATTTCAGATTCATTTTTTTAGCTGACCTCCCTACCAGAGAAAGCATGATATATGAAACAATTTGCATTATGCTAACTTCAGAAAATTGCTTAACACATGAAAATGGTCACTGACATCGATAAGATATTGGATTAGCTTCAACGAAACTGATCTATTAACTAAAAGCCATCAAACACGTGATAGTAGGTTAGAACTGATCGAATCAGTCAATGACAATGGTTCTTGAACGTATGTGATGAAATTTACCTCTGTCGTCTGCTCTTCCAAAACAAACGCACGTGTTTCAGGTCAAGGTCGATAGTCATTTCCGGAAAGTTTTAGAGTCTATATATAATAGTTTGTGTACACTATTATAGTTTTTCCTTCTACACGTTATAGAAGTAAATTTCTCACCATGAATGTAACATTTGACTCAACTATCTTAAACTGACATTTCAAAAGATATAAAAATCTGTTGCTACATTGATATAAACGGATTACTAGGACGGTTAAGTAATTTGGAACAAACCATAACAGGAAGTGCTGACTTATCTGAAGTTTCCCGCGAGTATTTCACTGAAAAGATGGCTCTTCAACCAAAACAAGAGTTGCAACTTGGTAAATAATCTTGTTTGTGATTAAATATTGCTCTATGAGATAATTTTATCAAACAGTCAAACTAGCATATTAATTCGTTTTTAAAATGTGCTTATATATATAGATACATTGTATCATGTTACACAGTCATTGCGATAATCCTATTTTATGCCTTCGATCTTAAATCGGATATTTATATAAGCGGATATCTGATGTTAACATCGAACTTCATATAACGTTAAACATCACGATTTGATCCTTCGAAGGCATATATCATAGGGACAGTAAAGTTGGACATAATTGTTCATCTACAATATTTAACAAATCTTTCTTACAGTTAACTCCCCAAAGACTGTATGTAACCCATTTGAGGTGGGTGTTGGTTGGTGATTGACGGATTTTACTACGTGCACCTAATTATGATGTTACATGTATGTCAGGGAGAGGGTGGCCGGTCTTTGTCGATTTCATACACTGTACACAGTTCGATGGGGCGGTCAATCTACGATTTGTTTTGTATAGATCTTCATTAATAGAGAAATGTTTTATCTTTCCATCGATCATTTTCTATGTTGACGAATCGTGTCGTTGTAAATTATATAATTCAACTTTACCTCAAGGCTATGATCAATTGCCAACTCATGCATGGTTAGCTAAGTTTTTGTTTATATACTGATACTAAATATGCAGGAATTCTTACTTTTGACAGTGACTAAGACAAGGTATAAAATTGCAGATAGAATTTCTCTTGTTAGATAGTAAGAACCTTTCGGACAAATACAATTATTGGAACATCCTCTTTATCTGGAACACTATCAAAGAATGTCCCGACTTGGAAACAGAGTGACGCACAGCATTTAAGGCAAGGGTTCCCTCTGAATCTGCCCAGGTGGAGTCATTACCATTCCAATCTTTTTGCTCCAGTGACTGACCAATGCTTATAGGGGAATTGAAGAAAATAGGAACATAACTAAAAATAGATACTTTCATGGTCATGCACTTTGTCTATGCTTTCTAAAAATGTTATATAGTATGATTTTGTGATACAAGAAATGCAAGTTGAAGCAAAGTCCGAGGATCTTATTGCTGAAAAACAATTATAAGGTTATATTGTAAACTGCCTAATTAGAATCCATGAAATGCAGTATCGTTGCAAGTTATGTAGATTTTTTTCATATATTGATATTCCATTGGTTGACAACCCATGTTTAGTTTTAATGTGCGTTTTTTTTTATCCCATTTGAACTTTTTGATAAAAACAAAATAACTGATTGTTTTCCAGATGGTATACAAGAGCAGGGATTTCTCTCATTTCACAGATCATTACCAGAGGTAATTTGGTTTTTTTATTTTCATGTTGTACAACATATATTATTGCATTGACACTTCAGTATCGGTCCCCTTAGGTATAGTATCATGTTAGCAAAATAGTACATTGTTGAATTGTAACAAATACATAAATGTTTCAGAATAAATTCACACTGCAACAAGACATTTAAAAAAACTGTTAATCAGTGTACAATTGATATTTCCCCAAATGATGTACACAGATCAACGCTCAAACTTAAATTGCTCTCCTTAAAATGAGTTCGTATAGGTTTCAGAAATGTAACTGAACTTCTGGTTTTTGGTGAATCACAAAGACACTTGAGATAGTATTGTTTAATTTTCTTTAAAATAAGCTACATTAACAATTTTTTCAAAAAGAGTTCTTATACTATCTAGTGTACAAGTTAATTAATTTAAAGCAGAAATGAGTCATAAAGCATGCCAAACTTTGTTTATAGTGATAATTAAATCACATTGGGGACACTTTAGCCTATCTATCATTTACAAACATATTCCAGATTTGACAGTCTAGATCTAGCTACTCTGAACATTAGAGATCCTGATAACCTGAGCTTCTGAAGTTTTGTGTCACACACAGTTTTTCATTAAGTGAAACAGCTGGACAGTTCAACAAGGGAATCGATTACAATCATAGTTAGGGAACCTTAGACTTAACCTTTGTGGATATAGGGAAATCTTATAGCATTAATCATATCCATGAAGAAATTTCTGATCCTTTTGACTGTCCTGTTTCAGTAAAATTTTCATAATTGTTGGCAAGGAAGTGCTTGTGTTGTATTTTGTCACAACTTCACACTTAGTATCAAGTAAAGAATGCCTGGAAAGTATTGTTAAGCCTTATGATTAGCTTAAACACATTTCATGGTATTTTTCTATTTTTCATCTTCAGAAATCAAGTACTACCCTTCGTGTTTTTGACCGAAATGTAAGTATTTTCTATGTGTATATATATAGTTTGATATAATAAATGAATATACATGTGTACATGTTCAGTATCCATGAGTTCATAACAACAATGACTCAACCTTGTTGTTACGATTTTTTTTTACCATTAAAGTAATAACCAATACATGGTAAAATGTGAATTCATTCAATGATATGTTGATTTTAGATTGAAAAAAAATGCTTGGGAAAATTGAAAAAAAAAAGTGGACAAATTATTTTTTAACTGTTGAAGGACTACTACACTGTCCATGGACTGGATGCTGTGTTTGTTGCCAAGGATGTTTACAAAACTGCAGGTGTCATCAAAATGCTTGGAGCAGGTAAATGTGTGAAAATGTCCTTTGACAATGTTACAGAAGTTTTCATTACACCTGCAAAATCTTTGCAATTTGATTTTGAAAGTTGTGTACAAGTTAGTACTGTTATTTCATCTCTGTCATTTTGTATTTGTGAACAGTTTCATTAACTATCGATAGTTAATTAGGTTCAAGTTTTTTCAACTCTGTGATGACTCTCCCTATTACTAGATGTCTCACTGACAAAAGTCAATGTTTTGGTGACATGTTATTTATATGAAGTATTTGACTTTATTTATTATGAAACACATTTCAAGTTTCAAAGATCTGGTAATATAATAAAAAAGACCTAGTGAATTCAGTGTTTCAATGTTGATAAAGGAATTTTGTCTTAAGTTGTGCTTGTTACATATCACTTCATTTCATGTTTTTCAAAAAAAAATATTTTGCTATAACAATATTAAGTCAGATTGTAAATTCTTTCAAACATATTTCAAAGGATAGTATTTCTAATTTTTTCCACAAAAATTTGAGTTCATCATTCTCGTTGAAATCGAATTAAATGAAATTTAATGTTGCTCAAGATAAATCATTTACAAATGATTTTGTATTTTGACTATTAGGTGAAAGAAAACTGGAGTCTGTAGTTCTGAGCAAGATGAATTTTGAGGCATTGGTGCGGGATCTCTTGCTGGTACGACAGTACCGTGTGGAGGTATACAGGAACAAAGGTGGCTCCAAAAACAATGACTGGTCCCTGGCATTCAAGGTAAAGATTTCCACCATTGATGTCAAGTTGTCACATTTTTGTCAAATCTACACAAAAAAAAAAAAAAAAAGGGAAAAAAAATGTACTGATTGATCACACATGATGTAGGAGAAATATTTTCTTCTGGATTCTTTTTGGTTTGAGACTTCTTGATATTGTAGACTGTCTAAGTTGGGCTTACACAGCGTAAAATTGCACAGAACTGTAGCATGGCTTGCAGTAGATATACACCTGTTGTAACTACATATAAGAACAAGTTTCACAGGGTTATTTTGTAATATTGCAAATATGCATTGAATGAAGAAATCATCTTGCATAGTTATGCAGTCCAATTTGCTTTAAAGGTAGATTTGAATGGAAAGTAGTATTGAGTTGCTTTATTAATCAAATTAACAATATTATATGGTTTTGTTGGCAGGCATCACCTGGTAATCTGACACAGTTTGAGGAAATCCTGTTTGGGAACACAGACATGTCTACTTCTGCAGGAGTAATAGCTGTGAAGATTGGCACTGACACAGGCCAAAGGGTATAATATTTTCACCTTGAGAGTCTGAACGGATCTGTTTTATTACTTTGAAAGTAAATATATATCTACATACTTAGTTTCGGTATATCTCTTGCACGGCAAGGCACTAAAACTTCATAC
Organism: Ylistrum balloti; assembly: GCF_031769215.1. Lineage (NCBI taxonomy): Eukaryota > Metazoa > Mollusca > Bivalvia > Pectinida > Pectinidae > Ylistrum > Ylistrum balloti. Next base: position 1,133,815 of record NW_026782074.1, read on the forward strand.
TTGGGATATTGGATCACTTTGGTGAAGCAGTGTATTTTTATTATTCTGACCTAAATTTTTACTTTTGACCTGCATCAAAGAAAAAGTTAACTAATTACTAGTTGTCACTAGTACTTCTGACTTTGGTCATGGGTACACTTGCAGTGCAGTTTTGGCATATTTCACATTGAGTGGAGGACTGTAATTTGCTGAAATGTTTTCTGTAAGGATTTTTCTATTTTTTAAGTTTATTTCTCAGCAAATTCTGACAACTTTAACCAAAAGGACCTGTAACACTTATATTAACCTAGAATTCAGGAAAAATAGAGACAAAAATTACTTCAACATGATGTCCCTTCAACATATATAGAGTGTTAGCTGTCAGAACATAAAGTAAAATTAACTTTTAACTTTTTAATTTTGCAGCTTGTTGGAGTAGGATATGCTGACGCAACCCTAAGAAAGTTCATGGTCAGTGAGTTTATGGACAATGACCAATTTTCAAACCTAGAGGTACGCCTTTATATATCACATTCAAACTAGTTCTGAGTAAACATGTCCTGATCTTCCTCAGGATACCTCAGTATTGTGTACTGATATTATCTTTGAGAGAAAATATATAAAACTGTATGGTTAAGATTTACAAGCCTTATTACCATCTTCAAATGGTTATCTTTACTATTTTATTCACTATCCAAGGGTATAGAATACCCATTACCCCACACAACTGGCTTTGGTTAACTATTTTTCTCCCATGTTTTACACAAATATTTGATAACAACAATGCTGATCAAGTGCAGTGCTTAATATAGCACAATTTCTATGTGACAAACATACAAACTACATCCATATATGAAAAGATCGGGGAAAAAAGTATGCTATGCCATAGGTATACTTCATATTTAAAGAACACTGCAATTTCTTTATCAGGAGCTCGTGTAATAATTTATTTTGTTTTTGAGATGGAGTCAATTACTGAGGAAAAGATTGCCATGAACAAACAAGCAATGCTATGACATGCTTTTTATTCTGGCTTCATAATGCAACATTGTCATCTTACTGTGATGTCATAACAGAAAAGGTCACCTAGTGCACTCATGTTGAATAGAGTTATCCACATGGGATATGTGTATCCCATGTAGGCAGAGGTGGGAGAAAGTAAGATAAGCAATGTGTGAACTAGGCTTCATTAATGACCTTTTTTTCCTTCTGACATCAATTGTTAGGTTGAATTCTAAAATGATGAACCATCCTCATGATAGTTCAGAAGTTTGTGATAATGTTTCCGACAAGCCCTTTGGTATTGATAGCACATGTGCAGCTGAAAACTATACTAAAGACATAATTACTCTACTGTTCATGTTCATGCCTCCATCCATTCTGCCATCATGCATTAGACTAAAGAGCTTATTAAGAGCATTTAGTTGAATGTGATCCAGATATAGTGGACCACATTCTTATTTTGATATATTATCTGTACAACATCGGTAGAGCTATCAAATGAAGGTGTGATTTGGACCATGGTACATATTTTTAAACCAGGCTCCACATGAAACCTGACCTATGTCAGATTACTTTGCTGCTTGTAACGGTCCTAATATTTGGATATATTCAATGTATTTATTTAGTCTTTTCATTTCAGTAATAATTACCATAACTTTAGTATGCAAATACAGTACCTACACCCATCTTTGTATCCCAACAACAAAAGATTCAAAAGAAAAACAATCCCGCCCTCCCTACGATCCATGAGCCATCACGACAGGAACGCAGAGTGATCTCCCTTCCTCTTACCTTTATGGCTGCCGACGAGTGCGGAGGTGTCTGAGCTAAGTGCTTTTCTTACTCCTTCTCTTCGTACTGCCATTGTCGTTTGAGTATATTGTTACTCTATTAGTAGTCTATAAACCCATCTCCCAACTTATATTGTGAAATTAAGTATTGTCATTTGTTTATTTTGACCGTATTTCCGGCCGTTTTTTCCTCCACGTATTCGAGTGCGTGACTACTTGTCTCGTTGCTCGGATTTGCGTGAAGTTGGAATTTGTTTTCTTGCTGCTTTGTCGGCCGTGTTGTACGGCCGTTTTATTTATGCAGTGCAATCTTGCTGCGTACGGTAGGCTTTGTGCTCTCGTTCGTAGTTTTTTGATTGTTCGAGAACTTCGTTTCCGGCCGTGTTTTTACTCCGCGTGTTCGAGTGAGTGACTACTTGTCTCGTCACTCGGATTTTCGTGAAGTTGAAATTGTTTTCTTGCTGCTTTGTCGGCCGTTTTGTACGACCGTTTTCTTTTTTTGCAGTACAATCTTGCTGCGTACGGTAGGTTTTATGATCTCGTTCGTAGTTTTTTGATTGTTAGAAAACTTTTTATCCTTGTTTTCATTGTTACAATTTTTTATTGTTTCGATGCTGGATAAAGGTGCCGGGTTTACGTCGGGGGTCAGCGCATGGATGTTCCTATTTCTATAGATAATGGGAACCCCATGATACCTGTCCCATTTGCCGACATTACAGCCAGACCTCACAATGTGAACTTTGTTTGCACATGGAGTCTGCTGCTTAGGCTTCCATGCCTTTCCAGCTAACTTTCCGCCGGAAGAGGGATTCGTCCTCTTCTTCCGGTAAGGGAAGTAAGCTTTTTAAGACCTCCCTCCTGAAGTTCTGAACCAGAGCGTTCCTGCTGGGGGTGCTCTCGTTCCACCGAGCTCCGCCCTTCAGCAGGGGGTGGCTCCCCCTGTCCAGGTGCGTCCTGGAGTAGGGGGGGGGCAGCCCGACCCTGACTCGGCGCAGTCAAGGGTCGAATTGGCCGGTAGCTCTCGATAGGCGGCGGTGTTACCGTCGGAAAGGGACTTCCGGTCGAGGTCTCTGATTCCTTCAGGGACCTCGGCACGCCAGGTGGCGTCGTTGGTGGGGGCCGCTTTGACTCCGGAACTGTGCCTTCGGGTATAGGTTCAGGGGCCACAGACTTTTTGTCAGGATTGTCTGTGGCTACGGGGATTAGTGACACTTGAGTTCACTAATCCTGGTGTCAGCGCGGGGTCTGTTTTCCCACCCTCACAGGCTTCTGGCTCTGGGACTTCCGTCCCAATCCAGATTTCCCAGTGCAGGGTTTCCCAGGGGGTTTTCCTCCAAGGGTTTGGGGCTTCAGGCCAGGAGTCCGGTTTCCGGTCTCCCTTTCCCCCGGGCTCAGGGAGTAGGGGTGCCTGCGGGCACTTATTCCTGGGTCGCCCAGGCCAACCTGCGGATGGTTTTGGGTACCAACAGTTACTCAGCAGTTACGGGCTTAGCCTGTACATGTCTGGGTTTCCACCTGGTGGGAGTGGCGGTTCATCCTGGTCCTTTGGACAGGATGTCCAGCCCCAGACTCAGGCAGGCCATCTTGGCCAGTTCTGGGGTCACTCCCGGCCCGCTGGACCGTTCCCATTCCCTCAGGGGTTTGGGTTTTTACCCCATGGGTCTTCACTCGTGGAACCCATAGGGGTTGGTCTCTCCTCTAGGAGATGTTATAGCAGTGCGGAATCCCCCCAATGTTCTGCTACTTCGGGGGCCTTGTTGGCCGGTCCTATAAAGGTTTGCCAGACCTTAAGGACTTCCGCCTCCAGCGCGGACCCGTCGGTCTCCTGTTCCCAGGGGTCGGCTTCGGGTCTCCGACCCAAGCCTACAGCTACAGCTGTTGGTCGCGCTGCGTCCAAATGCCATAAAGAGGAGTTCCCCTCTGCGGAGATGGCTCCTCTGGCGGCCCCTGTTCCTCCCAAGGTGACTTCGGTCTCTATTGAGGAGGAGATGGACATCGAGGGTGCGGGCTCGGCAGAGGAAGACGATGTCATTCATCTTTCTCCTGGGCCAAGAGGGTTCACAAGGGGAAGATGGCCCTGAGACTGCTGAAGCTGAGGCTCAGCATGTGCTTTCTGGGATGCGGGTCCTCCGGGCCAACATCTCCCGGATTCTCAGGGCGGAGGTTTGCCCACCGCCTCAGCATCGTCGGCGCCTGAATCCACCATCCTTCTGGGTTCCCTGGTGGCTCCTCGGGCTTCCGTTCGCTCAGATCGGTCTCTGCCAGAAGGCAATATCATGTCTTCGGTTCTGGCCACGGCCCGGGCTCCGGTTTTAGAGAAGGACTCCTTCTCTACCCGTGCTCTCGGGTTTGTCGGTCTGCAGCTCAGTGTTGGTGAATTGTCGGAGGCTTCAGCTTCCGACTATGCCACACATGATGGGCAGCTGGCCTCTCAACCAGCACAGCTGGAGTTGAGACAGCTGGCTGCCTGGCCCGGCAAATCAGTGGACCAGGTGGTGCTCGATCCCAAAGAGCACCACAGGATGGAGAGAATGTTGCACCTCTCCATCCAAGTTCTGTCATACATAGACTTCCTGACAGTTTGTCTATACAGGGTATCCGATTTGCCTGAGTGTCGGTTATCCGAGACAGAACAGCCGACATACAGGACACGGCAGCCTTGCAGGTTCTCTGCTCGTCAATGCCGTGTTGGCTAGGCAGTTTTCAGTTCTGAAATTCCGCCCAGTCCAGTAACCCTACCGTTTCCGCTTGTTGAATGCCCCCTTCTAGGGCTCTACCCTGTTCAGGGGAGCTCTTCCTTGGGTTCAGAAGGATATGAAGGAGGACTCGGTCGCCTCAGCACTTCTGGTGAAGAGGTTTCAGGCTGAGAAGGCCAGTGCCTCGCAGGGGTCAGTGCCTCCTAAGAAGAAGGCGAAGTCTTCGGCTGCTCAGTTTTCTGCACAGCCCAAGTCCCAACCTCACTTCAACGGCAACAAGGGGAAGGGTAGGAAGGGTAAGAAACCTCCTGGGGGCAAGAAGAAGGGTTCCTGACTATTTCTGCTTCTTGGCCGCGAAAGGCGAAGGGTATGGCCGGGTGGACGGTGGTTCTCCTTTCCCGGGCTCATGTCCTTCTCCTGCAGGCTCAGGCTCCGGGTGGGCAGACGATTCTCTGGTCTGGCAGGGGCTCGATCTGCCCCATCCGGAACTCCCTGTGGGCGGACGTCTCTCTGCTTTCCTTTCCTAGTGGCAGGATATTACAGAGGACGCTTGGGCTTTTGTCGGTGGTCAGGGAGGGTCTAGGTATTCCCCTTCTTCAGGATTCGTCCCTCACCTCCTGGCCGTTTTTGTTTCTTTCCTCCTCCCGGGGATTCAGAAAGGGCACGGGTGCTCCAGGAGGAAGTAGGGACCATGCTGCCAAGGCAGAGATGCCCTTGGGGCTCACGACAGCTCCTTTGGTGTTCACCAAGTTGCTGCTGGTGTTTCCTTCACTCCTGCAGAATAGACGTCCACATCTATTTCGACGACTCCCTCATGCCTCTTTTGGTGTGGGAATCGTTAGTGAAGGACACTCGTCTGGTCCTGAAACTCTTGCTCAGAGTCGGCTTCATTCCTTCCAGAGAGAAGTCAGAGGTTCCTTCATATTAGGACTTCTTCTTCCTGGGGAACCATTTTGACATGGTTCGGGGCTTAGCCCTTCCACCTCTGGAGAAGTTTGAGAAGGTCAGGGCTCTGGCTCTGACTTTCATCACTTGGTCACTTGTCCAGGTACATTGGTTCCTCAGTTTTCTGGGGTATCTCAACTCCTTGGCATATGTGGTCCCCCTAGGGAGGATTCACATCGGACCTCTCCAGATGTTCCTCCTGTCTGACTGGGTTCCGTCATCCAGGAGGCCTGGATCCCGCTTACCCAGTCGGTCAGGGAGTTCTCTTGCTGGTGGACCATTCAGGAGAACGTTTTCCACGGGGTACCTCTGACCAAGCCTATCCCCTCTATGATCCTGTTCATGGACGCGTTCATGACAGGAATGTGAGCTTACCTCGATGGGGGAGTGGTCTGGCGAATAACTCTCGGAGCACATCAGTGTACTCGAGATGACACTGTTCATTTGGCTCTGCAGTCCTTTAGGGGTATCCTGCAGTCCAAAGTGTGGCTACCGACAACAGTTGTCGCGTATCTGGAGAGACAGGGGCCACCAGGTCTCATGTCCTGTGTGCCCTCTCCATCCACATCCATCTTCTCTGCCAGGACATGCAGTTGACCATAGCGGTCAAGCATCTTTCTGGCAGGCTGAGTGTGTTGGTGGCCACTCTCCAGGCGCCACCAGCCGGTGTTGACGGAATGGCAGCTGTGTCCCTTGATTTTCAAGGGGAATTGTCAGGCGTGGGACAGACCTATTATAGACCTGTTTGCCACTTCCCTGAACAACCAGCTGCTAACCTTCGTCTCCCCGGTCCCAGACCGTAAGGCGTGGGCTGTGGACGCCCTTTCTCTGGAATAGGAAGGGACGTATGCATATGCATTCCCTCCCTTCAACCTGGTGGGCAGGGTTCTACAGAAGTTCTGGGAGCATCACTGCTCCTTCTTCTGAGAGAGAGCCCCTCTGTGGCCGAGGCAAGCTTGGTTTCAGGAGCTCTTGTCGTTTCTGGTGGAGGAGCCCTTGGCTCTCCCCACCAGACCGAATCTCCTTCGCCAGCCTTGGCCCAGAACGACACACTCTTGACCAGAGATCCTCCACCTTCACGCGCTGAGGCTATCTCTGGAAGCCACGCCAAGGCAGGCTTTTCTCAAGAGGTGTCCGATTGCATTGAGCAATCAATCAGGGCTTCCTCTTCTGCCGTCTACCAGTCACGTTGGATGATCTTCTGTGATTGGTGTGTCGGCAAGGAAGCTTATTCATTCGAAGCCTCTGCATTTGATTGCGGAATTCCTAATCTCTCTGTTTAGGTACCGCTATCTGCCACCTGGCACTATTGCTGGCTATCGTACAGCTATTGCCAGAGTTCTTGCTTGTTATGGCAGGAAGGAGATCGGTTAGTCCTCCTCTCTTTCTGCCCTAATCAGAGGCTTTGCTATGAATAGAGTTGTTTTTAGCGAAGAATCAGGTTCCGGGGTTCTCGCACGATCCCATCAGGATCCTGGCTGTGACTAGCTCGGAGGAGCGAGATAGGTTGCTTTGTCCTTGTCGGGCTCTTAGGTTTTATCTTTGATAAAACCAGGGGGGGGCGGGGCTCTCAGA